>NW_028295519.1:0-599292 GCF_964341445.2 Mesoplodon mirus | reverse complement strand
TGTCACCGTGAGCACTGTCACCATGTGCCTTGTCACACTGGGTGCTGTCACCATGGGCACTGTCACCGTGGGCACTGTCACAATGGGAAGTATCACCCTGGGCTTTGTCAGCCTTGGCACTCTCCGCGTGGGCACTGACACCGTGACATCTATCACCATAAACACTGTAATCATGGGCACTGTCACCATGAGCACGGACACCATGAGCACTGCCACAATGAGCACTCTTATTTATGGCTCTGCCAACATGAGCACTGTCACCATGAGCACTGTCACCATGGGCATGACACCATGGGCACTGTCACTGTGAGCACTACACCATGAGAATTGTGACTATGGGCACTGTTACCAGGACAATCTCACCATGGGAACTATCACCGTGAACACTTTCACCATGAACACTGTCACTGTGTGCAGTGTCACCATGCGTACTGTCACTGTAAGGACTATCACCGTAAGCAAAGTCACCATGAGCAATGTCACCATGGGCACTGTCGCCATTTTGCTCTGCCACCATGTGCAGTGTCACCATGGTTAATATCACCATAGGCACTTTCACCGTGAGAAATGTGACCGTGCGGAATGACTCTATGGGCACTGGCCCCATGGGCATTGTTACTGTGAGCACTGGCACAACGGGCACTATCACCGTTAGAAATCTCACCATGCTAACTGTCCCCATGGGCACTGTCACCATGAGAAGTGTCACCATGGGCACTGTCACTGTCGGCACTGTCACCATGGGCACTGTCATCGTGGGCACTGTCTCCATGGCCACTGCCACCGTGTGCTGTCACCATGAACTCTGTAACAATGCCCATTATGACCGTGTGCACTGTCACCATGGGCACTATCACCGTGAGCACTGTCAGCATGTGCACTGTCACTATTTAGCACTGTCACCAGGTGAACTACCACCATGGGCACTGTCACGATGTGCACTATCACCGTGAACACGGTTACCATGGGCACTGTAACAATGCACAGTGTCACCATCAGTATTGTCCCGATGGGAACTGCCACCAAGAGCACTGTCACCATTAGCACCGTCACCACGAGCACTGGCACCTGGGCACTGCTATTATGAGCAATGTCACCATGAGATCTGTCGCTATGAGAACTGCCACCATGGGTATTTTCAACATGAGTACTGTCACCATGGTATTGTCACCATTTGCACTGTCACCATGAGCACTATTACCGTGAGCACTCTCACCGTGAGCTCTCTCACTGTGGTCCCTGTCACCATGAGCACTGTTGCCATGGGTACTGGCACAATGTAGACAGACACCATGAGCACTGTCACCATGGGCACCATCAGTGTGAGCACTCTCACCATGGTCACTGTCACCTTGGGCACTGTTACCATGAGCACTGTCACCATAGGCAATGGCACCATGGGCCCTGTCATCATGGGCACTCTCACCATGGGCACTATCACTGTGAGCACTGTCACCATGGATACTGCAAACATGAGAACTGTCACCGTGAGTACTGTCACCATGAGTACAGTCTGCACGGGTTGTCACCATGTGCACGGTCACCATGAGAACTGACAACAGGGGCACTGTCACCATTTTTCACTGCCACCATGTGCAGTGTCACCATGGGCACTATCACCATGGAAAGTATCACCGTGAACACTGTCACCATGAACACTGCAACTGTGTGCAGTGTCACCATGCACACTGTCACCGTAAGGACTATCACTGTAAGCAAAGTCACTATGAGCAATGTCACCATGGGCACTGTCACCATTTTGCACTGCCACCAGGTGCAGTGTCACCATAGGTACTTTCACCGTGAGAAAAGTGACCGTGCGGAATGTCTCTATGGGCAGTGGCACCATGGGCATTGTCAGTGTGAGCACTGTCACAACGGGCACTATCACCGTGAGAAATCTCATCATGGTAACTGTCCCCATGGGCACATTCACTGTGAGAAGTGTCACCATGGGCACTGTCACTGTCGGCACTGTTACCATGGGCACTGTCATTGTGGGCACTGTCACCATGGCCACTGCCACCTTGGGCTCTGTCAAGATGAACACTGTAATAATACCCATTATCACCGTGGGCACTGTCACCATGGGCACTATCACCGTGAGCACTGTCAGCATGTGCACTGTCACGATTTAGCACTGTCACCAGGTGAACTGCCACCATGGGCACTGTCACGATGTGCACTACCACCGTGAGCACGGTTACCATGGGCACTGTAACAATGCACAGGGTCACCATCGGTACTGTCCCCATGGGAACTGCCACCAAGAGCACTGTCACCATTAGCACTGTCACCACGAGGACTGCCACCTTGGGCACTGCTATTATGAGCACTGTCACCATGAGAACTGCCACCATGGGTATTTTCAACATGAGTACTGTCACCATGGGTATTGTCACCATTTGCACTGTCACCATGAGCACTATTACCGTGAGCTCTATCACAGTGAGCACTCTCACTGTGGTCAGTGTCACCAAGAGCAATGTCACCATGGGTACTGGCACAATGCGGACTGGCACCATGAGCCCTGTCACCATGGGCACTATCAGTGTGAGCACTCTCACCATGGTCACTGTCACCATGGGCACTGTTACCATGAGCACTGTCACCATAGGCAATGGCGCCGTGGGAACTTTCACCATGGGCACTGTCATCATGGGCAGTGTCACCATGGGCACTGTCACCATGGGCACTGCCACCATGGGCAGTATCACTGTGAGCACTGTCACCATGGGTACTGCAACCATGAGAACTGTCACCGTGAGTACTGTCTGCATGGGTTGTCACTGTGTGCACTGTCACCATGAGAACTGTCAACATGGGCACTGTCACCATTTTTCACTGCCACCATGTGCAATATCACCATGGGCACTATCACCGTGAGAACTGTCACCATGAGTACTGTCATCATTGGCACTGTCACCAAGGGCACGGCCACCATGTGCACAGTTACCAAGGTCACTATCACCGTGAGCACTGTCACCATGGGGACTACCAACATGGGCAATGTCATCATGAGCATTTTCACAATGGGAACTGCCACCATGGGCACTATCAATGGGCGGACTCTCACCATGGGCACTATCACCAGAGGCACTGTCACCGTGAGCACCTTCACTGTCGGCACTGTCACCATGAGCACTATTACTGTGAGCACTAGCACCGTGATCACTCTCACCGTGGTCAATGTCACCATGGGCACTGTCACTATTGGTACTGGCACAATGCGGACTGTCACAGTGTGATCTGTCACCATAGACACTATCACCATGAGCACTCTCACCATGGTCACTGTTACCATGGGTACTGTCACTGTGAGCACTGTTACCATAGGCAATGGCTCCGTGGGCACTGACTCCATGGGCACTGTCATCATGGGCATTGTCACCATGGGCAGTGTCACCATGGGCACTGCCACCATGGGCACTATCACTCTGAGCACTGTCACCAAGGGTACAGCTACCATGAGCAGTGTCAGCATCGGTTGTGACCGTGTGCATTGTCACAATGAGAACTGTCAGCATGGGAACTGTCACCATTTTTCACTGCCACCATGTGCACTACCACCATGTGCACTGCCACCATGGGCATTATCACCGTGAGCACTGTCACCATGAATACTGTCATCATGGGCACTGTCACCAAGGGCACAGCCACCATGTGCACTGTTAACATGGTCACTATCACCATGAGCACTGTCACCATGGGAACTACCCACATGGGCACTGTCATCATGAGCACTTTCACAATGGGAACTGCCACCATGGACACAATTAACACGAGCACACTCACCATGGGCACTATCCCCAAGGGCACTGTCAGTTTCAGCACTATCACCATGGGTACTGCAACCATGACCACTGTCACCATAAGCACTGTCCCCATTCTCTGTATCACCATGTGCACTGTCACCATGGGCACTATCACCTTGAGAACTGTCAGCCTGGGCACTGTCACCATGGGTATTGTGACTTTGGGCACTGTCACCATGAGCACTGTCACCTTGGGCACTGGTACAATGTGGACTGTCACCATGAGCACTGTCATCATGGGCAGTATCACCATTAGAACTGTCACCGTGGTCACTGTCACCATGGCCACTCTCACCGTGAGCACTATCACCGTGAGTGTTGTGACCATGGGCACTTTCACCATGGGCAGTGTCCCCATGGACAATTTCACTGTTAGTACTGTCACCATGGACACTATAACTATGGACACTGTCACCGTGGGCTCTGTCACCATGGGCACTTTCACCATGAGCACTGCCACTCTGACCACTCTCATCATAAGAACTGTCACCATGGACACTTTCACGATGGGCACTTCCAACATTGGCACTATCACCATGAGCACTGTCAACAAGAGCACTGTCATGGTGGGCAATGTCACCATGCACAATGTCACCACAAGGACTATCACATTAAGCAATGTCCCCATGGGCACTGTCACCATTTTGCACTGCCACCGTGAGCATTATCACCTTATGCCATGTCACCATGAGCACTTGATCACTGAGTACTGTCACCATGGGTAATATCACCATGGGCACTGTCACCGTGAGAAATATCACCGTGAGCAATGCCATGATGGGCACTGGCGCCTAGGGTCTTGTCACTATGAGCACTGAAACAATGTGCACTATCACTGTGAGAAATCTCACCGTGCTAACTGTCCCCAAGGGCACTGTCACAGAGAGAAAAGTCATCATGGGCGCTGTCACAGTCAGTATTCTCACCGTGGGCACTCTCATTGTGGGCAATGCCTCCGTGAGCACTATTACCATGAACACTGCTACCGTGAACACTCTCATGATAAGAACTGTCACCATGGGCACAGACACCATGGGCACTCTCATGGTGTGCACTGTCACCAAGGGCACTGTCACAATGGGCACTGTCACCATGAGCACTGGAACCATGGGCACTCTCACCATGGGCACTATCACCATGAGCAATATCATCATGGGCATTCTCACTATATTGCACTGCCACCAGAGGCACCATGACCATGTGCACTGTCACCATGGGCAGGGTCACCATCGGTAGTCTCACCATGGGCACTGCCACCATGAGCACTGTCACCAAGAGCACTGTCACCACGAGCACTGCCACCATGAGCACTGTCACAAGAACTGTCAGTATGAGAACTGCCACCATGGGCACTTTCACCATGATTATTATCACCTGGGTGTTGTCACCTTTGTCATTTTCAACGTGCGTACTATCACCGTGAGAATTATCACCATTAGCAATGTCACCACGGGCACAGCCTTAATGCGGACTGTCATCATGAACACTGTCACCATGGGCACTACCACGGTGAGAACAGTCACCGTGGTCACTGTCACCATGGGCACTGTCACCATGAGCACTGTCACTAAGAGCATAATCACCATAGGCACTGTCACCGTGAGAACAGTCACCATGCACACTGTCAACATGGAGACTATCACCTTGAGCACTGTCACCATGAGCACTGTCACCATGAGCAATTTCAAAAGGATCACTTTCACCATGAGAACTGTCACCACGGGGACTCTCACCATTGGCACTGCCTCCGAGGGGTTGTCATGATGGGCACTATCACAATGGGCAGTGTGTCCATGGGCAGTGTCACCGTGAGCACTCTCACTATTGGCACTATCACCATTGGCATGGTCACCGTGAGCACTGTCACAATGGGCATTTTCACACTGGGTGCTGTCACCATGGGCACAGTCACCGTTAGCACTCTCACCATGGGCTCTGTGATCTTGGGCACTGTCACCATGGGCTCTGCCACCGATGGCACTGTCACAATGGGAAGTATCACCATGGGTCTTGTCAGCGTGGGCAATGTCTCCCTGGGCACAGCCACCATGATATCTATCACCATAGGCACTGTCACCATGGGCACTGTCACCATGAGCACTGCCACAATGAGCACTGTCACTTATGGCACTGTCCTCATGAGATGTGTCACCATGATCACTGTCACCATGGACAGGACACGCTGGGTATTGTCACCATGGGCACTGTCTATGAGCAGTCTCACCATGGGAATTGTCACCTTAGGTACTGTCACCATGGGCACTGTCACCGTGAACACTTTTACCATCAGCTCTGTTACCCTGGGTATTGTCACCATGGGAACTATCACCGTGACAGTTGTGAACATGGGCACTCTCACCATGAGCAATGTCACCATGAATACTGTCACCCTGTGTATTGCCACCATGGGCACTGTCACCGTGAGCACTACACCATGAGAATTGTGACTATGGGCACTGTCCCCATGGTCACATTCACCATAGGAACTAACGCCATGAACACTGTCACCATGAGCAATGTCACTGTGTGCAGTTTCACCATACACACTATCACCATAAGCAATGTCACCATGAGCAATATCACCATGGGCACTGTCACCATTTTGCACTGCCACCATGGGCAGTGTCAACATGGGCAGTTTCACTATGAGAACTGTCACCATGGGTAATAGCACCATGGGCACTGTCACCGTGAACACTGTCAGTATGAGAATTTTCACCATAGGCCCTGTCACCGTGAGAATTGTCACCATCGGCACTGTCAACATGGAGACTATAACCTTGAGCACTGTCACCATGAGCACAGACACCATGGTCACATTCAATGTAAGACCTGTCACCACTGGGACTATCAACATTGGCACTGTCACCGTGGGGTTGTCACCATGAACACTATCACCATGGGCGATGTCTCTGTGGGCAGTTTCACCATGAGCACTGTCACTATTGGCACTCTCACCATCGGCACTGTCACCATGGGCACTGTCACCGTGAGCACTGTCACCATGCGCCTTGTCACACTGGGTGCTGTCACCATGGGCACTGTCACCGTGGGCACTGTCACAATGGGAAGTATCACCCTGGGCTTTGTCAGCCTTGGCACTCTCCGCGTGGGCACTGACACCGTGACATCTATCACCATAAACACTGTAATCATGGGCACTGTCACCATGAGCACGGACACCATGAGCACTGCCACAATGAGCACTCTTATTTATGGCTCTGCCAACATGAGCACTGTCACCATGGGCATGACACCATGGGCACTGTCACTGTGAGCACTACACCATGAGAATTGTGACTATGGGCACTGTTACCAGGACAATCTCACCATGGGAACTATCACCGTGAACACTTTCACCATGAACACTGTCACTGTGTGCAGTGTCACCATGCGTACTGTCACTGTAAGGACTATCACCGTAAGCAAAGTCACCATGAGCAATGTCACCATGGGCACAGTCGCCATTTTGCTCTGCCACCATGTGCAGTGTCACCATGGTTAATATCACCATAGGCACTTTCACCGTGAGAAATGTGACCGTGCGGAATGACTCTATGGGCACTGGCCCCATGGGCATTGTTACTGTGAGCACTGGCACAACGGGCACTATCACCGTTAGAAATCTCACCATGCTAACTGTCCCCATGGGCACTGTCACCATGAGAAGTGTCACCATGGGCACTGTCACTGTCGGCACTGTCACCATGGGCACTGTCATTGTGGGCACTGTCTCCATGGCCACTGCCACCGTGTGCTGTCACCATGAACTCTGTAACAATGCCCATTATCACCGTGTGCACTGTCACCATGGGCACGATCACCGTGAGCACTGTCAGCATGTGCACTGTCACTATTTAGCACTGTCACCAGGTGAACTACCACCATGGGCACTGTCACGATGTGCACTATCACCGTGAACACGGTTACCATGGGCACTGTAACAATGCACAGTGTCACCATCAGTATTGTCCCGATGGGAACTGCCACCAAGAGCACTGTCACCATTAGCACCGTCACCACGAGCACTGGCACCTGGGCACTGCTATTATGAGCAATGTCACCATGAGATCTGTCGCTATGAGAACTGCCACCATGGGTATTTTCAACATGAGTACTGTCACCATGGTATTGTCACCATTAGCACTGTCACCATGAGCACTATTACCGTGAGCACTCTCACCGTGAGCTCTCTCACTGTGGTCCCTGTCACCATGAGCACTGTTGCCATGGGTACTGGCACAATGTAGACAGACACCATGAGCACTGTCACCATGGGCACCATCAGTGTGAGCACTCTCACCATGGTCACTGTCACCTTGGGCACTGTTACCATGAGCACTGTCACCATAGGCAATGGCACCATGGGCCCTGTCATCATGGGCACTCTCACCATGGGCACTATCACTGTGAGCACTGTCACCATGGATACTGCAAACATGAGAACTGTCACCGTGAGTACTGTCACCATGAGTACAGTCTGCACGGGTTGTCACCATGTGCACGGTCACCATGAGAACTGACAACAGGGGCACTGTCACCATTTTTCACTGCCACCATGTGCAGTGTCACCATGGGCACTATCACCATGGAAAGTATCACCGTGAACACTGTCACCATGAACACTGCAACTGTGTGCAGTGTCACCATGCACACTGTCACCGTAAGGACTATCACTGTAAGCAAAGTCACTATGAGCAATGTCACCATGGGCACTGTCACCATTTTGCACTGCCACCAGGTGCAGTGTCACCATAGGTACTTTCACCGTGAGAAAAGTGACCGTGCGGAATGTCTCTATGGGCAGTGGCACCATGGGCATTGTCAGTGTGAGCACTGTCACAACGGGCACTATCACCGTGAGAAATCTCATCATGGTAACTGTCCCCATGGGCACATTCACTGTGAGAAGTGTCACCATGGGCACTGTCACTGTCGGCACTGTTACCATGGGCACTGTCATTGTGGGCACTGTCACCATGGCCACTGCCACCTTGGGCTCTGTCAAGATGAACACTGTAATAATACCCATTATCACCGTGGGCACTGTCACCATGGGCACTATCACCGTGAGCACTGTCAGCATGTGCACTGTCACGATTTAGCACTGTCACCAGGTGAACTGCCACCATGGGCACTGTCACGATGTGCACTACCACCGTGAGCACGGTTACCATGGGCACTGTAACAATGCACAGGGTCACCATCGGTACTGTCCCCATGGGAACTGCCACCAAGAGCACTGTCACCATTAGCACTGTCACCACGAGGACTGCCACCTTGGGCACTGCTATTATGAGCACTGTCACCATGAGAACTGCCACCATGGGTATTTTCAACATGAGTACTGTCACCATGGGTATTGTCACCATTTGCACTGTCACCATGAGCACTATTACCGTGAGCTCTATCACAGTGAGCACTCTCACTGTGGTCAGTGTCACCAAGAGCAATGTCACCATGGGTACTGGCACAATGCGGACTGGCACCATGAGCCCTGTCACCATGGGCACTATCAGTGTGAGCACTCTCACCATGGTCACTGTCACCATGGGCACTGTTACCATGAGCACTGTCACCATAGGCAATGGCGCCGTGGGAACTTTCACCATGGGCACTGTCATCATGGGCAGTGTCACCATGGGCACTGTCACCATGGGCACTGCCACCATGGGCAGTATCACTGTGAGCACTGTCACCATGGGTACTGCAACCATGAGAACTGTCACCGTGAGTACTGTCTGCATGGGTTGTCACTGTGTGCACTGTCACCATGAGAACTGTCAACATGGGCACTGTCACCATTTTTCACTGCCACCATGTGCAATATCACCATGGGCACTATCACCGTGAGAACTGTCACCATGAGTACTGTCATCATTGGCACTGTCACCAAGGGCACGGCCACCATGTGCACAGTTACCAAGGTCACTATCACCGTGAGCACTGTCACCATGGGGACTACCAACATGGGCAATGTCATCATGAGCATTTTCACAATGGGAACTGCCACCATGGGCACTATCAATGGGCGGACTCTCACCATGGGCACTATCACCAGAGGCACTGTCACCGTGAGCACCTTCACTGTCGGCACTGTCACCATGAGCACTATTACTGTGAGCACTAGCACCGTGATCACTCTCACCGTGGTCAATGTCACCATGGGCACTGTCACTATTGGTACTGGCACAATGCGGACTGTCACAGTGTGATCTGTCACCATAGACACTATCACCATGAGCACTCTCACCATGGTCACTGTTACCATGGGTACTGTCACTGTGAGCACTGTTACCATAGGCAATGGCTCCGTGGGCACTGACTCCATGGGCACTGTCATCATGGGCATTGTCACCATGGGCAGTGTCACCATGGGCACTGCCACCATGGGCACTATCACTCTGAGCACTGTCACCAAGGGTACAGCTACCATGAGCAGTGTCAGCATCGGTTGTGACCGTGTGCATTGTCACAATGAGAACTGTCAGCATGGGAACTGTCACCATTTTTCACTGCCACCATGTGCACTACCACCATGTGCACTGCCACCATGGGCATTATCACCGTGAGCACTGTCACCATGAATACTGTCATCATGGGCACTGTCACCAAGGGCACAGCCACCATGTGCACTGTTAACATGGTCACTATCACCATGAGCACTGTCACCATGGGAACTACCCACATGGGCACTGTCATCATGAGCACTTTCACAATGGGAACTGCCACCATGGACACAATTAACACGAGCACACTCACCATGGGCACTATCCCCAAGGGCACTGTCAGTTTCAGCACTATCACCATGGGTACTGCAACCATGACCACTGTCACCATAAGCACTGTCCCCATTCTCTGTATCACCATGTGCACTGTCACCATGGGCACTATCACCTTGAGAACTGTCAGCCTGGGCACTGTCACCATGGGTATTGTGACTTTGGGCACTGTCACCATGAGCACTGTCACCTTGGGCACTGGTACAATGTGGACTGTCACCATGAGCACTGTCATCATGGGCAGTATCACCATTAGAACTGTCACCGTGGTCACTGTCACCATGGCCACTCTCACCGTGAGCACTATCACCGTGAGTGTTGTGACCATGGGCACTTTCACCATGGGCAGTGTCCCCATGGACAATTTCACTGTTAGTACTGTCACCATGGACACTATAACTATGGACACTGTCACCGTGGGCTCTGTCACCATGGGCACTTTCACCATGAGCACTGCCACTCTGACCACTCTCATCATAAGAACTGTCACCATGGACACTTTCACGATGGGCACTTCCAACATTGGCACTATCACCATGAGCACTGTCAACAAGAGCACTGTCATGGTGGGCAATGTCACCATGCACAATGTCACCACAAGGACTATCACATTAAGCAATGTCCCCATGGGCACTGTCACCATTTTGCACTGCCACCGTGAGCATTATCACCTTATGCCATGTCACCATGAGCACTTGATCACTGAGTACTGTCACCATGGGTAATATCACCATGGGCACTGTCACCGTGAGAAATATCACCGTGAGCAATGCCATGATGGGCACTGGCGCCTAGGGTCTTGTCACTATGAGCACTGAAACAATGTGCACTATCACTGTGAGAAATCTCACCGTGCTAACTGTCCCCAAGGGCACTGTCACAGAGAGAAAAGTCATCATGGGCGCTGTCACAGTCAGTATTCTCACCGTGGGCACTCTCATTGTGGGCAATGCCTCCGTGAGCACTATTACCATGAACACTGCTACCGTGAACACTCTCATGATAAGAACTGTCACCATGGGCACAGACACCATGGGCACTCTCATGGTGTGCACTGTCACCAAGGGCACTGTCACAATGGGCACTGTCACCATGAGCACTGGAACCATGGGCACTCTCACCATGGGCACTATCACCATGAGCAATATCATCATGGGCATTCTCACTATATTGCACTGCCACCAGAGGCACCATGACCATGTGCACTGTCACCATGGGCAGGGTCACCATCGGTAGTCTCACCATGGGCACTGCCACCATGAGCACTGTCACCAAGAGCACTGTCACCACGAGCACTGCCACCATGAGCACTGTCACAAGAACTGTCAGTATGAGAACTGCCACCATGGGCACTTTCACCATGATTATTATCACCTGGGTGTTGTCACCTTTGTCATTTTCAACGTGCGTACTATCACCGTGAGAATTATCACCATTAGCAATGTCACCACGGGCACAGCCTTAATGCGGACTGTCATCATGAACACTGTCACCATGGGCACTACCACGGTGAGAACAGTCACCGTGGTCACTGTCACCATGGGCACTGTCACCATGAGCACTGTCACTAAGAGCATAATCACCATAGGCACTGTCACCGTGAGAACAGTCACCATGCACACTGTCAACATGGAGACTATCACCTTGAGCACTGTCACCATGAGCACTGTCACCATGAGCAATTTCAAAAGGATCACTTTCACCATGAGAACTGTCACCACGGGGACTCTCACCATTGGCACTGCCTCCGAGGGGTTGTCATGATGGGCACTATCACAATGGGCAGTGTGTCCATGGGCAGTGTCACCGTGAGCACTCTCACTATTGGCACTATCACCATTGGCATGGTCACCGTGAGCACTGTCACAATGGGCATTTTCACACTGGGTGCTGTCACCATGGGCACAGTCACCGTTAGCACTCTCACCATGGGCTCTGTGATCTTGGGCACTGTCACCATGGGCTCTGCCACCGATGGCACTGTCACAATGGGAAGTATCACCATGGGTCTTGTCAGCGTGGGCAATGTCTCCCTGGGCACAGCCACCATGATATCTATCACCATAGGCACTGTCACCATGGGCACTGTCACCATGAGCACTGCCACAATGAGCACTGTCACTTATGGCACTGTCCTCATGAGATGTGTCACCATGATCACTGTCACCATGGACAGGACACGCTGGGTATTGTCACCATGGGCACTGTCTATGAGCAGTCTCACCATGGGAATTGTCACCTTAGGTACTGTCACCATGGGCACTGTCACCGTGAACACTTTTACCATCAGCTCTGTTACCCTGGGTATTGTCACCATGGGAACTATCACCGTGACAGTTGTGAACATGGGCACTCTCACCATGAGCAATGTCACCATGAATACTGTCACCCTGTGTATTGCCACCATGGGCACTGTCACCGTGAGCACTACACCATGAGAATTGTGACTATGGGCACTGTCCCCATGGTCACATTCACCATAGGAACTAACGCCATGAACACTGTCACCATGAGCAATGTCACTGTGTGCAGTTTCACCATACACACTATCACCATAAGCAATGTCACCATGAGCAATATCACCATGGGCACTGTCACCATTTTGCACTGCCACCATGGGCAGTGTCAACATGGGCAGTTTCACTATGAGAACTGTCACCATGGATAATAGCACCATGGGCACTGTCACCGTGAACACTGTCAGTATGAGAATTTTCACCATAGGCCCTGTCACCGTGAGAATTGTCACCATCGGCACTGTCAACATGGAGACTATAACCTTGAGCACTGTCACCATGAGCACAGACACCATGGTCACATTCAATGTAAGACCTGTCACCACTGGGACTATCAACATTGGCACTGTCACCGTGGGGTTGTCACCATGAACACTATCACCATGGGCGATGTCTCTGTGGGCAGTTTCACCATGAGCACTGTCACTATTGGCACTCTCACCATCGGCACTGTCACCATGGGCACTGTCACCGTGAGCACTGTCACCATGCGCCTTGTCACACTGGGTGCTGTCACCATGGGCACTGTCACCGTGGGCACTGTCACAATGGGAAGTATCACCCTGGGCTTTGTCAGCCTTGGCACTCTCCGCGTGGGCACTGACACCGTGACATCTATCACCATAAACACTGTAATCATGGGCACTGTCACCATGAGCACGGACACCATGAGCACTGCCACAATGAGCACTCTTATTTATGGCTCTGCCAACATGAGCACTGTCACCATGGGCATGACACCATGGGCACTGTCACTGTGAGCACTACACCATGAGAATTGTGACTATGGGCACTGTTACCAGGACAATCTCACCATGGGAACTATCACCGTGAACACTTTCACCATGAACACTGTCACTGTGTGCAGTGTCACCATGCGTACTGTCACTGTAAGGACTATCACCGTAAGCAAAGTCACCATGAGCAATGTCACCATGGGCACAGTCGCCATTTTGCTCTGCCACCATGTGCAGTGTCACCATGGTTAATATCACCATAGGCACTTTCACCGTGAGAAATGTGACCGTGCGGAATGACTCTATGGGCACTGGCCCCATGGGCATTGTTACTGTGAGCACTGGCACAACGGGCACTATCACCGTTAGAAATCTCACCATGCTAACTGTCCCCATGGGCACTGTCACCATGAGAAGTGTCACCATGGGCACTGTCACTGTCGGCACTGTCACCATGGGCACTGTCATTGTGGGCACTGTCTCCATGGCCACTGCCACCGTGTGCTGTCACCATGAACTCTGTAACAATGCCCATTATCACCGTGTGCACTGTCACCATGGGCACGATCACCGTGAGCACTGTCAGCATGTGCACTGTCACTATTTAGCACTGTCACCAGGTGAACTACCACCATGGGCACTGTCACGATGTGCACTATCACCGTGAACACGGTTACCATGGGCACTGTAACAATGCACAGTGTCACCATCAGTATTGTCCCGATGGGAACTGCCACCAAGAGCACTGTCACCATTAGCACCATCACCACGAGCACTGGCACCTGGGCACTGCTATTATGAGCAATGTCACCATGAGATCTGTCGCTATGAGAACTGCCACCATGGGTATTTTCAACATGAGTACTGTCACCATGGTATTGTCACCATTAGCACTGTCACCATGAGCACTATTACCGTGAGCACTCTCACCGTGAGCTCTCTCACTGTGGTCCCTGTCACCATGAGCACTGTTGCCATGGGTACTGGCACAATGTAGACAGACACCATGAGCACTGTCACCATGGGCACCATCAGTGTGAGCACTCTCACCATGGTCACTGTCACCTTGGGCACTGTTACCATGAGCACTGTCACCATAGGCAATGGCACCATGGGCCCTGTCATCATGGGCACTCTCACCATGGGCACTATCACTGTGAGCACTGTCACCATGGATACTGCAAACATGAGAACTGTCACCGTGAGTACTGTCACCATGAGTACAGTCTGCACGGGTTGTCACCATGTGCACGGTCACCATGAGAACTGACAACAGGGGCACTGTCACCATTTTTCACTGCCACCATGTGCAGTGTCACCATGGGCACTATCACCATGGAAAGTATCACCGTGAACACTGTCACCATGAACACTGCAACTGTGTGCAGTGTCACCATGCACACTGTCACCGTAAGGACTATCACTGTAAGCAAAGTCACTATGAGCAATGTCACCATGGGCACTGTCACCATTTTGCACTGCCACCAGGTGCAGTGTCACCATAGGTACTTTCACCGTGAGAAAAGTGACCGTGCGGAATGTCTCTATGGGCAGTGGCACCATGGGCATTGTCAGTGTGAGCACTGTCACAACGGGCACTATCACCGTGAGAAATCTCATCATGGTAACTGTCCCCATGGGCACATTCACTGTGAGAAGTGTCACCATGGGCACTGTCACTGTCGGCACTGTTACCATGGGCACTGTCATTGTGGGCACTGTCACCATGGCCACTGCCACCTTGGGCTCTGTCAAGATGAACACTGTAATAATACCCATTATCACCGTGGGCACTGTCACCATGGGCACTATCACCGTGAGCACTGTCAGCATGTGCACTGTCACGATTTAGCACTGTCACCAGGTGAACTGCCACCATGGGCACTGTCACGATGTGCACTACCACCGTGAGCACGGTTTCCATGGGCACTGTAACAATGCACAGGGTCACCAACGGTACTGTCCCCATGGGAACTGCCACCAAGAGCACTGTCACCATTAGCACTGTCACCACGAGGACTGCCACCTTGGGCACTGCTATTATGAGCACTGTCACCATGAGAACTGCCACCATGGGTATTTTCAACATGAGTACTGTCACCATGGGTATTGTCACCATTTGCACTGTCACCATGAGCACTATTACCGTGAGCTCTATCACAGTGAGCACTCTCACTGTGGTCAGTGTCACCATGAGCACTGTCAACATGGGTACTGGCACAATGCGGACTGGCACCATGAGCCCTGTCACCATGGGCACTATCAGTGTGAGCACTCTCACCATGGTCACTGTCACCATGGGCACTGTTACCATGAGCACTGTCACCATAGGCAATGGCGCCGTGGGAACTTTCACCATGGGCACTGTCATCATGGGCAGTGTCACCATGGGCACTGTCACCATGGGCACTGCCACCATGGGCAGTATCACTGTGAGCACTGTCGCCATGGGTACTGCAACCATGAGAACTGTCACCGTGAGTACTGTCTGCATGGGTTGTCACCGTGTGCACTGTCACCATGAGAACTGTCAACATGGGCACTGTCACCATTTTTCACTGCCACCATGTGCAATATCACCATGGGCACTATCACCGTGAGAACTGTCACCATGAGTACTGTCATCATTGGCACTGTCACCAAGGGCACGGCCACCATGTGCACAGTTACCAAGGTCACTATCACCGTGAGCACTGTCACCATGGGGACTACCAACATGGGCAATGTCATCATGAGCATTTTCACAATGGGAACTGCCACCATGGGCACTATCAATGGGCGGACTCTCACCATGGGCACTATCACCAGAGGCACTGTCACCGTGAGCACCTTCACTGTCGGCACTGTCACCATGAGCACTATTACTGTGAGCACTAGCACCGTGATCACTCTCACCGTGGTCAATGTCACCATGGGCACTGTCACTATTGGTACTGGCACAATGCGGACTGTCACAGTGTGATCTGTCACCATAGACACTATCACCATGAGCACTCTCACCATGGTCACTGTTACCATGGGTACTGTCACTGTGAGCACTGTTACCATAGGCAATGGCTCCGTGGGCACTGACTCCATGGGCACTGTCATCATGGGCATTGTCACCATGGGCAGTGTCACCATGGGCACTGCCACCATGGGCACTATCACTCTGAGCACTGTCACCAAGGGTACAGCTACCATGAGCAGTGTCAGCATCGGTTGTGACCGTGTGCATTGTCACAATGAGAACTGTCAGCATGGGAACTGTCCCCATTTTTCACTGCCACCATGTGCACTACCACCATGTGCACTGCCACCATGGGCATTATCACCGTGAGCACTGTCACCATGAATACTGTCATCATGGGCACTGTCACCAAGGGCACAGCCACCATGTGCACTCTTAACATGGTCACTATCACCATGAGCACTGTCACCATGGGAACTACCCACATGGGCACTGTCATCATGAGCACTTTCACAATGGGAACTGCCACCATGGACACAATTAACACGAGCACACTCACCATGGGCACTATCCCCAAGGGCACTGTCAGTTTCAGCACTATCACCATGGGTACTGCAACCATGACCACTGTCACCATAAGCACTGTCCCCATTCTCTGTATCACCATGTGCACTGTCACCATGGGCACTATCACCTTGAGAACTGTCAGCCTGGGCACTGTCACCATGGGTATTGTGACTTTGGGCACTGTCACCATGAGCACTGTCACCTTGGGCACTGGTACAATGTGGACTGTCACCAGAGCACTGTCATCATGGGCAGTATCACCATTAGAACTGTCACCGTGGTCACTGTCACCATGGCCACTCTCACCGTGAGCACTATCACCGTGAGTGTTGTGACCATGGGCACTTTCACCATGGGCAGTGTCCCCATGGACAATTTCACTGTTAGTACTGTCACCATGGACAGTATAACTATGGACACTGTCACCGTGGGCTCTGTCACCATGGGCACTTTCACCATGAGCACTGCCACTCTGACCACTCTCATCATAAGAACTGTCACCATGGACACTTTCACGATGGGCACTTCCAACATTGGCACTATCACCATGAGCACTGTCAACAAGAGCACTGTCATGGTGGGCAATGTCACCATGCACAATGTCACCACAAGGACTATCACATTAAGCAATGTCCCCATGGGCACTGTCACCATTTTGCACTGCCACCGTGAGCATTATCACCTTATGCCATGTCACCATGAGCACTTGATCACTGAGTACTGTCACCATGGGTAATATCACCATGGGCACTGTCACCGTGAGAAATATCACCGTGAGCAATGCCATGATGGGCACTGGCGCCTAGGGTCTTGTCACTATGAGCACTGAAACAATGTGCACTATCACTGTGAGAAATCTCACCGTGCTAACTGTCCCCAAGGGCACTGTCACAGAGAGAAAAGTCATCATGGGCACTGTCACAGTCAGTATTCTCACCGTGGGCACTCTCATTGTGGGCAATGCCTCCGTGAGCACTATTACCATGAACACTGCTACCGTGAACACTCTCATGATAAGAACTGTCACCATGGGCACAGACACCATGGGCACTCTCATGGTGTGCACTGTCACCAAGGGCACTGTCACAATGGGCACTGTCACCATGAGCACTGGAACCATGGGCACTCTCACCATGGGCACTATCACCATGAGCAATATCATCATGGGCATTCTCACTATATTGCACTGCCACCAGAGGCACCATGACCATGTGCACTGTCACCATGGGCAGGGTCACCATCGGTAGTCTCACCATGGGCACTGCCACCATGAGCACTGTCACCAAGAGCACTGTCACCACGAGCACTGCCACCATGAGCACTGTCACAAGAACTGTCAGTATGAGAACTGCCACCATGGGCACTTTCACCATGATTATTATCACCTGGGTGTTGTCACCTTTGTCATTTTCAACGTGCGTACTATCACCGTGAGAATTATCACCATTAGCAATGTCACCACGGGCACAGCCTTAATGCGGACTGTCATCATGAACACTGTCACCATGGGCACTACCACGGTGAGAACAGTCACCGTGGTCACTGTCACCATGGGCACTGTCACCATGAGCACTGTCACTAAGAGCATAATCACCATAGGCACTGTCACCGTGAGAACAGTCACCATGCACACTGTCAACATGGAGACTATCACCTTGAGCACTGTCACCATGAGCACTGTCACCATGAGCAATTTCAAAAGGATCACTTTCACCATGAGAACTGTCACCACGGGGACTCTCACCATTGGCACTGCCTCCGAGGGGTTGTCATGATGGGCACTATCACAATGGGCAGTGTGTCCATGGGCAGTGTCACCGTGAGCACTCTCACTATTGGCACTATCACCATTGGCATGGTCACCGTGAGCACTGTCACAATGGGCATTTTCACACTGGGTGCTGTCACCATGGGCACAGTCACCGTTAGCACTCTCACCATGGGCTCTGTGATCTTGGGCACTGTCACCATGGGCTCTGCCACCGATGGCACTGTCACAATGGGAAGTATCACCATGGGTCTTGTCAGCGTGGGCAATGTCTCCCTGGGCACAGCCACCATGATATCTATCACCATAGGCACTGTCACCATGGGCACTGTCACCATGAGCACTGCCACAATGAGCACTGTCACTTATGGCACTGTCCTCATGAGATGTGTCACCATGATCACTGTCACCATGGACAGGACACGCTGGGTATTGTCACCATGGGCACTGTCTATGAGCAGTCTCACCATGGGAATTGTCACCTTAGGTACTGTCACCATGGGCACTGTCACCGTGAACACTTTTACCATCAGCTCTGTTACCCTGGGTATTGTCACCATGGGAACTATCACCGTGACAGTTGTGAACATGGGCACTCTCACCATGAGCAATGTCACCATGAATACTGTCACCCTGTGTATTGTCACCATGGGCACTGTCACCGTGAGCACTACACCATGAGAATTGTGACTATGGGCACTGTCCCCATGGTCACATTCACCATAGGAACTAACGCCGTGAACACTGTCACCATGAGCAATGTCACTGTGTGCAGTTTCACCATACACACTATCACCATAAGCAATGTCACCATGAGCAATATCACCATGGGCACTGTCACCATTTTGCACTGCCACCATGGGCAGTGTCAACATGGGCAGTTTCACTATGAGTACTGTCACCATGGGTAATAGCACCATGGGCACTGTCACCGTGAACACTGTCACTATGAGAATTTTCACCATAGGCCCTGTCACCGTGAGAATTGTCACCATCGGCACTGTCAACATGGAGACTATAACCTTGAGCACTGTCACCATGAGCACAGACACCATGGTCACATTCAATGTAAGACCTGTCACCACTGGGACTATCAACATTGGCACTGTCACCGTGGGGTTGTCACCATGAACACTATCACCATGGGCGATGTCTCTGTGGGCAGTTTCACCATGAGCACTGTCACTATTGGCACTCTCACCATCGGCACTGTCACCATGGGCACTGTCACCGTGAGCACTGTCACCATGCGCCTTGTCACACTGGGTGCTGTCACCATGGGCACTGTCACCGTGGGCACTGTCACAATGGGAAGTATCACCCTGGGCTTTGTCAGCCTTGGGACTCTCTGCGTGGGCACTGACACCGTGACATCTATCACCATAAACACTGTAATCATGGGCACTGTCACCATGAGCACGGACACCATGAGCACTGCCACAATGAGCACTCTTATTTATGGCTCTGCCAACATGAGCACTGTCACCATGAGCACTGTCACCATGGGCATGACACCATGGGCACTGTCACTGTGAGCACTACACCATGAGAATTGTGACTATGGGCACTGTTACCAGGACAATCTCACCATGGGAACTATCACCGTGAACACTTTCACCATGAACACTGTCACTGTGTGCAGTGTCACCATGCGTACTGTCACTGTAAGGACTATCACCGTAAGCAAAGTCACCATGAGCAATGTCACCATGGGCACTGTCACCATTTTGCTCTGCCACCATGTGCAGTGTCACCATGGTTAATATCACCATAGGCACTTTCACCGTGAGAAATGTGACCGTGCGGAATGACTCTATGGGCACTGGCCCCATGGGCATTGTTACTGTGAGCACTGGCACAACGGGCACTATCACCGTTAGAAATCTCACCATGCTAACTGTCCCCATGGGCACTGTCACCATGAGAAGTGTCACCATGGGCACTGTCACTGTCGGCACTGTCACCATGGGCACTGTCATTGTGGGCACTGTCTCCATGGCCACTGCCACCGTGTGCTGTCACCATGAACTCTGTAACAATGCCCATTATGACCGTGTGCACTGTCACCATGGGCACTATCACCGTGAGCACTGTCAGCATGTGCACTGTCACTATTTAGCACTGTCACCAGGTGAACTACCACCATGGGCACTGTCACGATGTGCACTATCACCGTGAACACGGTTACCATGGGCACTGTAACAATGCACAGTGTCACCATCAGTATTGTCCCGATGGGAACTGCCACCAAGAGCACTGTCACCATTAGCACCGTCACCACGAGCACTGGCACCTGGGCACTGCTATTATGAGCAATGTCACCATGAGATCTGTCGCTATGAGAACTGCCACCATGGGTATTTTCAACATGAGTACTGTCACCATGGTATTGTCACCATTTGCACTGTCACCATGAGCACTATTACCGTGAGCACTCTCACCGTGAGCTCTCTCACTGTGGTCCCTGTCACCATGAGCACTGTTGCCATGGGTACTGGCACAATGTAGACAGACACCATGAGCACTGTCACCATGGGCACCATCAGTGTGAGCACTCTCACCATGGTCACTGTCACCTTGGGCACTGTTACCATGAGCACTGTCACCATAGGCAATGGCACCATGGGCCCTGTCATCATGGGCACTCTCACCATGGGCACTATCACTGTGAGCACTGTCACCATGGATACTGCAAACATGAGAACTGTCACCGTGAGTACTGTCACCATGAGTACAGTCTGCACGGGTTGTCACCATGTGCACGGTCACCATGAGAACTGACAACAGGGGCACTGTCACCATTTTTCACTGCCACCATGTGCAGTGTCACCATGGGCACTATCACCATGGAAAGTATCACCGTGAACACTGTCACCATGAACACTGCAACTGTGTGCAGTGTCACCATGCACACTGTCACCGTAAGGACTATCACTGTAAGCAAAGTCACTATGAGCAATGTCACCATGGGCACTGTCACCATTTTGCACTGCCACCAGGTGCAGTGTCACCATAGGTACTTTCACCGTGAGAAAAGTGACCGTGCGGAATGTCTCTATGGGCAGTGGCACCATGGGCATTGTCAGTGTGAGCACTGTCACAACGGGCACTATCACCGTGAGAAATCTCATCATGGTAACTGTCCCCATGGGCACATTCACTGTGAGAAGTGTCACCATGGGCACTGTCACTGTCGGCACTGTTACCATGGGCACTGTCATTGTGGGCACTGTCACCATGGCCACTGCCACCTTGGGCTCTGTCAAGATGAACACTGTAATAATACCCATTATCACCGTGGGCACTGTCACCATGGGCACTATCACCGTGAGCACTGTCAGCATGTGCACTGTCACGATTTAGCACTGCCACCATGGGCACTGTCACGATGTGCACTACCTCCGTGAGCACGGTTACCATGGGCACTGTAACAATGCACAGGGTCACCATCGGTACTGTCCCCATGGGAACTGCCACCAAGAGCACTGTCACCATTAGCACTGTCACCACGAGGACTGCCACCTTGGGCACTGCTATTATGAGCACTGTCACCATGAGAACTGCCACCATGGGTATTTTCAACATGAGTACTGTCACCATGGGTATTGTCACCATTTGCACTGTCACCATGAGCACTATTACCGTGAGCTCTATCACAGTGAGCACTCTCACTGTGGTCAGTGTCACCATGAGCACTGTCGCCATGGGTACTGGCACAATGCGGACTGGCACCATGAGCCCTGTCACCATGGGCACTATCAGTGTGAGCACTCTCACCATGGTCACTGTCACCATGGGCACTGTTACCATGAGCACTGTCACCATAGGCAATGGCGCCGTGGGAACTTTCACCATGGGCACTGTCATCATGGGCAGTGTCACCATGGGCACTGTCACCATGGGCACTGCCACCATGGGCAGTATCACTGTGAGCACTGTCACCATGGGTACTGCAACCATGAGAACTGTCACCGTGAGTACTGTCTGCATGGTGTGCACTGTCACCATGAGAACTGTCAACATGGGCACTGTCACCATTTTTCACTGCCACCATGTGCAATATCACCATGGGCACTATCACCGTGAGAACTGTCACCATGAGTACTGTCATCATTGGCACTGTCACCAAGGGCACGGCCACCATGTGCACAGTTACCAAGGTCACTATCACCGTGAGCACTGTCACCATGGGGACTACCAACATGGGCAATGTCATCATGAGCATTTTCACAATGGGAACTGCCACCATGGGCACTATCAATGGGCGGACTCTCACCATGGGCACTATCACCAGAGGCACTGTCACCGTGAGCACCTTCACTGTCGGCACTGTCACCATGAGCACTATTACTGTGAGCACTAGCACCGTGATCACTCTCACCGTGGTCAATGTCACCATGGGCACTGTCACTATTGGTACTGGCACAATGCGGACTGTCACAGTGTGATCTGTCACCATAGACACTATCACCATGAGCACTCTCACCATGGTCACTGTTACCATGGGTACTGTCACTGTGAGCACTGTTACCATAGGCAATGGCTCCGTGGGCACTGACTCCATGGGCACTGTCATCATGGGCATTGTCACCATGGGCAGTGTCACCATGGGCACTGCCACCATGGGCACTATCACTCTGAGCACTGTCACGAAGGGTACAGCTACCATGAGCAGTGTCAGCATCGGTTGTGACCGTGTGCATTGTCACAATGAGAACTGTCAGCATGGGAACTGTCCCCATTTTTCACTGCCACCATGTGCACTACCACCATGTGCACTGCCACCATGGGCATTATCACCGTGAGCACTGTCACCATGAATACTGTCATCATGGGCACTGTCACCAAGGGCACAGCCACCATGTGCACTCTTAACATGGTCACTATCACCATGAGCACTGTCACCATGGGAACTACCCACATGGGCACTGTCATCATGAGCACTTTCACAATGGGAACTGCCACCATGGACACAATTAACACGAGCACACTCACCATGGGCACTATCCCCAAGGGCACTGTCAGTTTCAGCACTATCACCATGGGTACTGCAACCATGACCACTGTCACCATAAGCACTGTCCCCATTCTCTGTATCACCATGTGCACTGTCACCATGGGCACTATCACCTTGAGAACTGTCAGCCTGGGCACTGTCACCATGGGTATTGTGACTTTGGGCACTGTCACCATGAGCACTGTCACCTTGGGCACTGGTACAATGTGGACTGTCACCATGAGCACTGTCATCATGGGCAGTATCACCATTAGAACTGTCACCGTGGTCACTGTCACCATGGCCACTCTCACCGTGAGCACTATCACCGTGAGTGTTGTGACCATGGGCACTTTCACCATGGGCAGTGTCCCCATGGACAATTTCACTGTTAGTACTGTCACCATGGACACTATAACTATGGACACTGTCACCGTGGGCTCTGTCACCATGGGCACTTTCACCATGAGCACTGCCACTCTGACCACTCTCATCATAAGAACTGTCACCATGGACACTTTCACGATGGGAACTTCCAACATTGGCACTATCACCATGAGCACTGTCAACAAGAGCACTGTCATGGTGGGCAATGTCACCATGCACAATGTCACCACAAGGACTATCACATTAAGCAATGTCCCCATGGGCACTGTCACCATTTTGCACTGCCACCGTGAGCATTATCACCTTATGCCATGTCACCATGAGCACTTGATCACTGAGTACTGTCACCATGGGTAATATCACCATGGGCACTGTCACCGTGAGAAATATCACCGTGAGCAATGCCATGATGGGCACTGGCGCCTAGGGTCTTGTCACTATGAGCACTGAAACAATGTGCACTATCACTGTGAGAAATCTCACCGTGCTAACTGTCCCCATGGGCACAGTCACAGAGAGAAAAGTCATCATGGGCACTGTAATAGTCAGTATTCTCACCGTGGGCACTCTCATTGTGGGCAATGCCTCCGTGAGCACTATTACCATGAACACTGCTACCGTGAACACTCTCATGATAAGAACTGTCACCATGGGCACAGACACCATGGGCACTCTCATGGTGTGCACTGTCACCAAGGGCACTGTCACAATGGGCACTGTCACCATGAGCACTGGAACCATGGGCACTCTCACCATGGGCACTATCACCATGAGCAATATCATCAGGGGCATTCTCACTATATTGCACTGCCACCAGAGGCACCATGACCATGTGCACTGTCTCCATGGGCAGGGTCACCATCGGTAGTCTCACCATGGGCACTGCCACCATGAGCACTGTCACCAAGAGCACTGTCACCACGAGCACTGCCACCATGAGCACTGTCACAAGAACTGTCAGTATGAGAACTGCCACCATGGGCACTTTCACCATGATTATTATCACCTGGGTGTTGTCACCTTTGTCATTTTCAACGTGCATACTATCACTGTGAGAATTATCACCATTAGCAATGTCACCACGGGCACAGCCTTAATGCGGACTGTCATCATGAACACTGTCACCATGGGCACTACCACAGTGAGAACAGTCACCGTGGTAACTGTCACCATGGGCACTGTCACCATGAGCACTGTCACTAAGAGCATAATCACCATAGGCACTGTCACCGTGAGAACAGTCACCATGCACACTGTCAACATGGAGACTATCACCTTGAGCACTGTCACCATGAGCACTGTCACCATGAGCAATTTCAAAAGGATCACTTTCACCATGAGAACTGTCACCACGGGGACTCTCACCATTGGCACTGCCTCCGAGGGGTTGTCATGATGGGCACTATCACAATGGGCAGTGTGTCCATGGGCAGTGTCACCGTGAGCACTCTCACTATTGGCACTATCACCATTGGCATGGTCACCGTGAGCACTGTCACAATGGGCATTTTCACACTGGGTGCTGTCACCATGGGCACAGTCACCGTTAGCACTCTCACCATGGGCTCTGTGATCTTGGGCACTGTCACCATGGGCTCTGCCACCGATGGCACTGTCACAATGGGAAGTATCACCATGGGTCTTGTCAGCGTGGGCAATGTCTCCCTGGGCACAGCCACCATGATATCTATCACCATAGGCACTGTCACCATGGGCACTGTCACCATGAGCACTGCCACAATGAGCACTGTCACTTATGGCACTGTCCTCATGAGATGTGTCACCATGATCACTGTCACCATGGACAGGACACGCTGGGTATTGTCACCATGGGCACTGTCTATGAGCAGTCTCACCATGGGAATTGTCACCTTAGGTACTGTCACCATGGGCACTGTCACCGTGAACACTTTTACCATCAGCTCTGTTACCCTGGGTATTGTCACCATGGGAACTATCACCGTGACAGTTGTGAACATGGGCACTCTCACCATGAGCAATGTCACCAGGAATACTGTCACCCTGTGTATTGTCACCATGGGCACCGTCACCGTGAGCACTACCCCATGAGAATTGTGACTATGGGCACTGTCCCCATGGTCACATTCACCATAGGAACTAACGCCATGAACACTGTCACCATGAGCAATGTCACTGTGTGCAGTTTCACCATACACACTATCACCATAAGCAATGTCACCATGAGCAATATCACCATGGGCACTGTCACCATTTTGCACTGCCACCATGGGCAGTGTCAACATGGGCAGTTTCACTATGAGAACTGTCACCATGGGTAATAGCACCATGGGCACTGTCACCGTGAACACTGTCACTATGAGAATTTTCACCATAGGCCCTGTCACCGTGAGAATTGTCACCATCGGCACTGTCAACATGGAGACTCTAACCTTGAGCACTGTCACCATGAGCACAGACACCATGGTCACATTCAATGTAAGACCTGTCACCACTGGGACTATCAACATTGGCACTGTCACCGTGGGGTTGTCACCATGAACATTATCACCATGGGCGATGTCTCTGTGGGCAGTTTCACCATGAGCACTGTCACTATTGGCACTCTCACCATCGGCACTGTCACCATGGGCACTGTCACCGTGAGCACTGTCACCATGCGCCTTGTCACACTGGGTGCTGTCACCATGGGCACTGTCACCGTGGGCACTGTCACAATGGGAAGTATCACCCTGGGCTTTGTCAGCCTTGGGACTCTGCGTGGGCACTGACACCGTGACATCTATCACCATAAACACTGTAATCATGGGCACTGTCACCATGAGCACGGACACCATGAGCACTCCCACAATGAGCACTCTTATTTATGGCTCTGCCAACATGAGCACTGTCACCATGAGCACTGTCACCATGGGCATGACACCATGGGCACTGTCACTGTGAGCACTACACCATGAGAATTGTGACTATGGGCACTGTTACCAGGACAATCTCACCATGGGAACTATCACCGTGAACACTTTCAACATGAACACTGTCACTGTGTGCAGTGTCACCATGCGTACTGTCACTGTAAGGACTATCACCGTAAGCAAAGTCACCATGAGCAATGTCACCATGGGCACTGTCACCATTTTGCTCTGCCACCATGTGCAGTGTCACCATGGTTAATATCACCATAGGCACTTTCACCGTGAGAAATGTGACCGTGCGGAATGACTCTATGGGCACTGGCCCCATGGGCATTGTTACTGTGAGCACTGGCACAACGGGCACTATCACCGTTAGAAATCTCACCATGCTAACTGTCCCCATGGGCACTGTCACCATGAGAAGTGTCACCATGGGCACTGTCACTGTCGGCACTGTCACCATGGGCACTGTCATTGTGGGCACTGTCTCCATGGCCACTGCCACCGTGTGCTGTCACCATGAACTCTGTAACAATGCCCATTATGACCGTGTGCACTGTCACCATGGGCACGATCACCGTGAGCACTGTCAGCATGTGCACTGTCACTATTTAGCACTGTCACCAGGTGAACTACCACCATGGGCACTGTCACGATGTGCACTATCACCGTGAACACGGTTACCATGGGCACTGTAACAATGCACAGTGTCACCATCAGTATTGTCCCGATGGGAACTGCCACCAAGAGCACTGTCACCATTAGCACCGTCACCACGAGCACTGGCACCTGGGCACTGCTATTATGAGCAATGTCACCATGAGATCTGTCGCTATGAGAACTGCCACCATGGGTATTTTCAACATGAGTACTGTCACCATGGTATTGTCACCATTTGCACTGTCACCATGAGCACTATTACCGTGAGCACTCTCACCGTGAGCTCTCTCACTGTGGTCCCTGTCACCATGAGCACTGTTGCCATGGGTACTGGCACAATGTAGACAGACACCATGAGCACTGTCACCATGGGCACCATCAGTGTGAGCACTCTCACCATGGTCACTGTCACCTTGGGCACTGTTACCATGAGCACCGTCACCATAGGCAATGGCACCATGGGCCCTGTCATCATGGGCACTCTCACCATGGGCACTATCACTGTGAGCACTGTCACCATGGATACTGCAAACATGAGAACTGTCACCGTGAGTACTGTCACCATGAGTACAGTCTGCACGGGTTGTCACCATGTGCACGGTCACCATGAGAACTGACAACAGGGGCACTGTCACCATTTTTCACTGCCACCATGTGCAGTGTCACCATGGGCACTATCACCATGGAAAGTATCACCGTGAACACTGTCACCATGAACACTGCAACTGTGTGCAGTGTCACCATGCACACTGTCACCGTAAGGACTATCACTGTAAGCAAAGTCACTATGAGCAATGTCACCATGGGCACTGTCACCATTTTGCACTGCCACCAGGTGCAGTGTCACCATAGGTACTTTCACCGTGAGAAAAGTGACCGTGCGGAATGTCTCTATGGGCAGTGGCACCATGGGCATTGTCAGTGTGAGCACTGTCACAACGGGCACTATCACCGTGAGAAATCTCATCATGGTAACTGTCCCCATGGGCACATTCACTGTGAGAAGTGTCACCATGGGCACTGTCACTGTCGGCACTGTTACCATGGGCACTGTCATTGTGTGCACTGTCACCATGGCCACTGCCACCTTGGGCTCTGTCAAGATGAACACTGTAATAATACCCATTATCACCGTGGGCACTGTCACCATGGGCACTATCACCGTGAGCACTGTCAGCATGTGCACTGTCACGATTTAGCACTGCCACCATGGGCACTGTCACGATGTGCACTACCTCCGTGAGCACGGTTACCATGGGCACTGTAACAATGCACAGGGTCACCATCGGTACTGTCCCCATGGGAACTGCCACCAAGAGCACTGTCACCATTAGCACTGTCACCACGAGGACTGCCACCTTGGGCACTGCTATTATGAGCACTGTCACCATGAGAACTGCCACCATGGGTATTTTCAACATGAGTACTGTCACCATGGGTATTGTCACCATTTGCACTGTCACCATGAGCACTATTACCGTGAGCTCTATCACAGTGAGCACTCTCACTGTGGTCAGTGTCACCATGAGCACTGTCGCCATGGGTACTGGCACAATGCGGACTGGCACCATGAGCCCTGTCACCATGGGCACTATCAGTGTGAGCACTCTCACCATGGTCACTGTCACCATGGGCACTGTTACCATGAGCACTGTCACCATAGGCAATGGCGCCGTGGGAACTTTCACCATGGGCACTGTCATCATGGGCAGTGTCACCATGGGCACTGTCACCATGGGCACTGCCACCATGGGCAGTATCACTGTGAGCACTGTCACCATGGGTACTGCAACCATGAGAACTGTCACCGTGAGTACTGTCTGCATGGTGTGCACTGTCACCATGAGAACTGTCAACATGGGCACTGTCACCATTTTTCACTGCCACCATGTGCAATATCACCATGGGCACTATCACCGTGAGTACTGTCACCATGAGTACTGTCATCATTGGCACTGTCACCAAGGGCATGGCCACCATGTGCACAGTTACCAAGGTCACTATCACCGTGAGCACTGTCACCATGGGGACTACCAACATGGGCAATGTCATCATGAGCATTTTCACAATGGGAACTGCCACCATGGGCACTATCAATGGGCGGACTCTCACCATGGGCACTATCACCAGAGGCACTGTCACCGTGAGCACCTTCACTGTCGGCACTGTCACCATGAGCACTATTACTGTGAGCACTAGCACCGTGATCACTCTCACCGTGGTCAATGTCACCATGGGCACTGTCACTATTGGTACTGGCACAATGCGGACTGTCACAGTGTGATCTGTCACCATAGACACTATCACCATGAGCACTCTCACCATGGTCACTGTTACCATGGGTACTGTCACTGTGAGCACTGTTACCATAGGCAATGGCTCCGTGGGCACTGACTCCATGGGCACTGTCATCATGGGCATTGTCACCATGGGCAGTGTCACCATGGGCACTGCCACCATGGGCACTATCACTCTGAGCACTGTCACCAAGGGTACAGCTACCATGAGCAGTGTCAGCATCGGTTGTGACCGTGTGCATTGTCACAATGAGAACTGTCAGCATGGGAACTGTCCCCATTTTTCACTGCCACCATGTGCACTACCACCATGTGCACTGCCACCATGGGCATTATCACCGTGAGCACTGTCACCATGAATACTGTCATCATGGGCACTGTCACCAAGGGCACAGCCACCATGTGCACTCTTAACATGGTCACTATCACCATGAGCACTGTCACCATGGGAACTACCCACATGGGCACTGTCATCATGAGCACTTTCACAATGGGAACTGCCACCATGGACACAATTAACACGAGCACACTCACCATGGGCACTATCCCCAAGGGCACTGTCAGTTTCAGCACTATCACCATGGGTACTGCAACCATGACCACTGTCACCATAAGCACTGTCCCCATTCTCTGTATCACCATGGGCACTGTCACCATGGGCACTATCACCTTGAGAACTGTCAGCCTGGGCACTGTCACCATGGGTATTGTGACTTTGGGCACTGTCACCATGAGCACTGTCACCTTGGGCACTGGCACAATGTGGACTGTCACCATGAGCACTGTCATCATGGGCAGTATCACCATTAGAACTGTCACCGTGGTCACTGTCACCATGGCCACTCTCACCGTGAGCACTATCACCGTGAGTGTTGTGACCATGGGCACTTTCACCATGGGCAGTGTCCCCATGGACAATTTCACTGTTAGTACTGTCACCATGGACACTATAACTATGGACACTGTCACCGTGGGCTCTGTCACCATGGGCACTTTCACCATGAGCACTGCCACTCTGACCACTCTCATCATAAGAACTGTCACCATGGACACTTTCACGATGGGCACTTCCAACATTGGCACTATCACCATGAGCACTGTCAACAAGAGCACTGTCATGGTGGGCAATGTCACCATGCACAATGTCACCACAAGGACTATCACATTAAGCAATGTCCCCATGGGCACTGTCACCATTTTGCACTGCCACCGTGAGCATTATCACCTTATGCCATGTCACCATGAGCACTTGATCACTGAGTACTGTCACCATGGGTAATATCACCATGGGCACTGTCACCGTGAGAAATATCACCGTGAGCAATGCCATGATGGGCACTGGCGCCTAGGGTCTTGTCACTATGAGCACTGAAACAATGTGCACTATCACTGTGAGAAATCTCACCGTGCTAACTGTCCCCATGGGCACTGTCACAGAGAGAAAAGTCATCATGGGCACTGTTACAGTCAGTATTCTCACCGTGGGCACTCTCATTGTGGGCAATGCCTCCGTGAGCACTATTACCATGAACACTGCTACCGTGAACACTCTCATGATAAGAACTGTCACCATGGGCACAGACACCATGGGCACTCTCATGGTGTGCACTGTCACCAAGGGCACTGTCACAATGGGCACTGTCACCATGAGCACTGGAACCATGGGCACTCTCACCATGGGCACTATCACCATGAGCAATATCATCAGGGGCATTCTCACTATATTGCACTGCCACCAGAGGCACCATGACCATGTGCACTGTCACCATGGGCAGGGTCACCATCGGTAGTCTCACCATGGGCACTGCCACCATGAGCACTGTCACCAAGAGCACTGTCACCACGAGCACTGCCACCATGAGCACTGTCACAAGAACTGTCAGTATGAGAACTGCCACCATGGGCACTTTCACCATGATTATTATCACCTGGGTGTTGTCACCTTTGTCATTTTCAACGTGCGTACTATCACTGTGAGAATTATCACCATTAGCAATGTCACCACGGGCACAGCCTTAATGCGGACTGTCATCATGAACACTGTCACCATGGGCACTACCACAGTGAGAACAGTCACCGTGGTCACTGTCACCATGGGCACTGTCACCATGAGCACTGTCACTAAGAGCATAATCACCATAGGCACTGTCACCGTGAGAACAGTCACCATGCACACTGTCAACATGGAGACTATCACCTTGAGCACTGTCACCATGAGCACTGTCACCATGAGCAATTTCAAAAGGATCACTTTCACCATGAGAACTGTCACCACGGGGACTCTCACCATTGGCACTGCCTCCGAGGGGTTGTCATGATGGGCACTATCACAATGGGCAGTGTGTCCATGGGCAGTGTCACCGTGAGCACTCTCACTATTGGCACTATCACCATTGGCATGGTCACCGTGAGCACTGTCACAATGGGCATTTTCACACTGGGTGCTGTCACCATGGGCACAGTCACCGTTAGCACTCTCACCATGGGCTCTGTGATCTTGGGCACTGTCACCATGGGCTCTGCCACCGATGGCACTGTCACAATGGGAAGTATCACCATGGGTCTTGTCAGCGTGGGCAATGTCTCCCTGGGCACAGCCACCATGATATCTATCACCATAGGCACTGTCACCATGGGCACTGTCACCATGAGCACTGCCACAATGAGCACTGTCACTTATGGCACTGTCCTCATGAGATGTGTCACCATGATCACTGTCACCATGGACAGGACACGCTGGGTATTGTCACCATGGGCACTGTCTATGAGCAGTCTCACCATGGGAATTGTCACCTTAGGTACTGTCACCATGGGCACTGTCACCGTGAACACTTTTACCATCAGCTCTGTTACCCTGGGTATTGTCACCATGGGAACTATCACCGTGACAGTTGTGAACATGGGCACTCTCACCATGAGCAATGTCACCAGGAATACTGTCACCCTGTGTAATGTCACCATGGGCACCGTCACCGTGAGCACTACCCCATGAGAATTGTGACTATGGGCACTGTCCCCATGGTCACATTCACCATAGGAACTAACGCCATGAACACTGTCACCATGAGCAATGTCACTGTGTGCAGTTTCACCATACACACTATCACCATAAGCAATGTCACCATGAGCAATATCACCATGGGCACTGTCACCATTTTGCACTGCCACCATGGGCAGTGTCAACATGGGCAGTTTCACTATGAGAACTGTCACCATGGGTAATAGCACCATGGGCACTGTCACCGTGAACACTGTCACTATGAGAATTTTCACCATAGGCCCTGTCACCGTGAGAATTGTCACCATCGGCACTGTCAACATGGAGACTCTAACCTTGAGCACTGTCACCATGAGCACAGACACCATGGTCACATTCAATGTAAGACCTGTCACCACTGGGACTATCAACATTGGCACTGTCACCGTGGGGTTGTCACCATGAACACTATCACCATGGGCGATGTCTCTGTGGGCAGTTTCACCATGAGCACTGTCACTATTGGCACTCTCACCATCGGCACTGTCACCATGGGCACTGTCACCGTGGGCACTGTCACAATGGGAAGTATCACCCTGGGCTTTGTCAGCCTTGGGACTCTCTGCGTGGGCACTGACACCGTGACATCTATCACCATAAACACTGTAATCATGGGCACTGTCACCATGAGCACGGACACCATGAGCACTCCCACAATGAGCACTCTTATTTATGGCTCTGCCAACATGAGCACTGTCACCATGAGCACTGTCACCATGGGCATGACACCATGGGCACTGTCACTGTGAGCACTACACCATGAGAATTGTGACTATGGGCACTGTTACCAGGACAATCTCACCATGGGAACTATCACCGTGAACACTTTCAACATGAACACTGTCACTGTGTGCAGTGTCACCATGCGTACTGTCACTGTAAGGACTATCACCGTAAGCAAAGTCACCATGAGCAATGTCACCATGGGCACTGTCACCATTTTGCTCTGCCACCATGTGCAGTGTCACCATGGTTAATATCACCATAGGCACTTTCACCGTGAGAAATGTGACCGTGCGGAATGACTCTATGGGCACTGGCCCCATGGGCATTGTTACTGTGAGCACTGGCACAACGGGCACTATCACCGTTAGAAATCTCACCATGCTAACTGTCCCCATGGGCACTGTCACCATGAGAAGTGTCACCATGGGCACTGTCACTGTCGGCACTGTCACCATGGGCACTGTCATTGTGGGCACTGTCTCCATGGCCACTGCCACCGTGTGCTGTCACCATGAACTCTGTAACAATGCCCATTATGACCGTGTGCACTGTCACCATGGGCACTATCACCGTGAGCACTGTCAGCATGTGCACTGTCACTATTTAGCACTGTCACCAGGTGAACTACCACCATGGGCACTGTCACGATGTGCACTATCACCGTGAACACGGTTACCATGGGCACTGTAACAATGCACAGTGTCACCATCAGTATTGTCCCGATGGGAACTGCCACCAAGAGCACTGTCACCATTAGCACCGTCACCACGAGCACTGGCACCTGGGCACTGCTATTATGAGCAATGTCACCATGAGATCTGTCGCTATGAGAACTGCCACCATGGGTATTTTCAACATGAGTACTGTCACCATGGTATTGTCACCATTTGCACTGTCACCATGAGCACTATTACCGTGAGCACTCTCACCGTGAGCTCTCTCACTGTGGTCCCTGTCACCATGAGCACTGTTGCCATGGGTACTGGCACAATGTAGACAGACACCATGAGCACTGTCACCATGGGCACCATCAGTGTGAGCACTCTCACCATGGTCACTGTCACCTTGGGCACTGTTACCATGAGCACTGTCACCATAGGCAATGGCACCATGGGCCCTGTCATCATGGGCACTCTCACCATGGGCACTATCACTGTGAGCACTGTCACCATGGATACTGCAAACATGAGAACTGTCACCGTGAGTACTGTCACCATGAGTACAGTCTGCACGGGTTGTCACCATGTGCACGGTCACCATGAGAACTGACAACAGGGGCACTGTCACCATTTTTCACTGCCACCATGTGCAGTGTCACCATGGGCACTATCACCATGGAAAGTATCACCGTGAACACTGTCACCATGAACACTGCAACTGTGTGCAGTGTCACCATGCACACTGTCACCGTAAGGACTATCACTGTAAGCAAAGTCACTATGAGCAATGTCACCATGGGCACTGTCACCATTTTGCACTGCCACCAGGTGCAGTGTCACCATAGGTACTTTCACCGTGAGAAAAGTGACCGTGCGGAATGTCTCTATGGGCAGTGGCACCATGGGCATTGTCAGTGTGAGCACTGTCACAACGGGCACTATCACCGTGAGAAATCTCATCATGGTAACTGTCCCCATGGGCACATTCACTGTGAGAAGTGTCACCATGGGCACTGTCACTGTCGGCACTGTTACCATGGGCACTGTCATTGTGGGCACTGTCACCATGGCCACTGCCACCTTGGGCTCTGTCAAGATGAACACTGTAATAATACCCATTATCACCGTGGGCACTGTCACCATGGGCACTATCACCGTGAGCACTGTCAGCATGTGCACTGTCACGATTTAGCACTGCCACCATGGGCACTGTCACGATGTGCACTACCACCGTGACCACGGTTACCATGGGCACTGTAACAATGCACAGGGTCACCATCGGTACTGTCCCCATGGGAACTGCCACCAAGAGCACTGTCACCATTAGCACTGTCACCACGAGGACTGCCACCTTGGGCACTGCTATTATGAGCACTGTCACCATGAGAACTGCCACCATGGGTATTTTCAACATGAGTACTGTCACCATGGGTATTGTCACCATTTGCACTGTCACCATGAGCACTATTACCGTGAGCTCTATCACAGTGAGCACTCTCACTGTGGTCAGTGTCACCATGAGCACTGTCGCCATGGGTACTGGCACAATGCGGACTGGCACCATGAGCCCTGTCACCATGGGCACTATCAGTGTGAGCACTCTCACCATGGTCACTGTCACCATGGGCACTGTTACCATGAGCACTGTCACCATAGGCAATGGCGCCGTGGGAACTTTCACCATGGGCACTGTCATCATGGGCAGTGTCACCATGGGCACTGTCACCATGGGCACTGCCACCATGGGCAGTATCACTGTGAGCACTGTCACCATGGGTACTGCAACCATGAGAACTGTCACCGTGAGTACTGTCTGCATGGTGTGCACTGTCACCATGAGAACTGTCAACATGGGCACTGTCACCATTTTTCACTGCCACCATGTGCAATATCACCATGGGCACTATCACCGTGAGAACTGTCACCATGAGTACTGTCATCATTGGCACTGTCACCAAGGGCACGGCCACCATGTGCACAGTTACCAAGGTCACTATCACCGTGAGCACTGTCACCATGGGGACTACCAACATGGGCAATGTCATCATGAGCATTTTCACAATGGGAACTGCCACCATGGGCACTATCAATGGGCGGACTCTCACCATGGGCACTATCACCAGAGGCACTGTCACCGTGAGCACCTTCACTGTCGGCACTGTCACCATGAGCACTATTACTGTGAGCACTAGCACCGTGATCACTCTCACCGTGGTCAATGTCACCATGGGCACTGTCACTATTGGTACTGGCACAATGCGGACTGTCACAGTGTGATCTGTCACCATAGACACTATCACCATGAGCACTCTCACCATGGTCACTGTTACCATGGGTACTGTCACTGTGAGCACTGTTACCATAGGCAATGGCTCCGTGGGCACTGACTCCATGGGCACTGTCATCATGGGCATTGTCACCATGGGCAGTGTCACCATGGGCACTGCCACCATGGGCTCTATCACTCTGAGCACTGTCACCAAGGGTACAGCTACCATGAGCAGTGTCAGCATCGGTTGTGACCATGTGCATTGTCACAATGAGAACTGTCAGCATGGGAACTGTCCCCATTTTTCACTGCCACCATGTGCACTACCACCATGTGCACTGCCACCATGGGCATTATCACTGTGAGCACTGTCACCATGAATACTGTCATCATGGGCACTGTCACCAAGGGCACAGCCACCATGTGCACTGTTAACATGGTCACTATCACCATGAGCACTGTCACCATGGGAACTACCCACATGGGCACTGTCATCATGAGCACTTTCACAATGGGAACTGCCACCATGGACACAATTAACACGAGCACACTCACCATGGGCACTATCCCCAAGGGCACTGTCAGTTTCAGCACTATCACCATGGGTACTGCAACCATGACCACTGTCACCATAAGCACTGTCCCCATTCTCTGTATCACCATGTGCACTGTCACCATGAGCACTATCACCTTGAGAACTGTCAGCCTGGGCACTGTCACCATGGGTATTGTGACTTTGGGCACTGTCACCATGAGCACTGTCACCTTGGGCACTGGTACAATGTGGACTGTCACCATGAGCACTGTCATCATGGGCAGTATCACCATTAGAACTGTCACCGTGGTCACTGTCACCATGGCCACTCTCACCGTGAGCACTATCACCGTGAGTGTTGTGACCATGGGCACTTTCACCATGGGCAGTGTCCCCATGGACAATTTCACTGTTAGTACTGTCACCATGGACACTATAACTATGGACACTGTCACCGTGGGCTCTGTCACCATGGGCACTTTCACCATGAGCACTGCCACTCTGACCACTCTCATCATAAGAACTGTCACCATGGACACTTTCACGATGGGCACTTCCAACATTGGCACTATCACCATGAGCACTGTCAACAAGAGCACTGTCATGGTGGGCAATGTCACCATGCACAATGTCACCACAAGGACTATCACATTAAGCAATGTCCCCATGGGCACTGTCACCATTTTGCACTGCCACCGTGAGCATTATCACCTTATGCCATGTCACCATGAGCACTTGATCACTGAGTACTGTCACCATGGGTAATATCACCATGGGCACTGTCACCGTGAGAAATATCACCGTGAGCAATGCCATGATGGGCACTGGCGCCTAGGGTCTTGTCACTATGAGCACTGAAACAATGTGCACTATCACTGTGAGAAATCTCACCGTGCTAACTGTCCCCATGGGCACTGTCACAGAGAGAAAAGTCATCATGGGCACTGTCACAGTCAGTATTCTCACCGTGGGCACTCTCATTGTGGGCAATGCCTCCGTGAGCACTATTACCATGAACACTGCTACCGTGAACACTCTCATGATAAGAACTGTCACCATGGGCACAGACACCATGGGCACTCTCATGGTGTGCACTGTCACCAAGGGCACTGTCACAATGGGCACTGTCACCATGAGCACTGGAACCATGGGCACTCTCACCATGGGCACTATCACCATGAGCAATATCATCATGGGCATTCTCACTATATTGCACTGCCACCAGAGGCACCATGACCATGTGCACTGTCACCATGGGCAGGGTCACCATCGGTAGTCTCACCATGGGCACTGCCACCATGAGCACTGTCACCAAGAGCACTGTCACCACGAGCACTGCCACCATGAGCACTGTCACAAGAACTGTCAGTATGAGAACTGCCACCATGGGCACTTTCACCATGATTATTATCACCTGGGTGTTGTCACCTTTGTCATTTTCAACGTGCGTACTATCACTGTGAGAATTATCACCATTAGCAATGTCACCACGGGCACAGCCTTAATGCGGACTGTCATCATGAACACTGCCACCATGGGCACTACCACGGTGAGAACAGTCACCGTGGTCACTGTCACCATGGGCACTGTCACCATGAGCACTGTCACTAAGAGCATAATCACCATAGGCACTGTCACCGTGAGAACAGTCACCATGCACACTGTCAACATGGAGACTATCACCTTGAGCACTGTCACCATGAGCACTGTCACCATGAGCAATTTCAAAAGGATCACTTTCACCATGAGAACTGTCACCACGGGGACTCTCACCATTGGCACTGCCTCCGAGGGGTTGTCATGATGGGCACTATCACAATGGGCAGTGTGTCCATGGGCAGTGTCACCGTGAGCACTCTCACTATTGGCACTATCACCATTGGCATGGTCACCGTGAGCACTGTCACAATGGGCATTTTCACACTGGGTGCTGTCACCATGGGCACAGTCACCGTTAGCACTCTCACCATGGGCTCTGTGATCTTGGGCACTGTCACCATGGGCTCTGCCACCGATGGCACTGTCACAATGGGAAGTATCACCATGGGTCTTGTCAGCGTGGGCAATGTCTCCCTGGGCACAGCCACCATGATATCTATCACCATAGGCACTGTCACCATGGGCACTGTCACCATGAGCACTGTCACTTATGGCACTGTCCTCATGAGATGTGTCACCATGATCACTGTCACCATGGACAGGACACGCTGGGTATTGTCACCATGGGCACTGTCTATGAGCAGTCTCACCATGGGAATTGTCACCTTAGGTACTGTCACCATGGGCACTGTCACCGTGAACACTTTTACCATCAGCTCTGTTACCCTGGGTATTGTCACCATGGGAACTATCACCGTGACAGTTGTGAACATGGGCACTCTCACCATGAGCAATGTCACCATGAATACTGTCACCCTGTGTATTGTCACCATGGGCACTGTCACCGTGAGCACTACACCATGAGAATTGTGACTATGGGCACTGTCCCCATGGTCACATTCACCATAGGAACTAACGCCATGAACACTGTCACCATGAGCAATGTCACTGTGTGCAGTTTCACCATACACACTATCACCATAAGCAATGTCACCATGAGCAATATCACCATGGGCACTGTCACCATTTTGCACTGCCACCATGGGCAGTGACAACATGGGCAGTTTCACTATGAGAACTGTCACCATGGGTAATAGCACCATGGGCACTGTCACCGTGAAAACTGTCACTATGAGAATTTTCACCATAGGCCCTGTCACCGTGAGAATTGTCACCATCGGCACTGTCAACATGGAGACTATAACCTTGAGCACTGTCACCATGAGCACAGACACCATGGTCACATTCAATGTAAGACCTGTCACCACTGGGACTATCAACATTGGCACTGTCACCGTGGGGTTGTCACCATGAACACTATCACCATGGGCGATGTCTCTGTGGGCAGTTTCACCATGAGCACTGTCACTATTGGCACTCTCACCATCGGCACTGTCACCATGGGCACTGTCACCGTGAGCACTGTCACCATGCGCCTTGTCACACTGGGTGCTGTCACCATGGGCACTGTCACCGTGGGCACTGTCACAATGGGAAGTATCACCCTGGGCTTTGTCAGCCTTGGCACTCTCCGCGTGGGCACTGACACCGTGACATCTATCACCATAAACACTGTAATCATGGGCACTGTCACCATGAGCACGGACACCATGAGCACTGCCAATATGAGCACTCTTATTTATGGCTCTGCCAACATGAGCACTGTCACCATGAGCACTGTCACCATGGGCATGACACCATGGGCACTGTCACTGTGAGCACTACACCATGAGAATTGTGACTATGGGCACTGTTACCAGGACAATCTCACCATGGGAACTATCACCGTGAACACTTCACCATGAACACTGTCACTGTGTGCAGTGTCACCATGCGTACTGTCACTGTAAGGACTATCACCGTAAGCAAAGTCACCATGAGCAATGTCACCATGGGCACTGTCACCATTTTGCTCTGCCACCATGTGCAGTGTCACCATGGTTAATATCACCATAGGCACTTTCACCGTGAGAAATGTGACCGTGCGGAATGACTCTATGGGCACTGGCCCCATGGGCATTGTTACTGTGAGCACTGGCACAACGGGCACTATCACCGTTAGAAATCTCACCATGCTAACTGTCCCCATGGGCACTGTCACCATGAGAAGTGTCACCATGGGCACTGTCACTGTCAGCACTGTCACCATGGGCACTGTCATTGTGGGCACTGTCTCCATGGCCACTGCCACCGTGTGCTGTCACCATGAACTCTGTAACAATGCCCATTATGACCGTGTGCACTGTCACCATGGGCACTATCACCGTGAGCACTGTCAGCATGTGCACTGTCACTATTTAGCACTGTCACCAGGTGAACTACCACCATGGGCACTGTCACGATGTGCACTATCACCGTGAACACTGTTACCATGGGCACTGTAACAATGCACAGTGTCACCATCAGTATTGTCCCGATGGGAACTGCCACCAAGAGCACTGTCACCATTAGCACCGTCACCACGAGCACTGGCACCTGGGCACTGCTATTATGAGCAATGTCACCATGAGATCTGTCGCTATGAGAACTGCCACCATGGGTATTTTCAACATGAGTACTGTCACCATGGTATTGTCACCATTTGCACTGTCACCATGAGCACTATTACCGTGAGCACTCTCACCGTGAGCTCTCTCACTGTGGTCCCTGTCACCATGAGCACTGTTGCCATGGGTACTGGCACAATGTAGACAGACACCATGAGCACTGTCACCATGGGCACCATCGGTGTGAGCACTCTCACCATGGTCACTGTCACCTTGGGCACTGTTACCATGAGCACTGTCACCATAGGCAAGGGCACCATGGGCCCTGTCATCATGGGCACTCTCACCATGGGCACTATCACTGTGAGCACTGTCACCATGGATACTGCAAACATGAGAACTGTCACCGTGAGTACTGTCACCATGAGTACAGTCTGCACGGGTTGTCACCATGTGCACGGTCACCATGAGAACTGTCAACAGGGGCACTGTCACCATTTTTCACTGCCACCATGTGCAGTGTCACCATGGGCACTATCACCATGGAAAGTATCACCGTGAACACTGTCACCATGAACACTGCAACTGTGTGCAGTGTCACCATGCACACTGTCACCGTAAGGACTATCACTGTAAGCAAAGTCACTATGAGCAATGTCACCATGGGCACTGTCACCATTTTGCACTGCCACCAGGTGCAGTGTCACCATAGGTACTTTCACCGTGAGAAAAGTGACCGTGCGGAATGTCTCTATGGGCAGTGGCACCATGGGCATTGTCAGTGTGAGCACTGTCACAACGGGCACTATCACCGTGAGAAATCTCATCATGGTAACTGTCCCCATGGGCACATTCACTGTGAGAAGTGTCACCATGGGCACTGTCACTGTCGGCACTGTTACCATGGGCACTGTCATTGTGGGCACTGTCACCATGGCCACTGCCACCTTGGGCTCTGTCAAGATGAACACTGTAATAATACCCATTATCACCGTGGGCACTGTCACCATGGGCACTATCACCGTGAGCACTGTCAGCATGTGCACTGTCACGATTTAGCACTGTCACCAGGTGAACTGCCACCATGGGCACTGTCACGATGTGCACTACCACCGTGAGCACGGTTACCATGGGCACTGTAACAATGCACAGGGTCACCATCGGTACTGTCCCCATGGGAACTGCCACCAAGAGCACTGTCACCATTAGCACTGTCACCACGAGGACTGCCACCTTGGGCACTGCTATTATGAGCACTGTCACCATGAGAACTGCCACCATGGGTATTTTCAACATGAGTACTGTCACCATGGGTATTGTCACCATTTGCACTGTCACCATGAGCACTATTACCGTGAGCTCTATCACAGTGAGCACTCTCACTGTGGTCAGTGTCACCATGAGCACTGTCGCCATGGGTACTGGCACAATGCGGACTGGCACCATGAGCCCTGTCACCATGGGCACTATCAGTGTGAGCACTCTCACCATGGTCACTGTCACCATGGGCACTGTTACCATGAGCACTGTCACCATAGGCAATGGCGCCGTGGGAACTTTCACCATGGGCACTGTCATCATGGGCAGTGTCACCATGGGCACTGTCACCATGGGCACTGCCACCATGGGCAGTATCACTGTGAGCACTGTCACCATGGGTACTGCAACCATGAGAACTGTCACCGTGAGTACTGTCTGCATGGTGTGCACTGTCACCATGAGAACTGTCAACATGGGCACTGTCACCATTTTTCACTGCCACCATGTGCAATATCACCATGGGCACTATCACCGTGAGAACTGTCACCATGAGTACTGTCATCATTGGCACTGTCACCAAGGGCACGGCCACCATGTGCACAGTTACCAAGGTCACTATCACCGTGAGCACTGTCACCATGGGGACTACCAACATGGGCAATGTCATCATGAGCATTTTCACAATGGGAACTGCCACCATGGGCACTATCAATGGGCGGACTCTCACCATGGGCACTATCACCAGAGGCACTGTCACCGTGAGCACCTTCACTGTCGGCACTGTCACCATGAGCACTATTACTGTGAGCACTAGCACCGTGATCACTCTCACCGTGGTCAATGTCACCATGGGCACTGTCACTATTGGTACTGGCACAATGCGGACTGTCACAGTGTGATCTGTCACCATAGACACTATCACCATGAGCACTCTCACCATGGTCACTGTTACCATGGGTACTGTCACTGTGAGCACTGTTACCATAGGCAATGGCTCCGTGGGCACTGACTCCATGGGCACTGTCATCATGGGCATTGTCACCATGGGCAGTGTCACCATGGACACTGCCACCATGGGCACTATCACTCTGAGCACTGTCACCAAGGGTACAGCTACCATGAGCAGTGTCAGCATCGGTTGTGACCGTGTGCATTGTCACAATGAGAACTGTCAGCATGGGAACTGTCCCCATTTTTCACTGCCACCATGTGCACTACCACCATGTGCACTGCCACCATGGGCATTATCACCGTGAGCACTGTCACCATGAATACTGTCATCATGGGCACTGTCACCAAGGGCACAGCCACCATGTGCACTCTTAACATGGTCACTATCACCATGAGCACTGTCACCATGGGAACTACCCACATGGGCACTGTCATCATGAGCACTTTCACAATGGGAACTGCCACCATGGACACAATTAACACGAGCACACTCACCATGGGCACTATCCCCAAGGGCACTGTCAGTTTCAGCACTATCAGCATGGGTACTGCAACCATGACCACTGTCAACGTAAGCACTGTCCCCATTCTCTGTATCACCATGTGCACTGTCACCATGGGCACTATCACCTTGAGAACTGTCAGCCTGGGCACTGTCACCATGGGTATTGTGACTTTGGGCACTGTCACCATGAGCACTGTCACCTTGGGCACTGGTACAATGTGGACTGTCACCAGAGCACTGTCATCATGGGCAGTATCACCATTAGAACTGTCACCGTGGTCACTGTCACCATGGCCACTCTCACCGTGAGCACTATCACCGTGAGTGTTGTGACCATGGGCACTTTCACCATGGGCAGTGTCCCCATGGACAATTTCACTGTTAGTACTGTCACCATGGACACTATAACTATGGACACTGTCACCGTGGGCTCTGTCACCATGGGCACTTTCACCATGAGCACTTCCACTCTGACCACTCTCATCATAAGAACTGTCACCATGGACACTTTCACGATGGGCACTTCCAACATTGGCACTATCACCATGAGCACTGTCAACAAGAGCACTGTCATGGTGGGCAATGTCACCATGCACAATGTCACCACAAGGACTATCACATTAAGCAATGTCCCCATGGGCACTGTCACCATTTTGCACTGCCACCGTGAGCATTATCACCTTATGCCATGTCACCATGAGCACTTGATCACTGAGTACTGTCACCATGGGTAATATCACCATGGGCACTGTCACCGTGAGAAATATCACCGTGAGCAATGCCATGATGGGCACTGGCGCCTAGGGTCTTGTCACTATGAGCACTGAAACAATGTGCACTATCACTGTGAGAAATCTCACCGTGCTAACTGTCCCCAAGGGCACTGTCACAGAGAGAAAAGTCATCATGGGCACTGTCACAGTCAGTATTCTCACCGTGGGCACTCTCATTGTGGGCAATGCCTCCGTGAGCACTATTACCATGAACACTGCTACCGTGAACACTCTCATGATAAGAACTGTCACCATGGGCACAGACACCATGGGCACTCTCATGGTGTGCACTGTCACCAAGGGCACTGTCACAATGGGCACTGTCACCATGAGCACTGGAACCATGGGCACTCTCACCATGGGCACTATCACCATGAGCAATATCATCATGGGCATTCTCACTATATTGCACTGCCACCAGAGGCACCATGACCATGTGCACTGTCACCATGGGCAGGGTCACCATCGGTAGTCTCACCATGGGCACTGCCACCATGAGCACTGTCACCAAGAGCACTGTCACCACGAGCACTGCCACCATGAGCACTGTCACAAGAACTGTCAGTATGAGAACTGCCACCATGGGCACTTTCACCATGATTATTATCACCTGGGTGTTGTCACCTTTGTCATTTTCAACGTGCGTACTATCACCGTGAGAATTATCACCATTAGCAATGTCACCACGGGCACAGCCTTAATGCGGACTGTCATCATGAACACTGTCACCATGGGCACTACCACGGTGAGAACAGTCACCGTGGTCACTGTCACCATGGGCACTGTCACCATGAGCACTGTCACTAAGAGCATAATCACCATAGGCACTGTCACCGTGAGAACAGTCACCATGCACACTGTCAACATGGAGACTATCACCTTGAGCACTGTCACCATGAGCAATTACAAAAGGATCACTTTCACCATGAGAACTGTCACCACGGGGACTCTCACCATTGGCACTGCCTCCGAGGGGTTGTCATGATGGGCACTATCACAATGGGCAGTGTGTCCATGGGCAGTGTCACCGTGAGCACTCTCACTATTGGCACTATCACCATTGGCATGGTCACCGTGAGCACTGTCACAATGGGCATTTTCACACTGGGTGCTGTCACCATGGGCACAGTCACCGTTAGCACTCTCACCATGGGCTCTGTGATCTTGGGCACTGTCACCATGGGCTCTGCCACCGATGGCACTGTCACAATGGGAAGTATCACCATGGGTCTTGTCAGCGTGGGCAATGTCTCCCTGGGCACAGCCACCATGATATCTATCACCATAGGCACTGTCACCATGGGCACTGTCACCATGAGCACTGTCACTTATGGCACTGTCCTCATGAGATGTGTCACCATGATCACTGTCACCATGGACAGGACACGCTGGGTATTGTCACCATGGGCACTGTCTATGAGCAGTCTCACCATGGGAATTGTCACCTTAGGTACTGTCACCATGGGCACTGTCACCGTGAACACTTTTACCATCAGCTCTGTTACCCTGGGTATTGTCACCATGGGAACTATCACCGTGACAGTTGTGAACATGGGCACTCTCACCATGAGCAATGTCACCATGAATACTGTCACCCTGTGTATTGTCACCATGGGCACTGTCACCGTGAGCACTACACCATGAGAATTGTGACTATGGGCACTGTCCCCATGGTCACATTCACCATAGGAACTAACGCCATGAACACTGTCACCATGAGCAATGTCACTGTGTGCAGTTTCACCATACACACTATCACCATAAGCAATGTCACCATGAGCAATATCACCATGGGCACTGTCACCATTTTGCACTGCCACCATGGGCAGTGTCAACATGGGCAGTTTCACTATGAGAACTGTCACCATGGGTAATAGCACCATGGGCACTGTCACCGTGAACACTGTCACTATGAGAATTTTCACCATAGGCCCTGTCACCGTGAGAATTGTCACCATCGGCACTGTCAACATGGAGACTATAACCTTGAGCACTGTCACCATGAGCACAGACACCATGGTCACATTCAATGTAAGACCTGTCACCACTGGGACTATCAACATTGGCACTGTCACCGTGGGGTTGTCACCATGAACACTATCACCATGGGCGATGTCTCTGTGGGCAGTTTCACCATGAGCACTGTCACTATTGGCACTCTCACCATCGGCACTGTCACCATGGGCACTGTCACCGTGAGCACTGTCACCATGCGCCTTGTCACACTGGGTGCTGTCACCATGGGCACTGTCACCGTGGGCACTGTCACAATGGGAAGTATCACCCTGGGCTTTGTCAGCCTTGGCACTCTCCGCGTGGGCACTGACACCGTGACATCTATCACCATAAACACTGTAATCATGGGCACTGTCACCATGAGCACGGACACCATGAGCACTGCCAATATGAGCACTCTTATTTATGGCTCTGCCAACATGAGCACTGTCACCATGAGCACTGTCACCATGGGCATGACACCATGGGCACTGTCACTGTGAGCACTACACCATGAGAATTGTGACTATGGGCACTGTTACCAGGACAATCTCACCATGGGAACTATCACCGTGAACACTTCACCATGAACACTGTCACTGTGTGCAGTGTCACCATGCGTACTGTCACTGTAAGGACTATCACCGTAAGCAAAGTCACCATGAGCAATGTCACCATGGGCACTGTCACCATTTTGCTCTGCCACCATGTGCAGTGTCACCATGGTTAATATCACCATAGGCACTTTCACCGTGAGAAATGTGACCGTGCGGAATGACTCTATGGGCACTGGCCCCATGGGCATTGTTACTGTGAGCACTGGCACAACGGGCACTATCACCATTAGAAATCTCACCATGCTAACTGTCCCCATGGGCACTGTCACCATGAGAAGTGTCACCATGGGCACTGTCACTGTCAGCACTGTCACCATGGGCACTGTCATTGTGGGCACTGTCTCCATGGCCACTGCCACCGTGTGCTGTCACCATGAACTCTGTAACAATGCCCATTATGACCGTGTGCACTGTCACCATGGGCACTATCACCGTGAGCACTGTCAGCATGTGCACTGTCACTATTTAGCACTGTCACCAGGTGAACTACCACCATGGGCACTGTCACGATGTGCACTATCACCGTGAACACTGTTACCATGGGCACTGTAACAATGCACAGTGTCACCATCAGTATTGTCCCGATGGGAACTGCCACCAAGAGCACTGTCACCATTAGCACCGTCACCACGAGCACTGGCACCTGGGCACTGCTATTATGAGCAATGTCACCATGAGATCTGTCGCTATGAGAACTGCCACCATGGGTATTTTCAACATGAGTACTGTCACCATGGTATTGTCACCATTTGCACTGTCACCATGAGCACTATTACCGTGAGCACTCTCACCGTGAGCTCTCTCACTGTGGTCCCTGTCACCATGAGCACTGTTGCCATGGGTACTGGCACAATGTAGACAGACACCATGAGCACTGTCACCATGGGCACCATCAGTGTGAGCACTCTCACCATGGTCACTGTCACCTTGGGCACTGTTACCATGAGCACTGTCACCATAGGCAATGGCACCATGGGCCCTGTCATCATGGGCACTCTCACCATGGGCACTATCACTGTGAGCACTGTCACCATGGATACTGCAAACATGAGAACTGTCACCGTGAGTACTGTCACCATGAGTACAGTCTGCACGGGTTGTCACCATGTGCACGGTCACCATGAGAACTGTCAACAGGGGCACTGTCACCATTTTTCACTGCCACCATGTGCAGTGTCACCATGGGCACTATCACCATGGAAAGTATCACCGTGAACACTGTCACCATGAACACTGCAACTGTGTGCAGTGTCACTGTGCACACTGTCACCGTAAGGACTATCACTGTAAGCAAAGTCACTATGAGCAATGTCACCATGGGCACTGTCACCATTTTGCACTGCCACCAGGTGCAGTGTCACCATAGGTACTTTCACCGTGAGAAAAGTGACCGTGCGGAATGTCTCTATGGGCAGTGGCACCATGGGCATTGTCAGTGTGAGCACTGTCACAACGGGCACTATCACCGTGAGAAATCTCATCATGGTAACTGTCCCCATGGGCACATTCACTGTGAGAAGTGTCACCATGGGCACTGTCACTGTCGGCACTGTTACCATGGGCACTGTCATTGTGGGCACTGTCACCATGGCCACTGCCACCTTGGGCTCTGTCAAGATGAACACTGTAATAATACCCATTATCACCGTGGGCACTGTCACCATGGGCACTATCACCGTGAGCACTGTCAGCATGTGCACTGTCACGATTTAGCACTGTCACCATGTGAACTGCCACCATGGGCACTGTCACGATGTGCACTACCACCGTGAGCACGGTTACCATGGGCACTGTAACAATGCACAGGGTCACCATCGGTACTGTCCCCATGGGAACTGCCACCAAGAGCACTGTCACCATTAGCACTGTCACCACGAGGACTGCCACCTTGGGCACTGCTATTATGAGCACTGTCACCATGAGAACTGCCACCATGGGTATTTTCAACATGAGTACTGTCACCATGGGTATTGTCACCATTTGCACTGTCACCATGAGCACTATTACCGTGAGCTCTATCACAGTGAGCACTCTCACTGTGGTCAGTGTCACCATGAGCACTGTCGCCATGGGTACTGGCACAATGCGGACTGGCACCATGAGCCCTGTCACCATGGGCACTATCAGTGTGAGCACTCTCACCATGGTCACTGTCACCATGGGCACTGTTACCATGAGCACTGTCACCATAGGCAATGGCGCCGTGGGAACTTTCACCATGGGCACTGTCATCATGGGCAGTGTCACCATGGGCACTGTCACCATGGGCACTGCCACCATGGGCAGTATCACTGTGAGCACTGTCACCATGGGTACTGCAACCATGAGAACTGTCACCGTGAGTACTGTCTGCATGGTGTGCACTGTCACCATGAGAACTGTCAACATGGGCACTGTCACCATTTTTCACTGCCACCATGTGCAATATCACCATGGGCACTATCACCGTGAGAACTGTCACCATGAGTACTGTCATCATTGGCACTGTCACCAAGGGCACGGCCACCATGTGCACAGTTACCAAGGTCACTATCACCGTGAGCACTGTCACCATGGGGACTACCAACATGGGCAATGTCATCATGAGCATTTTCACAATGGGAACTGCCACCATGGGCACTATCAATGGGCGGACTCTCACCATGGGCACTATCACCAGAGGCACTGTCACCGTGAGCACCTTCACTGTCGGCACTGTCACCATGAGCACTATTACTGTGAGCACTAGCACCGTGATCACTCTCACCGTGGTCAATGTCACCATGGGCACTGTCACTATTGGTACTGGCACAATGCGGACTGTCACAGTGTGATCTGTCACCATAGACACTATCACCATGAGCACTCTCACCATGGTCACTGTTACCATGGGTACTGTCACTGTGAGCACTGTTACCATAGGCAATGGCTCCGTGGGCACTGACTCCATGGGCACTGTCATCATGGGCATTGTCACCATGGGCAGTGTCACCATGGGCACTGCCACCATGGGCTCTATCACTCTGAGCACTGTCACCAAGGGTACAGCTACCATGAGCAGTGTCAACATCGGTTGTGACCGTGTGCATTGTCACAATGAGAACTGTCAGCATGGGAACTGTCCCCATTTTTCACTGCCACCATGTGCACTACCACCATGTGCACTGCCACCATGGGCATTATCACCGTGAGCACTGTCACCATGAATACTGTCATCATGGGCACTGTCACCAAGGGCACAGCCACCATGTGCACTGTTAACATGGTCACTATCACCATGAGCACTGTCACCATGGGAACTACCCACATGGGCACTGTCATCATGAGCACTTTCACAATGGGAACTGCCACCATGGACACAATTAACATGAGCACACTCACCATGGGCACTATCCCCAAGGGCACTGTCAGTTTCAGCACTATCACCATGGGTACTGCAACCATGACCACTGTCACCATAAGCACTGTCCCCATTCTCTGTATCACCATGTGCACTGTCACCATGGGCACTATCACCTTGAGAACTGTCAGCCTGGGCACTGTCACCATGGGTATTGTGACTTTGGGCACTGTCACCATGAGCACTGTCACCTTGGGCACTGGTACAATGTGGACTGTCACCATGAGCACTGTCATCATGGGCAGTATCACCATTAGAACTGTCACCGTGGTCACTGTCACCATGGCCACTCTCACCGTGAGCACTATCACCGTGAGTGTTGTGACCATGGGCACTTTCACCATGGGCAGTGTCCCCATGGACAATTTCACTGTTAGTACTGTCACCATGGACACTATAACTATGGACACTGTCACCGTGGGCTCTGTCACCATGGGCACTTTCACCATGAGCACTTCCACTCTGACCACTCTCATCATAAGAACTGTCACCATGGACACTTTCACGATGGGCACTTCCAACATTGGCACTATCACCATGAGCACTGTCAACAAGAGCACTGTCATGGTGGGCAATGTCACCATGCACAATGTCACCACAAGGACTATCACATTAAGCAATGTCCCCATGGGCACTGTCACCATTTTGCACTGCCACCGTGAGCATTATCACCTTATGCCATGTCACCATGAGCACTTGATCACTGAGTACTGTCACCATGGGTAATATCACCATGGGCACTGTCACCGTGAGAAATATCACCGTGAGCAATGCCATGATGGGCACTGGCGCCTAGGGTCTTGTCACTATGAGCACTGAAACAATGTGCACTATCACTGTGAGAAATCTCACCGTGCTAACTGTCCCCAAGGGCACTGTCGCAGAGAGAAAAGTCATCATGGGCGCTGTCACAGTCAGTATTCTCACCGTGGGCACTCTCATTGTGGGCAATGCCTCCGTGAGCACTATTACCATGAACACTGCTACCGTGAACACTCTCATGATAAGAACTGTCACCATGGGCACAGACACCATGGGCACTCTCATGGTGTGCACTGTCACCAAGGGCACTGTCACAATGGGCACTGTCACCATGAGCACTGGAACCATGGGCACTCTCACCATGGGCACTATCACCATGAGCAATATCATCATGGGCATTCTCACTATATTGCACTGCCACCAGAGGCACCATGACCATGTGCACTGTCACCATGGGCAGGGTCACCATCGGTAGTCTCACCATGGGCACTGCCACCATGAGCACTGTCACCAAGAGCACTGTCACCACGAGCACTGCCACCATGAGCACTGTCACAAGAACTGTCAGTATGAGAACTGCCACCATGGGCACTTTCACCATGATTATTATCACCTGGGTGTTGTCACCTCTGTCATTTTCAACGTGCGTACTATCACCGTGAGAATTATCACCATTAGCAATGTCACCACGGGCACAGCCTTAATGCGGACTGTCATCATGAACACTGTCACCATGGGCACTACCACGGTGAGAACAGTCACCGTGGTCACTGTCACCATGGGCACTGTCACCATGAGCACTGTCACTAAGAGCATAATCACCATAGGCACTGTCACCGTGAGAACAGTCACCATGCACACTGTCAACATGGAGACTATCACCTTGAGCACTGTCACCATGAGCACTGTCACCATGAGCAATTTCAAAAGGATCACTTTCACCATGAGAACTGTCACCACGGGGACTCTCACCATTGGCACTGCCTCCGAGGGGTTGTCATGATGGGCACTATCACAATGGGCAGTGTGTCCATGGGCAGTGTCACCGTGAGCACTCTCACTATTGGCACTATCACCATTGGCATGGTCACCGTGAGCACTGTCACAATGGGCATTTTCACACTGGGTGCTGTCACCATGGGCACAGTCACCGTTAGCACTCTCACCATGGGCTCTGTGATCTTGGGCACTGTCACCATGGGCTCTGCCACCGATGGCACTGTCACAATGGGAAGTATCACCATGGGTCTTGTCAGCGTGGGCAATGTCTCCCTGGGCACAGCCACCATGATATCTATCACCATAGGCACTGTCACCATGGGCACTGTCACCATGAGCACTGCCACAATGAGCACTGTCACTTATGGCACTGTCCTCATGAGATGTGTCACCATGATCACTGTCACCATGGACAGGACACGCTGGGTATTGTCACCATGGGCACTGTCTATGAGCAGTCTCACCATGGGAATTGTCACCTTAGGTACTGTCACCATGGGCACTGTCACCGTGAACACTTTTACCATCAGCTCTGTTACCCTGGGTATTGTCACCATGGGAACCATCACCGTGACAGTTGTGAACATGGGCATCTCACCATGAGCAATGTCACCAGGAATACTGTCACCCTGTGTATTGTCACCATGGGCACTGTCACCGTGAGCACTACACCATGAGAATTGTGACTATGGGCACTGTCCCCATGGTCACATTCACCATAGGAACTAACGCCATGAACACTGTCACCATGAGCAATGTCACTGTGTGCAGTTTCACCATACACACTATCACCATAAGCAATGTCACCATGAGCAATATCACCATGGGCACTGTCACCATTTTGCACTGCCACCATGGGCAGTGTCAACATGGGCAGTTTCACTATGAGAACTGTCACCATGGGTATTAGCACCATGGGCACTGTCACCGTGAACACTGTCACTATGAGAATTTTCACCATAGGCCCTGTCACCGTGAGAATTGTCACCATCGGCACTGTCAACATGGAGACTATAACCTTGAGCACTGTCACCATGAGCACAGACACCATGGTCACATTCAATGTAAGACCTGTCACCACTGGGACTATCAACATTGGCACTGTCACCGTGGGGTTGTCACCATGAACACTATCACCATGGGCGATGTCTCTGTGGGCAGTTTCACCATGAGCACTGTCACTATTGGCACTCTCACCATCGGCACTGTCACCATGGGCACTGTCACCGTGAGCACTGTCACCATGCGCCTTGTCACACTGGGTGCTGTCACCATGGGCACTGTCACCGTGGGCACTGTCACAATGGGAAGTATCACCCTGGGCTTTGTCAGCCTTGGCACTCTCCGCGTGGGCACTGACACCGTGACATCTATCACCATAAACACTGTAATCATGGGCACTGTCACCATGAGCACGGACACCATGAGCACTGCCAATATGAGCACTCTTATTTATGGCTCTGCCAACATGAGCACTGTCACCATGAGCACTGTCACCATGGGCATGACACCATGGGCACTGTCACTGTGAGCACTACACCATGAGAATTGTGACTATGGGCACTGTTACCAGGACAATCTCACCATGGGAACTATCACCGTGAACACTTTCACCATGAACACTGTCACTGTGTGCAGTGTCACCATGCGTACTGTCACTGTAAGGACTATCACCGTAAGCAAAGTCACCATGAGCAATGTCACCATGGGCACTGTCACCATTTTGCTCTGCCACCATGTGCAGTGTCACCATGGTTAAGATCACCATAGGCACTTTCACCGTGAGAAATGTGACCGTGCGGAATGACTCTATGGGCACTGGCCCCATGGGCATTGTTACTGTGAGCACTGGCACAACGGGCACTATCACCGTTAGAAATCTCACCATGCTAACTGTCCCCATGGGCACTGTCACCATGAGAAGTGTCACCATGGGCACTGTCACTGTCAGCACTGTCACCATGGGCACTGTCATTGTGGGCACTGTCTCCATGGCCACTGCCACCGTGTGCTGTCACCATGAACTCTGTAACAATGCCCATTATGACCGTGTGCACTGTCACCATGGGCACTATCACCGTGAGCACTGTCAGCATGTGCACTGTCACTATTTAGCACTGTCACCAGGTGAACTACCACCATGGGCACTGTCACGATGTGCACTATCACCGTGAACACGGTTACCATGGGCACTGTAACAATGCACAGTGTCACCATCAGTATTGTCCCGATGGGAACTGCCACCAAGAGCACTGTCACCATTAGCACCGTCACCACGAGCACTGGCACCTGGGCACTGCTATTATGAGCAATGTCACCATGAGATCTGTCGCTATGAGAACTGCCACCATGGGTATTTTCAACATGAGTACTGTCACCATGGTATTGTCACCATTTGCACTGTCACCATGAGCACTATTACCGTGAGCACTCTCACCGTGAGCTCTCTCACTGTGGTCCCTGTCACCATGAGCACTGTTGCCATGGGTACTGGCACAATGTAGACAGACACCATGAGCACTGTCACCATGGGCACCATCAGTGTGAGCACTCTCACCATGGTCACTGTCACCTTGGGCACTGTTACCATGAGCACTGTCACCATAGGCAATGGCACCATGGGCCCTGTCATCATGGGCACTCTCACCATGGGCACTATCACTGTGAGCACTGTCACCATGGATACTGCAAACATGAGAACTGTCACCGTGAGTACTGTCACCATGAGTACAGTCTGCACGGGTTGTCACCATGTGCACGGTCACCATGAGAACTGACAACAGGGGCACTGTCACCATTTTTCACTGCCACCATGTGCAGTGTCACCATGGGCACTATCACCATGGAAAGTATCACCGTGAACACTGTCACCATGAACACTGCAACTGTGTGCAGTGTCACCATGCACACTGTCACCGTAAGGACTATCACTGTAAGCAAAGTCACTATGAGCAATGTCACCATGGGCACTGTCACCATTTTGCACTGCCACCAGGTGCAGTGTCACCATAGGTACTTTCACCGTGAGAAAAGTGACCGTGCGGAATGTCTCTATGGGCAGTGGCACCATGGGCATTGTCAGTGTGAGCACTGTCACAACGGGCACTATCACCGTGAGAAATCTCATCATGGTAACTGTCCCCATGGGCACATTCACTGTGAGAAGTGTCACCATGGGCACTGTCACTGTCGGCACTGTTACCATGGGCACTGTCATTGTGCGCACTGTCACCATGGACACTGCCACCTTGGGCACTGTCAAGATGAACACTGTAGGGGCTTCCCTGGTGGCGCAGTGGTTGGGAGTCCGCCTGCCGATGCAGGGGACGCGGGTTCGTGCCCCGGTCCCGGAGGATCCCGCATGCCGCGGAGCGGCTGGGCCCGCCAGCCATGGCCGCGGGGCCTGTGTGTCCGGAGCCTGTGCTCCGCAACGGGAGAGTCCGCGGCAGTGAGAGGCCCACGTACAGCAAAAAAAAAAAGATGAACACTGTAATAATACCCATTATCACCGTGGGCACTGTCACCATGGGCACTATCACTGTGAGCACTGTCAGCATGTGCACTGTCACTAATTAGCACTGTAACCAGGTGAACTACCACCATGGGCACTGTCACGATGGGCACTACCACCGTGAGCACGGTTACCATGGGCACTGTAACAATGCACAGGGTCACCATCGGTACTGTCCCCATGGGAACTGCCACCAAGTGCACTGTCACCATTAGCACTGTCACCAAGAGGACTGCCACATTGGGCATTGCTATTATGAGCACTGTAACCATGAGAACTGTCACTATGAGAACTGCCACCATGGGTATTTTCAACATGAGTACTCTCACCATGGGTATTGTCACCATTTGCACTGTCACCATGAGCACTATTACCGTGAGCTCTATCACAGTGAGCACTCTCACTGTGGTCAGTGTCACCATGAGCACTGTCGCCATGGGTACTGGCACAATGCGGACTGGCACCATGAGCCCTGTCACCATGGGCACTATCAGTGTGAGCACTCTCACCATGGTCACTGTCACCATGGGCACTGTTACCATGAGCACTGTCACCATAGGCAATGGCGCCGTGGGAACTTTCACCATGGGCACTGTCATCATCGGCAGTGTCACCATGGGCACTGTCACCATGGGCACTGCCACCATGGGCAGTATCGCTGTGAGCACTGTCACCATGGGTACTGCAACCATGAGAACTGTCACCGTGAGTACTGTCTGCATGGGTTGTCACCGTGTGCACTGTCACCATGAGAACTCTCAACATGGGAACTTTCACCATTTTTCAGTGCCACCCTGTGCCTTGTCCCCATGGGAGCTATTACCATGAGAACTGTCACCATGATTACTGTCATCATTGGCACTGTCACCAAGGGCACGGCCACCATGTGCACAGTTACCAAGGTCACTATCACCGTGAGCACTGTCACCATGGGAACTACCAACATGGGCAATATCATCATGAGCACTTTCACAATGGGAACTGCCACCATGGGCACTATCAATGGGCGGACTCTCACCATGGGCACTATCACCATGGGCACTGTCAATATTGGTACTGGCCCAATGCGGACTGTCACAGTGTGACCTGTCACCATAGACACTATCACCATGAGCACTCTCACCGTGGTCACTGTTACCATGGGTACTGTCCCTATGAGCACTGTTACCATAGGCAATGGCACCATGGGCACTGACTCCATGGGCACTGTCATCATGGGCATTGTCACCATGGGCAGTGTCACCATGGGCACTGTTAACATGTTCACTATCACCATGAGCACTGTCACCACGGGTACAGCTACCATGAGAAGTGTCAGCATCGGTTGTGACCGTGGGCATTGTCACAATGAGAACTGTCAGCAAGGGAACTGTCACCATTTTTCACTGCCACCATGTGCACCACAAAAATGTGCACTGTCACCATGGTCACTATCACTGTGAGCACTGTCACCATGAATACTGTCATCATGGGCACTGTCACCAAGGGCACAGCCACCATGTACACTGTTAACATGGTCCCTATCACCATGAGCACTGTCACAATGGGAACTACCCACATGGGCACTGTCATCATGAGCACTTTCACAATGGGAACTGCCACCATGGACACAATTAACACGAGCACACTCACCATGGGCACTATCCCCAAGGGCACTGTCAGTTTCAGCTCTATCACCATGGGTACTGCAACCATGACCACTGTCACCATAAGCACTGTCCCCATTCTCTGTATCACCATGTGCACTGTCAACATGGGCACTATCACCTTGAGAACTGTCATCCTGGGCACTGTCACCATGGGTATTGTGACTTTGGGCACTGTCACCATGAGCACTGTCACCTTCGGCACTGGCACAATGTGGACTGTCACCATGAGCACTGTCATCATGGGCAGTATCACCATTAGAACTGTCACCGTGGTCACTGTCACCATGGCCACTCTCACCGTGAGCACTATCACCGTGAGTGTTGTGACCATGGGCACTTTCACCATGGGCAGTGTCCCCATGGACAATTTCACTGTTAGTACTGTCACCATGGACACTATAACTATGGACACTGTCACCGTGGGCTCTGTCACCATGGGCACTTTCACCATGAGCACTGCCACTCTGACCACTCTCATCATAAGAACTGTCACCATGGACAATTTCACGATGGGCACTTCCAACATTGGCACTATCACCATGAGCACTGTCAACAAGAGCACTGTCATGGTGGGCAATGTCACCATGCACAATGTCACCACAAGGACTATCACATTAAGAAATGTCACCATGGGCACTGTCACCATTTTGCACTGCCACCGTGTGCACTATCAACTTAGGCACTGTCACCATGAGCACTTGATCTCTGAGTACTGTCACCATGGGTAATATCACCATGGGCACTGTCAATATTTTGCACTGCCACCAGAGGCACCATGACCATGTGCACTGTCACCATGGGCAGGGTCACCATCGGTAGTCTCACCATGGGCACTGCCACAATGAGCACTGTCACCAAGAGCACTGTCACCACGGGCACGGCCACCATGAGCACTGTCACAAGAACTGTCAGTATGAGAACTGCCACCATGGGCACTTTCACCATGATTACTATCACCTGGGTATTGTCACCTTTGGCACTGTCAACGTGCGTACTATCACCGTGAGAACTATCACCATGAGCACTGTCACCACGGCCACAGCCTTAATGCGGACTGTCATCATGAATACTGTCACCATGGGCACTATCACAGTGAGAACAGTCACCGTGGTCACTGTCACCATGGGCACTGTCACCATGAGCACTGTCACTAAGAGCATAATCACCACAGGCACTGTCACTGTGAGAACAGTCACCATGGACACTGTCAACATGGAGACTATCACCTTGAGAAGTGTCACCATGAGCACTGTCACCATGAGCAATTTCAACAAGATCACTTTCACCATGAGAACTGTCACCACGGGGACTCTCACCATTGGCACTGCCTCCGAGGGGTTGTCATGATGAGCACTATCACCATGGGCAGTGTCTCCATGGGCAATGTCTCCGTGAGCACTCTCACTATTGGCACTATCACCATCGGCATGGTCACCGTGAGCACTGTCACAATGGGCATTGTCACACTGGGTGCTGTCACCATGGGCACAGTCACCATTAGCACTCTCACAATGGGCACTGTGATCTTGGGCACTGTCACCATGGGCTCTGCCACCGATGGCACCGTCACAATGGGAAGTATCACCATGGGCTTTGTCAGCGTGGGCAATGTCACCCTGGGCACGGCCACCATGATATCTATCACCATAGGCACTGCCACAATGAGCACTGTCACTTATGGCACTGTCCTCGTGAGAAGTGTCACCATGATCACTGTCACCATGGACAGGACACGCTGGGTATTGTCACCAAGGGCACTGTCTATGAGCAGTTTCACCATGGGAATTGTCACCTTAGGTACTGTCACCATGGGCCCTGTCACCGTGAACACTTTTACCATCAGCTCTGTTACCCTGGGTATTGTCACCATGGGAACTATCACCGTAACAGTTGTGAACATGGGCACTCTCACCATGAGCAATGTCAGCATGAATACTGTCACCGTGTGTATTGTCACCATGGGCACTGTCACCACGAGTAGTATTACCGTGAGCTCTATCACAGTGAGCACTCTCACTGTGGTCAGTGTCACCATGACCACTGTCGCCATCGGTACTGGCACAATGCGGACTGGCACCATGAGCCCTGTCACCATGGGCACTATCAGTGTGAGCACTCTCACCATAGTCCCTGTTTCCATGGGCACTGTTAACATGAGCACTGTCACCATAGGCAATGGCCCCGTGGGAACTTTCACCATGGGCACTGTCATCATGGGCAGTGTCACCATGGGCACTGTCACCATGGGCACTGCCACCATGTGCAGTATCACTGTGAGCACTGTCACCATTGGTACTGGAACCCTGATAACTGTCACCATGAGTACTGTCTGGATGGGTTGTCACCGTGTGCACTGTCACCATGAGAACTGTCAACATGGGCACTTTCACCATTTTTCACTGCCACCCAGTGCCTTGTCACCATGGGAACTATTACCATGAGAACTGTCACCATGAGTACTGTTATAATTGGCACTGTCACCAAGGACACGGCCACCATGTGCACAGTCACCATGGTCACTATCACAATGAGCACTGTCACCATGGGCACTATCACCTTGAGAACTGTCAGCCTGGGCACTGTCACCATGGGTATTGTGACTTTGGGCACTGTCACCATGAGCACTGTCACCTTGGGCACTGGCACAATGTGGACTGTCACCATGAGCACTGTCATCATGGGCAGTATCACCATTAGATCTGTCACCCTGGTCACTGTCACTATGGCCACTCTCACCGTTAGCACTATCACCGTGAGTGTTGTGACCATGGGCACTTTCACCATGGGCAGTGACCCCATGGACAATTTCACTGTTAGTACTGTCACCATGGACACTATAACTATGGACACTGTCACCGTGGGCTCTGTCACCATGGGCACTTTCACCATGAGCACTGCCACTCTGACCACTCTCATCATAAGAACTGTTACCATGGGCACTTTCATGATGGGCACTTCCAACATTGGCACTATCACCATGAGCACTGTCAAAAAGAGCACTGTCGTGGTGGGCAATGTCACCATGTGCAATGTCACCACAAGGACTATCACATTAAGCAATGTCACCATGGGCACTGTCAACATTTTGCACTGCCACCATGTGCACTATCACCTTAGGCACTGTCACCATGAGCACTTGATCCCTGAGAACTGTCACCATGGGTGATATCACCATGGGCACTGTCACCGTGAGAACTATCACCGTGAGCAATGCCATGTTGGGCACTGGCGCTGTGGGTCTTTTCACTATTAGCACTGAAACAATGTGCACTATCACTGTGAGAAATGTCACCGTGCTAACTGTCCCCAAGGGCACTGTCACAGAGAGAAAAGTCATCATGGGCACTGTCACAGTCAGTATTCTCACCATGGGCACTCTCATTGTGGGCAATGCCTCCGTGAGCACTATTACCATGAACACTGCTACCGTGAACACTCTCATGATAAGAACTGTCACCATGGGCACAGACACCATGGGCACTCTCACGGTGTGCACTGTCACCAGGGGCACTGTCACAATGGGCACTGTCACCATGAGCACTGGAACCATGGGCACTCTCACCATGGGCACTATCACCATGAGCAATATCACCATGGGCACTCTCACTATTTTGCACTGCCACCAGATGCACCATGACCATGTGCACTGTCACCATGGGCAGTGTCACCATCGGTAGTCTCACCATGGGCACTGCCACCATGAGCACTGTCACCAAGAGCACTGCAACTGTGTGCAGTGTCACCATGCACACTGTCACCGTAAGGACTATCACTGTAAGCAAAGTCACTATGAGCAATGTCACCATGGGCACTGTCACCATTTTGCACTGCCACCAGGTGCAGTGTCACCATAGGCACTTTCACCGTGAGAAATGTGACTGTGCGGAATGTCTCTATGGGCACTGGCACCATGGGCATTGTCACTGTGAGCACTGTCACAATGGGCACTATCACCGTGAGAAATCTCATCATGGTAACTGTCCCCATGGGCACATTCACTGTGAGAAGTGTCACCATGGGCACTGTCACTGTCGGCACTGTTATCATGGGCACTGTCATTGTGGGCACTGTCACCATGGCCACTGCCACCTTGGGCTCTGTCAAGATGAACACTGTAATAATACCCATTATCACTGTGGGCACTGTCACCATGGGCACTATCACCGTGAGCACTGTCAGCATGTGCACTGTCACTATTTTGCACTGACACCAGATGCACCATGACCATGTGCACTGTCACCATGGGCAGTGTCACCATCGGTAGTCTCACCATGGGCACTGCCACCATGAGCACTGTCACCATGAACACTGCAACTGTGTGCAGTGTCACCATGCACACTGACACCGTAAGGACTATCACTGTAAGCAAAGTCACTATGAGCAATGTCACCATGGGCACTGTCACCAGTTTGCACTGCCACCAGGTGCCGTGTCACCATAGGAACTTTCACCGTGAGAAATGTGACCGTTCAGAATGTCTCTATGGGCACTGACACCATGGGCATTGTCACTGTGAGCACTGTCACAACGGGCACTATCACCGTGAGAAATCTCATCATGGTAACTGTCGCCATGGGCACATTCACTGTGAGAAGTGTCACCATGGGCACTGTCAGTGTTGGCACTGTTACGATGGGCACTGTCATTGTGGGCACTGTCACCATGGGCACTGCCACCTTGGGCTCTGTCACGATAGACACTGTAATAAGACCCATTATCACCGTGGGCACTGTCACCATGGCCACTATCACCATGAGCACTGTCAGCATGTGCACTGTCACTATTTAGCACTGTCACCAGGTGAACTACCACCATGGGCACTGTCACGATGTGCACTATCACCGTGAGCACGGTTACCATGGGCATTGTAACAAGGCACAGTGTCACCATCTGTACTGTACCCATGGGAACTGCCACCAAGAGCACTGTCACCATTAGCACTGTAACCACGAGGACTGCCTCCTTGGGCAATGCTATTATGACCACTGTCACCATTAGATTGTCGCTATGAGAACTGCCACCATGGGTATTTTCAACATGAGTACTGCCACCATGGGTATTGTCACCATTTGCACTGTTACCATGAGCACTATTACCGTGAGCTCTATCACAGTGAGCACTCTCACTGTGGTCAGTGTCACCATGACCACTGTCGCCATGGGTACTGGCACAATGCGGACAGGCACAATGAGCCCTGTCACCATTGGCACTATCAGTGTGAGCACTCTCAACATGGTCACTGTCACCATGGGCACTGTTACCATGAGCACTGTCACCATAGGCAATGGTGCCGTGGGAACTTTCACCATGGGCATTGTCATCATGGGCAGTGTCACCATGGGCACTGTCACCATGGACACTATCACTGTGAGCATTGTCACCACGTGTACAGCTACCATGGGCAGTGTCAGCATCGGTTGTGACCATGTGCACTGTCACAATGAGAACTGTCAGCATGGGAACTGTCACGATTTTTCACTGCCATCATGTGCACTACAACCATGTGCACTGTCACCATGGGCACTATCACCGTGAGCACTGTCACCATGAGTACTGTCATCATGGGCAGTGTCACCAAGGGCACAGCCACCATGTGCGCTGTTAACATGGTCACTATCACCATGAGCACTGTCACCATGGGAACTACCAACATGGGCACGGTCATCATGAGCACTTTCACAATGGGAACTGCCACCATGGGCACTATTAACACGAGCACACTCACCATGGGCACTATCCCCAAGGGCACTGTCAGTTTCAGCACTATCAGCATGGGTACTGCAACCATGACCACTGTCAACGTAAGCACTGTCCCCATTCTCTGTATCACCATGTGCACTGTCACCATGGGCACTATCACCTTGAGAACTGTCAGCCTGGGCACTGTCACCATGGGTATTGTGACGTTGGGCACTGTCACCATGAGCACTGTCACCTTGGGCACTGGCACAATGTGGACTGTCACCATGAACACTGTCATCATGGGCAGTATCACCATTAGAACTGTCACTGTGGTCACTGACACCATGGCCACTCTCACCGTGAGTGTTGTGACCATGGGCACTTTCACCATGGGCAGTGTACCCATTGACAATTTAACTGTTAGTACTGTCACCATGGACACTATAACTATGGACACTGTCACCGTGGGCTCTGTCACCATGGGCACTTTCACCATGAGCACTGCCACTCTGACCACTCTCATCATAAGAACTGTCACCATGGGCACTTTCACGATGGGCACTTCCAACATTGGCACTATCACCATGAGCACTGTCAACAAGAGCACTGTCGTGGTGGGCAATGTCACCCTGCACAATGTCACCACAAGGACTATCACATTAAGCAATGTCCCTATGGGCACTGTCACCATTTTGCACTGCCACCATGTGCACTATCACCTTAGGCACTGTCACCATGAGCACTTGATCACTGAGTACTGTCACCATGGGTAATATCACCATGGGCACTGTCACCGTGAGAACTATCACCGTGAGCAATACCATGATGCGCACTGGCGCCGTGGGTCTTTTCACTATTAGCACTGAAACAATGTGCGCTATCACTGTGAGAAATGTCACCGTGCTAACTGTCCCCAAGGGCACTGTCACAGAGAGAAAAGTCATCATGGGCACTGTCACAGTCAGTATTCTCACCATGGGCACTCTCATTGTGGGCAATGCCTCCGTGAGCACTATTACCATGAACACTGCTACCGTGAACACTCTCATGATAAGAACTGTCACCATGGGCACAGACACCAAGGGCACTCTCACGGTGTGCACTGTCACCAGGGGCACTGTCACAATGGGCACTGTCACCATGAGCACTGGAACCATGGGCACTCTCACCATGGGCACTATCACCATGAGCAATATCACCATGGGCACTCTCACTATTTTGCACTGCTACCAGATGCACCATGACCATGTGCACTGTCACCATGGGCAGTGTCACCATCGGTAGTCTCACCATGGGCACTGCCACCATGAGCACTGTCACCAAGAGCACTGTCACCACGGGCACTGCCACCATGAGCACTGTCACAAGAACTGTCAGTATGAGAACTGCCACCATGGGCACTTTCACCATGATTAGGATCACCTGGGTATTGTCACCTTTGGCACTGTCAACGTGAGAACTATCACCGTGAGAACTATCACCATGAGCACTGTCACCACGGGCACAGCCTTAATGCAGACTGTCATCATGAACACTGTCACCATTGGCACTATCACAGTGAGAACACTCACCGTGGTCACTGTCACCATGGGCACGGTCACCGCCAGCACTGTCACTAAGAGCATAATCAACATAGGCACTGTCACCGTGAGAACAGTCACCATGGGCACTGTCAACTTGGAGACTATCACCTTGAGCACTGTCACCATGAGCACTGTCACCATGAGCAATTTCAACAGGATCACTTTCACCGTGAGAACTGTCACCATGGGGACTCTCACCATTGGCACTGCCTCCGAGGGGTTGTCATGATGAGCACTATCACCATGGGCAGTGTCTCCATGGGCAGTGTCACCGTGAGCACTCTCACTATTGGCACTATCACCATCGGCGCTGTCACCATCGGCACAGTCATCGTTAGCACTCTCACCATGGGCACTGTGATCTTGGGCACTGTCACCATGGGCTCTGCCACCGTGGGCACTGTCACAATGGGAAGTATCACCATGGGCTTTGTCAGCGTGGGCAATGTCACCCTGGGCATGGCCACCATGATATCTATCACCATAGGCACTGTCACCATGGGCACTGTCACCATGAGCACGGTCACCATGAGCACTGCCACAAAGAGCACTGTCACTTATGGCACTGTCCTCATGAGAAGTGTCACCATGATCACTGTCACCATGGACAGGACACGCTGGGTATTGTCACCATGGGCACTGTCTATGAGCAGTCTCACCATGGGAATTGTCACCTTAGTTACTGTCACCATGGGCACTGTCACCGTGAACACTTTTACCATCAGCTCTGTTACCCTGGGTATTGTCACCATGGGAACTATCACCGTGACAGTTGTGAACATGGGCACTCTCAGCATGGGCACTCTCACCATGAGCAATGTCACCATGAATACTGTCACCCTGTGTATTGTCACCATGGGCACTGTCACCGTGAGCACTACACCATGAGAATTGTGACTATGGGCACTGTCCCCATGGCCACATTCACCATAGGAACTAACGCCGTGAACACTGTCACCATGAGCAATGTCCCTGTGTGCAGTTTCACCACACTATCACCGTAAGCAATGTCACCATGAGCAATATCACCATGGTCACTGTCACCATTTTGCACTGCCACCATGTCAGTGTCACCATGGGCTGTTTCACTATGAGAACTGTCACCATGGGTAATAGCACCATGGGCACTGTCACCGTGAACAATGTCACTATGAGAATTTTCACCATAGGCCCTGTCACCGTGAGAATTGTCACCATCGGCACTGTCAACATGGAGACTCTAACCTTGAGCACTGTCACCATGAGCACAGACACCATGGTCACATTCAATGTAAGACCTGTCACCACGGAGACTATCAACATTGGCACTGTCACCGTGCGGTTGTCACCATGAGCACTATCACCATGGGCGATGTCTCCATGGGCAGTTTCACCATGAGCACTGTCACTATTGGCACTCTCACCATCGGCACTGTCACCATGGGCACCGTCACCGTGAGCACTGTCACCATGAGCCTTGTCACACTGGGCGCTGTCACCATGGGCACAGTCACCGTGGGCACTGTCACAATGGGAATTATCAGCATGGGCTTTGTCAGCCTTGGCACTGTCCCCGTGGGCACTGACACCGTGACATCTATCACCATAAACACAGTAAACATGGGCACTGTCACCATGAGCACGGACACCATGAGCACTGCCACAAAGAGCACTGTTATTTATGGCACTGCCAACGTGAGCACTGTCACCATGAGCACTGTCACCATGGGCATGACACCATGGGCACTGTCACTGTGAGCACTACACCATGAGGATTGTGACTATGGGCACTGTTACCATGGACACTCTCACCATGGGAACTATCACCGTGAACACTGTCCCCATGAACACTGTCACTGTGTGCAGTGTCACCATGCGCACTGTCACTGTAAGGACTATCACCGTAAGCAAAGTCACCATGAGCAATGTCACCATGGGCAATGTCACCATTTTGCCCTGCCACCATGTGCAGTGTCACCATGGCTAATATCACCCTAGGCACTTTCACTGTGTGAAATGTGACCGTGCGGAATGACTCTATGGGCACTGGCATCATGGGCATTGTCACTGTGAGAAGTGTCACCATGGGCACTGTCAATGTCGGCACTGTCACCATGCGCACTCTCATTGTGGGCACTGTCACCATGGACACTGCCACCTTCGGGTCTGTCACCATGAACTCTGTAACAATGCCCATTATCAACGTGTGCACTGTCAACATGGGCACTATCCCCATGAGCACTGTCAGCATGTGCACTGTCACTATTTAGCACTGTCACCAGTTGAACTACCACCATGGGCAATGTCACAATGTGCACTATCACTGTGAGCACGGTTACCATGGGGACTGTAACAATGCACAGTGTCACCATCGGTACTGTCCCCATGGGAACTGCCACCAAGTGCACTGTCACCATTAGCACTGTCACCACAAGCACTGCCACCTTGGGAAATGCTATTATGAGCACTGTCACCATGAAAACTGTCGCTATGAGTACTGCCACCATGGGGATTTTCAACATCAGTAGTCACCATGGGTAATGTCACCATTTTCACTGTCATCATGAGCACTATTACCTTGAGCACTATCACCGTGAGCACTCTCACTGTGGTCGCTGTCACCATGAGCACTGTTGCCATGGGTACGGGCACATTGCGGACTGGCACCATGAACCCTGTCACCATGGGCACTAACACTGTAAGCACTCTCACCGTGGTCACTGTGACCATGGGCACTGTTACCATGAGCACTGTCACCATAGGCAATGGTGCCGTGGGCACTGTCACCATGGGCACTGTCATCATGGGCAGTGTCACTATGGGAACTCTAACCAAGGGCACTGCCACCATGGACAATATCACTGTGAGCACTGTCACCATGGGTACTGCAACAAAGATAACTGTCACCGTGAGTACTGTCTGCATGGGTTGTCACCGTGTGCACTGTCACCATGAGAACTGTCAACATGGGCACTTTCACCATTTTTCACTGCCACCCTCTGCTTGTCACCATGGGCACTATTACCGTGAGAACTGTCACCATGCGTCCTGTCATCATTGGCACTGTCACCAAGGACATGGCCTCCATGTGCACAGTTACCATGGTCACTATCACCGTGAGAACCGTCACCATGGGAACTACCAACATGGGCAATGTCATCATGAGCACTTTCACAATGGGAACTGACACCATGGGTACTATCAACGTGCGGACTCTCACCATGGGTACTATCACCATGGGCACTGTCACTGTGAGCACTTTATCCATGAGCACTGTCACCCTGGGTATTGTCACCATGGGCACTATCACCATGAGAGTTGTGAACATGGGAACTCTCACGGTGGACACTTTCACCATGAGCAATGTCACCATGAATACTGTCATGCTGTGTATTGTCACCATGGGCAGTGTCACCATGGGCACTGCCACCATGGGCACTCTCACTGTGGTCACTGTCACCATGAGCACTGTCGCCATGGGTACTGGCACAATGTAGATAGGCACCATGAGCACTGTCACCATGGGCACCATCAGTGTGAGCACTCTCACCATGGTCACTGTCACCATGGGCACTGTTACCATGAGCATCGTCACCAAAAGCAATGGCACCATGGGCCCTGTCATCATGGGCAGTGTCACCATGGGCACGCTCACTGTGAGCACTGTTCACCATGGATACTGCCAACATGGGAAATGTCACCGTGAGTACTGTCTCCATGAGTACTGGCTGCATGGGTTGTGACCATGTGCACTGTCACCATGAGAACTGTCAGCAAGGGCACTGTCACCATTTTTCACTGCCACCAGGTGCAATGTCACCATGGGCACTATCACCATGGAAAGTATCACCGTGAACACTGTCACCATGAACACTGCAACTGTGTGCAGTGTCACCATGCACACTGTCACCGTAAGGACTATCACTGTAAGCAAAGTCACTATGAGCAATGTCACCATGGGCACTGTCACCATTTTGCACTGCCACCATGTGCACTATCACCTTAGGCACTGTCACCATGAGCACTTGATCACTGAGTACTGTCACCATGGGTGATATCACCATGGGCACTGTCACCGTGAGAAATATCACCGTGAGCAATGCCTTGATGGGCACTGGCACCGTGGGTCTTTTCACTATTAGCACTGAAACAATGTGCAGTATCACTGTGAGAAATCTCACAGTGCTAACTGTCCCCAAGGGCACTGTCACAGAGAGAAAAGTCATCATGGGCACTGTCACCATGGGCACTGTCACAATGGGAAGTATCACCATGGGCTTTGTCAGCCTTGGCACTGTCCTGTGGGCAATGACACCGTGACATCTATCACCATAAACACTGTAAACATGGGCACTGTCACCATGAGCACGGACACCATGAGCACTGCCACAATGAACACTGTTATTTATGGCACTGTCACCATGAGCACTGTCACTATGGGCATGACACGATGGGCAATGTCACTGTGAGCACTACACCATGAGAATTGTGACTATGGGCACTGTTACCATGGACAATCTCACCATGGGCCCTGTCATCATGGGCAGTGTCACAATGGGCTCTCTCACCATGGGCACTATCACTGTGAGCACTGTCACCATGGATACTGCAAACATGAGAACTGTCACCGTGAGTACTCTCGCCATGAGTAATGTCTGCATGGGTTGTCACCATGTGCACTGTCACCATGAGAACTGTCAACAGGGGCACTCTCAACATTTTTCACTGCCACCATGTGCAATGTCACCATGGGCACTATCACCATGGAAAGTATCACCGTGAACACTGTCACCATGAACACTGCAACTGTGTGCAGTGTCACCATGCGCATTGTCACCGTAAGGATTATCACTGTAAGCAAAGTCACTATGAGCAATGTCACCATGGGCACTGTCACCATTTTGCACTGCCACTAGGTGCAGTGTCACAATAGGCACTTTCACCATGAGAAATATGACCATGCGCAATGTCTCTATGGGCACTGGCACCATGGGCATGGTCACTGTGAGTCCTGTCACAACGGGCACTATCACCGTGAGAAATCTCATCATGGTAACTGTCGCCATGTGCACATTCACTGTGAGAAGTGTCACCATGGGCACTGCCAGTGTCGGTACTGTTACCATGGGCACTGTCATTGTGGGCACTGTCACCATGGCCACTGCCACCTTGGGCTCTGTCACGATGAACACTGTAATAATGCCCATTATCACCGTGGGCACTGTCACCATGGGCACTATCACTGTGAGCTCTGTGAGCATGTGCACTGTCACTATTTAGCGCTGTCACCAGTTGAACTACCACCATGGGCACTGTCACGATGTGCACTATCACCGTGAGCATAGTTACCATGGGCAATCTAAAAATGTGCAGTGTCACCATCGGTACTGTCCCCATGGGAACTGCCACAAAGAGCACTGTCATCATTAGCACTGTCACCACGACGACTGCCTCCTTGGGCACTGCTATTATGAGCACTGTCACCATGAGAACTGTCGCTATGAGAACTGCCACCATGGGTATTTTCAACATGAGTACTGTCACCATGGGTATTGTCACCATTTGCACTGACACCATGAGCACTATTACCGTGAGCTCTATCACAGTGAGCACTCTCACTGTGGTCAGTGTCACCATGACCACTGTCGCCATGGGTACTGGCACAATGCGGACAGGCACAATGAGCCCTGTCACCATTGGCACTCTCAGTGTGAGCACTCTCACCATGGTCACTGTCACCATGGGCACTGTTACCATGAGCACTGTCACCATAGGCAATGGCGCCGTGGGAACTTTCACCATGGGCATTGTCATCATGGGCAGTGTCACCATGGGCACTGTCACCATGGACACTATCACTGTGAGCATTGTCACCACGTGTACAGCTACCATGGGCAGTGTCAGCATCGGTTGTGACCATGTGCACTGTCACAATGAGAACTGTCAGCATGGGAACTGTCACGATTTTTCACTGCCATCATGTGCACTACAACCATGTGCACTGTCACCATTGGCACTATCACCGTGAGCACTGTCACCATGAGTACTGTCATCATGGGCAGTGTCACCAAGGGCACAGCCACCATGTGCACTGTTAACATGGTCACTATCACCATGAGCACTGTCACCATGGGAACTACCAACATGGGCACGGTCATCATGAGCACTTTCACAATGGGAACTGCCACCATGGGCACTATTAACACGAGCACACTCACCATGGGCACTATCACCAAGGGCACTGTCAGTTTCAGCACTATCAGCATGGGTACTGCAACCATGACCACTGTCAACGTAAGCACTGTCCCCATTCTCTGTATCACCATGTGCACTGTCACCATGGGCACTATCACCTTGAGAACTGTCAGCCTGGGCACTGTCACCATGGGTATTGTGACTTTGGGCACTGTCACCATGAGCACTGTCACCTTGGGCACTGGCACAATGTGGACTGTCACCATGAACACTGTCATCATGGGCAGTATCACCATTAGAACTGTCACTGTGGTCACTGACACCATGGCCACTCTCACCGTGAGCACTATCACCGTGAGTGTTGTGACCATGGGCACTTTCACCATGGGCAGTGTACCCATTGACAATTTAACTGTTAGTACTGTCACCATGGACACTATAACTATGGACACTGTCACCGTGGGCTCTGTCACCATGGGCACTTTCACCATGAGCACTGCCACTCTGACCACTCTCATCATAAGAACTGTCACCATGGGCACTTTCACGATGGGCACTTCCAACATTGGCACTATCACCATGAGCACTGTCAACAAGAGCACTGTCGTGGTGGGCAATGTCACCCTGCACAATGTCACCACAAGGACTATCACATTAAGCAATGTCCCTATGGGCACTGTCACCATTTTGCACTGCCACCATGTGCACTATCACCTTAGGCACTGTCACCATGAGCACTTGATCACTGAGTACTGTCACCATGGGTAATATCACCATGGGCACTGTCACCGTGAGAACTATCACCGTGAGCAATACCATGATGCGCACTGGCGCCGTGGGTCTTTTCACTATTAGCACTGAAACAATGTGCGCTATCACTGTGAGAAATGTCACCGTGCTAACTGTCCCCAAGGGCACTGTCACAGAGAGAAAAGTCATCATGGGCACTGTCACAGTCAGTATTCTCACCATGGGCACTCTCATTGTGGGCAATGCCTCCGTGAGCACTATTACCATGAACACTGCTACCGTGAACACTCTCATGATAAGAACTGTCACCATGGGCACAGACACCATGGGCACTCTCACGGTGTGCACTGTCACCAGGGGCACTGTCACAATGGGCACTGTCACCATGAGCACTGGAACCATGGGCACTCTCACCATGGGCACTATCACCATGAGCAATATCACCATGGGCACTCTCACTATTTTGCACTGCTACCAGATGCACCATGACCATGTGCACTGTCACCATGGGCAGTGTCACCATCGGTAGTCTCACCATGGGCACTGCCACCATGAGCACTGTCACCAAGAGCACTGTCACCACGGGCACTGCCACCATGAGCACTGTCACAAGAACTGTCAGTATGAGAACTGCCACCATGGGCACTTTCACCATGATTACGATCACCTGGGTATTGTCACCTTTGGCACTGTCAATGTGAGAACTATCACCGTGAGAACTATCACCATGAGCACTGTCACCACGGGCACAGCCTTAATGCAGACTGTCATCATGAACACTGTCACCATTGGCACTATCACAGTGAGAACACTCACCGTGGTCACTGTCACCATGGGCACGGTCACCGCCAGCACTGTCACTAAGAGCATAATCAACATAGGCACTGTCACCGTGAGAACAGTCACCATGGGCACTGTCAACTTGGAGACTATCACCTTGAGCACTGTCACCATGAGCACTGTCACCATGAGCAATTTCAACAGGATCACTTTCACCGTGAGAACTGTCACCATGGGGACTCTCACCATTGGCACTGCCTCCGAGGGGTTGTCATGATGAGCACTATCACCATGGGCAGTGTCTCCATGGGCAGTGTCACCGTGAGCACTCTCACTATTGGCACTATCACCATCGGCGCTGTCACCATCGGCACAGTCATCGTTAGCACTCTCACCATGGGCACTGTGATCTTGGGCACTGTCACCATGGGCTCTGCCACCGTGGGCACTGTCACAATGGGAAGTATCACCATGGGCTTTGTCAGCGTGGGCAATGTCACCCTGGGCATGGCCACCATGATATCTATCACCATAGGCACTGTCACCATGGGCACTGTCACCATGAGCACGGTCACCATGAGCACTGCCACAAAGAGCACTGTCACTTATGGCACTGTCCTCATGAGAAGTGTCACCATGATCACTGTCACCATGGACAGGACACGCTGGGTATTGTCACCATGGGCACTGTCTATGAGCAGTCTCACCATGGGAATTGTCACCTTAGTTACTGTCACCATGGGCACTGTCACCGTGAACACTTTTACCATCAGCTCTGTTACCCTGGGTATTGTCACCATGGGAACTATCACCGTGACAGTTGTGAACATGGGCACTCTCAGCATGGGCACTCTCACCATGAGCAATGTCACCATGAATACTGTCACCCTGTGTATTGTCACCATGGGCACTGTCACCGTGAGCACTACACCATGAGAATTGTGACTATGGGCACTGTCCCCATGGCCACATTCACCATAGGAACTAACGCTGTGAACACTGTCACCATGAGCAATGTCCCTGTGTGCAGTTTCACCACACTATCACCGTAAGCAATGTCACCATGAGCAATATCACCATGGTCACTGTCACCATTTTGCACTGCCACCATGTCAGTGTCACCATGGGCTGTTTCACTATGAGAACTGTCACCATGGGTAATAGCACCATGGGCACTGTCACCGTGAACAATGTCACTATGAGAATTTTCACCATAGGCCCTGTCACCGTGAGAATTGTCACCATCGGCACTGTCAACATGGAGACTATAACCTTGAGCACTGTCACCATGAGCACAGACACCATGGTCACATTCAATGTAAGACCTGTCACCACGGAGACTATCAACATTGGCACTGTCACCGTGCGGTTGTCACCATGAGCACTATCACCATGGGCGATGTCTCCATGGGCAGTTTCACCATGAGCACTGTCACTATTGGCACTCTCACCATCGGCACTGTCACCATGGGCACCGTCACTGTGAGCACTGTCACCATGAGCCTTGTCACACTGGGCGCTGTCACCATGGGCACAGTCACCGTGGGCACTGTCACAATGGGAATTATCAGCATGGGCTTTGTCAGCCTTGGCACTGTCCCCGTGGGCACTGACACCGTGACATCTATCACCATAAACACAGTAAACATGGGCACTGTCACCATGAGCACGGACACCATGAGCACTGCCACAAAGAGCACTGTTATTTATGGCACTGCCAACGTGAGCACTGTCACCATGAGCACTGTCACCATGGGCATGACACCATGGGCACTGTCACTGTGAGCACTACACCATGAGAATTGTGACTATGGGCACTGTTACCATGGACACTCTCACCATGGGAACTATCACCGTGAACACTGTCCCCATGAACACTGTCACTGTGTGCAGTGTCACCATGCGCACTGTCACTGTAAGGACTATCACCGTAAGCAAAGTCACCATGAGCAATGTCACCATGGGCAATGTCACCATTTTGCCCTGCCACCATGTGCAGTGTCACCATGGCTAATATCACCCTAGGCACTTTCACTGTGTGAAATGTGATCGTGCGGAATGACTCTATGGGCACTGGCATCATGGGCATTGTCACTGTGAGAAGTGTCACCATGGGCACTGTCAATGTCGGCACTGTCACCATGCGCACTCTCATTGTGGGCACTGTCACCATGGACACTGCCACCTTCGGGTCTGTCACCATGAACTCTGTAACAATGCCCATTATCAACGTGTGCACTGTCAACATGGGCACTATCCCCATGAGCACTGTCAGCATGTGCACTGTCACTATTTAGCACTGTCACCAGTTGAACTACCACCATGGGCAATGTCACAATGTGCACTATCACTGTGAGCACGGTTACCATGGGGACTGTAACAATGCACAGTGTCACCATCGGTACTGTCCCCATGGGAACTGCCACCAAGTGCACTGTCACCATTAGCACTGTCACCACAAGCACTGCCACCTTGGGAAATGCTATTATGAGCACTGTCACCATGAAAACTGTCGCTATGAGTACTGCCACCATGGGGATTTTCAACATCAGTAGTCACCATGGGTAATGTCACCATTTTCACTGTCATCATGAGCACTATTACCTTGAGCACTATCACCGTGAGCACTCTCACTGTGGTCGCTGTCACCATGAGCACTGTTGCCATGGGTACGGGCACATTGCGGACTGGCACCATGAACCCTGTCACCATGGGCACTAACACTGTAAGCACTCTCACCGTGGTCACTGTGACCATGGGCACTGTTACCATGAGCACTGTCACCATAGGCAATGGTGCCGTGGGCACTGTCACCATGGGCACTGTCATCATGGGCAGTGTCACTATGGGAACTCTAACCAAGGGCACTGCAACCATGGACAATATCACTGTGAGCACTGTCACCATGGGTACTGCAACAAAGATAACTGTCACCGTGAGTACTGTCTGCATGGGTTGTCACCGTGTGCACTGTCACCATGAGAACTGTCAACATGGGCACTTTCACCATTTTTCACTGCCACCCTCTGCTTGTCACCATGGGCACTATTACCGTGAGAACTGTCACCATGCGTCCTGTCATCATTGGCACTGTCACCAAGGACATGGCCTCCATGTGCACAGTTACCATGGTCACTATCACCGTGAGAACCGTCACCATGGGAACTACCAACATGGGCAATGTCATCATGAGCACTTTCACAATGGGAACTGACACCATGGGTACTATCAACGTGCGGACTCTCACCATGGGTACTATCACCATGGGCACTGTCACTGTGAGCACTTTATCCATGAGCACTGTCACCCTGGGTATTGTCACCATGGGCACTATCACCATGAGAGTTGTGAACATGGGAACTCTCACGGTGGACACTTTCACCATGAGCAATGTCACCATGAATACTGTCATGCTGTGTATTGTCACCATGGGCAGTGTCACCATGGGCACTGCCACCATGGGCACTCTCACTGTGGTCACTGTCACCATGAGCACTGTCGCCATGGGTACTGGCACAATGTAGATAGGCACCATGAGCACTGTCACCATGGGCACCATCAGTGTGAGCACTCTCACCATGGTCACTGTCACCATGGGCACTGTTACCATGAGCATCGTCACCAAAAGCAATGGCACCATGGGCCCTGTCATCATGGGCAGTGTCACCATGGGCACGCTCACTGTGAGCACTGTTCACCATGGATACTGCCAACATGGGAAATGTCACCGTGAGTACTGTCTCCATGAGTACTGGCTGCATGGGTTGTGACCATGTGCACTGTCACCATGAGAACTGTCAGCAAGGGCACTGTCACCATTTTTCACTGCCACCAGGTGCAATGTCACCATGGGCACTATCACCATGGAAAGTATCACCGTGAACACTGTCACCATGAACACTGCAACTGTGTGCAGTGTCACCATGCACACTGTCACCGTAAGGACTATCACTATAAGCAAAGTCACTATGAGCAATGTCACCATGGGCACTGTCACCATTTTGCACTGCCACCATGTGCACTATCACCTTAGGCACTGTCACCATGAGCACTTGATCACTGAGTACTGTCACCATGGGTGATATCACCATGGGCACTGTCACCGTGAGAAATATCACCGTGAGCAATGCCTTGATGGGCACTGGCGCCGTGGGTCTTTTCACTATTAGCACTGAAACAATGTGCAGTATCACTGTGAGAAATCTCACAGTGCTAACTGTCCCCAAGGGCACTGTCACAGAGAGAAAAGTCATCATGGGCACTGTCACCATGGGCACTGTCACAATGGGAAGTATCACCATGGGCTTTGTCAGCCTTGGCACTGTCCTGTGGGCAATGACACCATGACATCTATCACCATAAACACTGTAAACATGGGCACTGTCACCATGAGCACGGACACCATGAGCACTGCCACAATGAACACTGTTATTTATGGCACTGCCAACATGAGCACTGTCACCATGAGCACTGTCACTATGGGCATGACACGATGGGCAATGTCACTGTGAGCACTACACCATGAGAATTGTGACTATGGGCACTGTTACCATGGACAATCTCACCATGGGCCCTGTCATCATGGGCAGTGTCACAATGGGCTCTCACACCATGGGCACTATCACTGTGAGCACAGTCACCATGGATACTGCAAACATGAGAACTGTCACCGTGAGTACTCTCGCCATGAGTAATGTCTGCATGGGTTGTCACCATGTGCACTGTCACCATGAGAACTGTCAACAGGGGCACTCTCAACATTTTTCACTGCCACCATGTGCAATGTCACCATGGGCACTATCACCATGGAAAGTATCACCGTGAACACTGTCACCATGAACACTGCAACTGTGTGCAGTGTCACCATGCGCATTGTCACCGTAAGGATTATCACTGTAAGCAAAGTCACTATGAGCAATGTCACCATGGGCACTGTCACCATTTTGCACTGCCACTAGGTGCAGTGTCACAATAGGCACTTTCACCATGAGAAATATGACCATACACAATGTCTCTATGGGCACTGGCACCATGGGCATGGTCACTGTGAGTCCTGTCACAACGGGCACTATCACCGTGAGAAATCTCATCATGGTAACTGTCGCCATGTGCACATTCACTGTGAGAAGTGTCACCATGGGCACTGCCAGTGTCGGTACTGTTACCATGGGCACTGTCATTGTGGGCACTGTCACCATGGCCACTGCCACCTTGGGCTCTGTCACGATGAACACTGTAATAATGCCCATTATCACCGTGGGCACTGTCACCATGGGCACTATCACTGTGAGCTCTGTGAGCATGTGCACTGTCACTATTTAGCGCTGTCACCAGTTGAACTACCACCATGGGCACTGTCACGATGTGCACTATCACCGTGAGCATAGTTACCATGGGCAATCTAAAAATGTGCAGTGTCACCATCGGTACTGTCCCCATGGGAACTGCCACAAAGAGCACTGTCATCATTAGCACTGTCACCACGACGACTGCCTCCTTGGGCACTGCTATTATGAGCACTGTCACCATGAGAACTGTCGCTATGAGAACTGCCACCATGGGTATTTTCAACATGAGTACTGTCACCATGGGTATTGTCACCATTTGCACTGACACCATGAGCACTATTACCGTGAGCTCTATCACAGTGAGCACTCTCACTGTGGTCAGTGTCACCATGACCACTGTCGCCATGGGTACTGGCACAATGCGGACAGGCACAATGAGCCCTGTCACCATTGGCACTCTCAGTGTGAGCACTCTCACCATGGTCACTGTCACCATGGGCACTGTTACCATGAGCACTGTCACCATAGGCAATGGCGCCGTGGGAACTTTCACCATGGGCATTGTCATCATGGGCAGTGTCACCATGGGCACTGTCACCATGGACACTATCACTGTGAGCATTGTCACCACGTGTACAGCTACCATGGGCAGTGTCAGCATCGGTTGTGACCATGTGCACTGTCACAATGAGAACTGTCAGCATGGGAACTGTCACGATTTTTCACTGCCATCATGTGCACTACAACCATGTGCACTGTCACCATTGGCACTATCACCGTGAGCACTGTCACCATGAGTACTGTCATCATGGGCAGTGTCACCAAGGGCACAGCCACCATGTGCACTGTTAACATGGTCACTATCACCATGAGCACTGTCACCATGGGAACTACCAACATGGGCACGGTCATCATGAGCACTTTCACAATGGGAACTGCCACCATGGGCACTATTAACACGAGCACACTCACCATGGGCACTATCACCAAGGGCACTGTCAGTTTCAGCACTATCAGCATGGGTACTGCAACCATGACCACTGTCAACGTAAGCACTGTCCCCATTCTCTGTATCACCATGTGCACTGTCACCATGGGCACTATCACCTTGAGAACTGTCAGCCTGGGCACTGTCACCATGGGTATTGTGACTTTGGGCACTGTCACCATGAGCACTGTCACCTTGGGCACTGGCACAATGTGGACTGTCACCATGAACACTGTCATCATGGGCAGTATCACCATTAGAACTGTCACTGTGGTCACTGACACCATGGCCACTCTCACCGTGAGCACTATCACTGTGAGTGTTGTGACCATGGGCACTTTCACCATGGGCAGTGTACCCATTGACAATTTAACTGTTAGTACTGTCACCATGGACACTATAACTATGGACACTGTCACCGTGGGCTCTGTCACCATGGGCACTTTCACCATGAGCACTGCCACTCTGACCACTCTCATCATAAGAACTGTCACCATGGGCACTTTCACGATGGGCACTTCCAACATTGGCACTATCACCATGAGCACTGTCAACAAGAGCACTGTCGTGGTGGGCAATGTCACCCTGCACAATGTCACCACAAGGACTATCACATTAAGCAATGTCCCTATGGGCACTGTCACCATTTTGCACTGCCACCATGTGCACTATCACCTTAGGCACTGTCACCATGAGCACTTGATCACTGAGTACTGTCACCATGGGTAATATCACCATGGGCACTGTCACCGTGAGAACTATCACCGTGAGCAATACCATGATGCGCACTGGCGCCGTGGGTCTTTTCACTATTAGCACTGAAACAATGTGCGCTATCACTGTGAGAAATGTCACCGTGCTAACTGTCCCCAAGGGCACTGTCACAGAGAGAAAAGTCATCATGGGCACTGTCACAGTCAGTATTCTCACCATGGGCACTCTCATTGTGGGCAATGCCTCCGTGAGCACTATTACCATGAACACTGCTACCGTGAACACTCTCATGATAAGAACTGTCACCATGGGCACAGACACCATGGGCACTCTCACGGTGTGCACTGTCACCAGGGGCACTGTCACAATGGGCACTGTCACCATGAGCACTGGAACCATGGGCACTCTCACCATGGGCACTATCACCATGAGCAATATCACCATGGGCACTCTCACTATTTTGCACTGCCACCAGATGCACCATGACCATGTGCACTGTCACCATGGGCAGTGTCACCATCGGTAGTCTCACCATGGGCACTGCCACCATGAGCACTGTCACCAAGAGCACTGTCACCACGGGCACTGCCACCATGAGCACTGTCACAAGAACTGTCAGTATGAGAACTGCCACCATGGGCACTTTCACCATGATTACGATCACCTGGGTATTGTCACCTTTGGCACTGTCAATGTGAGAACTATCACCGTGAGAACTATCACTATGAGCACTGTCACCACGGGCACAGCCTTAATGCAGACTGTCATCATGAACACTGTCACCATTGGCACTATCACAGTGAGAACACTCACCGTGGTCACTGTCACCATGGGCACGGTCACCGCCAGCACTGTCACTAAGAGCATAATCAACATAGGCACTGTCACCGTGAGAACAGTCACCATGGGCACTGTCAACTTGGAGACTATCACCTTGAGCACTGTCACCATGAGCACTGTCACCATGAGCAATTTCAACAGGATCACTTTCACCGTGAGAACTGTCACCATGGGGACTCTCACCATTGGCACTGCCTCCGAGGGGTTGTCATGATGAGCACTATCACCATGGGCAGTGTCTCCATGGGCAGTGTCACCGTGAGCACTCTCACTATTGGCACTATCACCATCGGCGCTGTCACCATCGGCACAGTCATCGTTAGCACTCTCACCATGGGCACTGTGATCTTGGGCACTGTCACCATGGGCTCTGCCACCGTGGGCACTGTCACAATGGGAAGTATCACCATGGGCTTTGTCAGCGTGGGCAATGTCACCCTGGGCATGGCCACCATGATATCTATCACCATAGGCACTGTCACCATGGGCACTGTCACCATGAGCACGGTCACCATGAGCACTGCCACAAAGAGCACTGTCACTTATGGCACTGTCCTCATGAGAAGTGTCACCATGATCACTGTCACCATGGACAGGACACGCTGGGTATTGTCACCATGGGCACTGTCTATGAGCAGTCTCACCATGGGAATTGTCACCTTAGTTACTGTCACCATGGGCACTGTCACCGTGAACACTTTTACCATCAGCTCTGTTACCCTGGGTATTGTCACCATGGGAACTATCACCGTGACAGTTGTGAACATGGGCACTCTCAGCATGGGCACTCTCACCATGAGCAATGTCACCATGAATACTGTCACCCTGTGTATTGTCACCATGGGCACTGTCACCGTGAGCACTACACCATGAGAATTGTGACTATGGGCACTGTCCCCATGGCCACATTCACCATAGGAACTAACGCCGTGAACACTGTCACCATGAGCAATGTCCCTGTGTGCAGTTTCACCACACTATCACCGTAAGCAATGTCACCATGAGCAATATCACCATGGTCACTGTCACCATTTTGCACTGCCACCATGTCAGTGTCACCATGGGCTGTTTCACTATGAGAACTGTCACCATGGGTAATAGCACCATGGGCACTGTCACCGTGAACAATGTCACTATGAGAATTTTCACCATAGGCCCTGTCACCGTGAGAATTGTCACCATCGGCACTGTCAACATGGAGACTCTAACCTTGAGCACTGTCACCATGAGCACAGACACCATGGTCACATTCAATGTAAGACCTGTCACCACGGAGACTATCAACATTGGCACTGTCACCGTGCGGTTGTCACCATGAGCACTATCACCATGGGCGATGTCTCCATGGGCAGTTTCACCATGAGCACTGTCACTATTGGCACTCTCACCATCGGCACTGTCACCATGGGCACCGTCACCGTGAGCACTGTCACCATGAGCCTTGTCACACTGGGCGCTGTCACCATGGGCACAGTCACCGTGGGCACTGTCACAATGGGAATTATCAGCATGGGCTTTGTCAGCCTTGGCACTGTCCCCGTGGGCACTGACACCGTGACATCTATCACCATAAACACAGTAAACATGGGCACTGTCACCATGAGCATGGACACCATGAGCACTGCCACAAAGAGCACTGTTATTTATGGCACTGCCAACGTGAGCACTGTCACCATGAGCACTGTCACCATGGGCATGACACCATGGGCACTGTCACTGTGAGCACTACACCATGAGAATTGTGACTATGGGCACTGTTACCATGGACACTCTCACCATGGGAACTATCACCGTGAACACTGTCCCCATGAACACTGTCACTGTGTGCAGTGTCACCATGCGCACTGTCACTGTAAGGACTATCACCGTAAGCAAAGTCACCATGAGCAATGTCACCATGGGCAATGTCACCATTTTGCCCTGCCACCATGTGCAGTGTCACCATGGCTAATATCACCCTAGGCACTTTCACTGTGTGAAATGTGACCGTGCGGAATGACTCTATGGGCACTGGCATCATGGGCATTGTCACTGTGAGAAGTGTCACCATGGGCACTGTCAATGTCGGCACTGTCACCATGCGCACTCTCATTGTGGGCACTGTCACCATGGACACTGCCACCTTCGGGTCTGTCACCATGAACTCTGTAACAATGCCCATTATCAACGTGTGCACTGTCAACATGGGCACTATCCCCATGAGCACTGTCAGCATGTGCACTGTCACTATTTAGCACTGTCACCAGTTGAACTACCACCATGGGCAATGTCACAATGTGCACTATCACTGTGAGCACGGTTACCATGGGGACTGTAACAATGCACAGTGTCACCATCGGTACTGTCCCCATGGGAACTGCCACCAAGTGCACTGTCACCATTAGCACTGTCACCACAAGCACTGCCACCTTGGGAAATGCTATTATGAGCACTGTCACCATGAAAACTGTCGCTATGAGTACTGCCACCATGGGGATTTTCAACATCAGTAGTCACCATGGGTAATGTCACCATTTTCACTGTCATCATGAGCACTATTACCTTGAGCACTATCACCGTGAGCACTCTCACTGTGGTCGCTGTCACCATGAGCACTGTTGCCATGGGTACGGGCACATTGCGGACTGGCACCATGAACCCTGTCACCATGGGCACTAACACTGTAAGCACTCTCACCGTGGTCACTGTGACCATGGGCACTGTTACCATGAGCACTGTCACCATAGGCAATGGTGCCGTGGGCACTGTCACCATGGGCACTGTCATCATGGGCAGTGTCACTATGGGAACTCTAACCAAGGGCACTGCAACCATGGACAATATCACTGTGAGCACTGTCACCATGGGTACTGCAACAAAGATAACTGTCACCGTGAGTACTGTCTGCATGGGTTGTCACCGTGTGCACTGTCACCATGAGAACTGTCAACATGGGCACTTTCACCATTTTTCACTGCCACCCTCTGCTTGTCACCATGGGCACTATTACCGTGAGAACTGTCACCATGCGTCCTGTCATCATTGGCACTGTCACCAAGGACATGGCCTCCATGTGCACAGTTACCATGGTCACTATCACCGTGAGAACCGTCACCATGGGAACTACCAACATGGGCAATGTCATCATGAGCACTTTCACAATGGGAACTGACACCATGGGTACTATCAACGTGCGGACTCTCACCATGGGTACTATCACCATGGGCACTGTCACTGTGAGCACTTTATCCATGAGCACTGTCACCCTGGGTATTGTCACCATGGGCACTATCACCATGAGAGTTGTGAACATGGGAACTCTCACGGTGGACACTTTCACCATGAGCAATGTCACCATGAATACTGTCATGCTGTGTATTGTCACCATGGGCAGTGTCACCATGGGCACTGCCACCATGGGCACTCTCACTGTGGTCACTGTCACCATGAGCACTGTCGCCATGGGTACTGGCACAATGTAGATAGGCACCATGAGCACTGTCACCATGGGCACCATCAGTGTGAGCACTCTCACCATGGTCACTGTCACCATGGGCACTGTTACCATGAGCATCGTCACCAAAAGCAATGGCACCATGGGCCCTGTCATCATGGGCAGTGTCACCATGGGCACGCTCACTGTGAGCACTGTTCACCATGGATACTGCCAACATGGGAAATGTCACCGTGAGTACTGTCTCCATGAGTACTGGCTGCATGGGTTGTGACCATGTGCACTGTCACCATGAGAACTGTCAGCAAGGGCACTGTCACCATTTTTCACTGCCACCAGGTGCAATGTCACCATGGGCACTATCACCATGGAAAGTATCACCGTGAACACTGTCACCATGAACACTGCAACTGTGTGCAGTGTCACCATGCACACTGTCACCATAAGGACTATCACTGTAAGCAAAGTCACTATGAGCAATGTCACCATGGGCACTGTCACCATTTTGCACTGCCACCATGTGCACTATCACCTTAGGCACTGTCACCATGAGCACTTGATCACTGAGTACTGTCACCATGGGTGATATCACCATGGGCACTGTCACCGTGAGAAATATCACCGTGAGCAATGCCTTGATGGGCACTGGCGCCGTGGGTCTTTTCACTATTAGCACTGAAACAATGTGCAGTATCACTGTGAGAAATCTCACAGTGCTAACTGTCCCCAAGGGCACTGTCACAGAGAGAAAAGTCATCATGGGCACTGTCACCATGGGCACTGTCACAATGGGAAGTATCACCATGGGCTTTGTCAGCCTTGGCACTGTCCTGTGGGCAATGACACCGTGACATCTATCACCATAAACACTGTAAACATGGGCACTGTCACCATGAGCACGGACACCATGAGCACTGCCACAATGAACACTGTTATTTATGGCACTGCCAACATGAGCACTGTCACTATGGGCATGACACGATGGGCAATGTCACTGTGAGCACTACACCATGAGAATTGTGACTATGGGCACTGTTACCATGGACAATCTCACCATGGGCCCTGTCATCATGGGCAGTGTCACAATGGGCTCTCTCACCATGGGCACTATCACTGTGAGCACTGTCACCATGGATACTGCAAACATGAGAACTGTCACCGTGAGTACTCTCGCCATGAGTAATGTCTGCATGGGTTGTCACCATGTGCACTGTCACCATGAGAACTGTCAACAGGGGCACTCTCAACATTTTTCACTGCCACCATGTGCAATGTCACCATGGGCACTATCACCATGGAAAGTATCACCGTGAACACTGTCACCATGAACACTGCAACTGTGTGCAGTGTCACCATGCGCATTGTCACCGTAAGGATTATCACTGTAAGCAAAGTCACTATGAGCAATGTCACCATGGGCACTGTCACCATTTTGCACTGCCACTAGGTGCAGTGTCACAATAGGCACTTTCACCATGAGAAATATGACCATGCGCAATGTCTCTATGGGCACTGGCACCATGGGCATGGTCACTGTGAGTCCTGTCACAACGGGCACTATCACCGTGAGAAATCTCATCATGGTAACTGTCGCCATGTGCACATTCACTGTGAGAAGTGTCACCATGGGCACTGCCAGTGTCGGTACTGTTACCATGGGCACTGTCATTGTGGGCACTGTCACCATGGCCACTGCCACCTTGGGCTCTGTCACGATGAACACTGTAATAATGCCCATTATCACCGTGGGCACTGTCACCATGGGCACTATCACTGTGAGCTCTGTGAGCATGTGCACTGTCACTATTTAGCGCTGTCACCAGTTGAACTACCACCATGGGCACTGTCACGATGTGCACTATCACCGTGAGCATAGTTACCATGGGCAATCTAAAAATGTGCAGTGTCACCATCGGTACTGTCCCCATGGGAACTGCCACAAAGAGCACTGTCATCATTAGCACTGTCACCACGACGACTGCCTCCTTGGGCACTGCTATTATGAGCACTGTCACCATGAGAACTGTCGCTATGAGAACTGCCACCATGGGTATTTTCAACATGAGTACTGTCACCATGGGTATTGTCACCATTTGCACTGACACCATGAGCACTATTACCGTGAGCTCTATCACAGTGAGCACTCTCACTGTGGTCAGTGTCACCATGACCACTGTCGCCATGGGTACTGGCACAATGCGGACAGGCACAATGAGCCCTGTCACCATTGGCACTCTCAGTGTGAGCACTCTCACCATGGTCACTGTCACCATGGGCACTGTTACCATGAGCACTGTCACCATAGGCAATGGCGCCGTGGGAACTTTCACCATGGGCATTGTCATCATGGGCAGTGTCACCATGGGCACTGTCACCATGGACACTATCACTGTGAGCATTGTCACCACGTGTACAGCTACCATGGGCAGTGTCAGCATCGGTTGTGACCATGTGCACTGTCACAATGAGAACTGTCAGCATGGGAACTGTCACGATTTTTCACTGCCATCATGTGCACTACAACCATGTGCACTGTCACCATTGGCACTATCACCGTGAGCACTGTCACCATGAGTACTGTCATCATGGGCAGTGTCACCAAGGGCACAGCCACCATGTGCACTGTTAACATGGTCACTATCACCATGAGCACTGTCACCATGGGAACTACCAACATGGGCACGGTCATCATGAGCACTTTCACAATGGGAACTGCCACCATGGGCACTATTAACACGAGCACACTCACCATGGGCACTATCACCAAGGGCACTGTCAGTTTCAGCACTATCAGCATGGGTACTGCAACCATGACCACTGTCAACGTAAGCACTGTCCCCATTCTCTGTATCACCATGTGCACTGTCACCATGGGCACTATCACCTTGAGAACTGTCAGCCTGGGCACTGTCACCATGGGTATTGTGACTTTGGGCACTGTCACCATGAGCACTGTCACCTTGGGCACTGGCACAATGTGGACTGTCACCATGAACACTGTCATCATGGGCAGTATCACCATTAGAACTGTCACTGTGGTCACTGACACCATGGCCACTCTCACCGTGAGCACTATCACTGTGAGTGTTGTGACCATGGGCACTTTCACCATGGGCAGTGTACCCATTGACAATTTAACTGTTAGTACTGTCACCATGGACACTATAACTATGGACCCTGTCACCGTGGGCTCTGTCACCATGGGCACTTTCACCATGAGCACTGCCACTCTGACCACTCTCATCATAAGAACTGTCACCATGGGCACTTTCACGATGGGCACTTCCAACATTGGCACTATCACCATGAGCACTGTCAACAAGAGCACTGTCGTGGTGGGCAATGTCAGCCTGCACAATGTCACCACAAGGACTATCACATTAAGCAATGTCCCTATGGGCACTGTCACCATTTTGCACTGCCACCATGTGCACTATCACCTTAGGCACTGTCACCATGAGCACTTGATCACTGAGTACTGTCACCATGGGTAATATCACCATGGGCACTGTCACCGTGAGAACTATCACCGTGAGCAATACCATGATGCGCACTGGCGCCGTGGGTCTTTTCACTATTAGCACTGAAACAATGTGCGCTATCACTGTGAGAAATGTCACCGTGCTAACTGTCCCCAAGGGCACTGTCACAGAGAGAAAAGTCATCATGGGCACTGTCACAGTCAGTATTCTCACCGTGGGCACTCTCATTGTGGGCAATGCCTCCGTGAGCACTATTACCATGAACACTGCTACCGTGAACACTCTCATGATAAGAACTGTCACCATGGGCACAGACACCATGGGCACTCTCACGGTGTGCACTGTCACCAGGGGCACTGTCACAATGGGCACTGTCACCATGAGCACTGGAACCATGGGCACTCTCACCATGGGCACTATCACCATGAGCAATATCACCATGGGCACTCTCACTATTTTGCACTGCCACCAGATGCACCATGACCATGTGCACTGTCACCATGGGCAGTGTCACCATCGGTAGTCTCACCATGGGCACTGCCACCATGAGCACTGTCACCAAGAGCACTGTCACCACGGGCACTGCCACCATGAGCACTGTCACAAGAACTGTCAGTATGAGAACTGCCACCATGGGCACTTTCACCATGATTACGATCACCTGGGTATTGTCACCTTTGGCACTGTCAACGTGAGAACTATCACCGTGAGAACTATCACCATGAGCACTGTCACCACGGGCACAGCCTTAATGCAGACTGTCATCATGAACACTGTCACCATTGGCACTATCACAGTGAGAACACTCACCGTGGTCACTGTCACCATGGGCACGGTCACCGCCAGCACTGTCACTAAGAGCATAATCAACATAGGCACTGTCACCGTGAGAACAGTCACCATGGGCACTGTCAACTTGGAGACTATCACCTTGAGCACTGTCACCATGAGCACTGTCACCATGAGCAATTTCAACAGGATCACTTTCACCGTGAGAACTGTCACCATGGGGACTCTCACCATTGGCACTGCCTCCGAGGGGTTGTCATGATGAGCACTATCACCATGGGCAGTGTCTCCATGGGCAGTGTCACCGTGAGCACTCTCACTATTGGCACTATCACCATCGGCGCTGTCACCATCGGCACAGTCATCGTTAGCACTCTCACCATGGGCACTGTGATCTTGGGCACTGTCACCATGGGCTCTGCCACCGTGGGCACTGTCACAATGGGAAGTATCACCATGGGCTTTGTCAGCGTGGGCAATGTCACCCTGGGCATGGCCACCATGATATCTATCACCATAGGCACTGTCACCATGGGCACTGTCACCATGAGCACGGTCACCATGAGCACTGCCACAAAGAGCACTGTCACTTATGGCACTGTCCTCATGAGAAGTGTCACCATGATCACTGTCACCATGGACAGGACACGCTGGGTATTGTCACCATGGGCACTGTCTATGAGCAGTCTCACCATGGGAATTGTCACCTTAGTTACTGTCACCATGGGCACTGTCACCGTGAACACTTTTACCATCAGCTCTGTTACCCTGGGTATTGTCACCATGGGAACTATCACCGTGACAGTTGTGAACATGGGCACTCTCAGCATGGGCACTCTCACCATGAGCAATGTCACCATGAATACTGTCACCCTGTGTATTGTCACCATGGGCACTGTCACCGTGAGCACTACACCATGAGAATTGTGACTATGGGCACTGTCCCCATGGCCACATTCACCATAGGAACTAACGCCGTGAACACTGTCACCATGAGCAATGTCCCTGTGTGCAGTTTCACCACACTATCACCGTAAGCAATGTCACCATGAGCAATATCACCATGGTCACTGTCACCATTTTGCACTGCCACCATGTCAGTGTCACCATGGGCTGTTTCACTATGAGAACTGTCACCATGGGTAATAGCACCATGGGCACTGTCACCGTGAACAATGTCACTATGAGAATTTTCACCATAGGCCCTGTCACCGTGAGAATTGTCACCATCGGCACTGTCAACATGGAGACTCTAACCTTGAGCACTGTCACCATGAGCACAGACACCATGGTCACATTCAATGTAAGACCTGTCACCACGGAGACTATCAACATTGGCACTGTCACCGTGCGGTTGTCACCATGAGCACTATCACCATGGGCGATGTCTCCATGGGCAGTTTCACCATGAGCACTGTCACTATTGGCACTCTCACCATCGGCACTGTCACCATGGGCACCGTCACCATGAGCACTGTCACCATGAGCCTTGTCACACTGGGCGCTGTCACCATGGGCACAGTCACCGTGGGCACTGTCACAATGGGAATTATCAGCATGGGCTTTGTCAGCCTTGGCACTGTCCCCGTGGGCACTGACACCGTGACATCTATCACCATAAACACAGTAAACATGGGCACTGTCACCATGAGCACGGACACCATGAGCACTGCCACAAAGAGCACTGTTATTTATGGCACTGCCAACGTGAGCACTGTCACCATGAGCACTGTCACCATGGGCATGACACCATGGGCACTGTCACTGTGAGCACTACACCATGAGAATTGTGACTATGGGCACTGTTACCATGGACACTCTCACCATGGGAACTATCACCGTGAACACTGTCCCCATGAACACTGTCACTGTGTGCAGTGTCACCATGCGCACTGTCACTGTAAGGACTATCACCGTAAGCAAAGTCACCATGAGCAATGTCACCATGGGCAATGTCACCATTTTGCCCTGCCACCATGTGCAGTGTCACCATGGCTAATATCACCCTAGGCACTTTCACTGTGTGAAATGTGACCGTGCGGAATGACTCTATGGGCACTGGCATCATGGGCATTGTCACTGTGAGAAGTGTCACCATGGGCACTGTCAATGTCGGCACTGTCACCATGCGCACTCTCATTGTGGGCACTGTCACCATGGACACTGCCACCTTCGGGTCTGTCACCATGAACTCTGTAACAATGCCCATTATCAACGTGTGCACTGTCAACATGGGCACTATCCCCATGAGCACTGTCAGCATGTGCACTGTCACTATTTAGCACTGTCACCAGTTGAACTACCACCATGGGCAATGTCACAATGTGCACTATCACTGTGAGCACGGTTACCATGGGGACTGTAACAATGCACAGTGTCACCATCGGTACTGTCCCCATGGGAACTGCCACCAAGTGCACTGTCACCATTAGCACTGTCACCACAAGCACTGCCACCTTGGGAAATGCTATTATGAGCACTGTCACCATGAAAACTGTCGCTATGAGTACTGCCACCATGGGGATTTTCAACATCAGTAGTCACCATGGGTAATGTCACCATTTTCACTGTCATCATGAGCACTATTACCTTGAGCACTATCACCGTGAGCACTCTCACTGTGGTCGCTGTCACCATGAGCACTGTTGCCATGGGTACGGGCACATTGCGGACTGGCACCATGAACCCTGTCACCATGGGCACTAACACTGTAAGCACTCTCACCGTGGTCACTGTGACCATGGGCACTGTTACCATGAGCACTGTCACCATAGGCAATGGTGCCGTGGGCACTGTCACCATGGGCACTGTCATCATGGGCAGTGTCACTATGGGAACTCTAACCAAGGGCACTGCAACCATGGACAATATCACTGTGAGCACTGTCACCATGGGTACTGCAACAAAGATAACTGTCACCGTGAGTACTGTCTGCATGGGTTGTCACCGTGTGCACTGTCACCATGAGAACTGTCAACATGGGCACTTTCACCATTTTTCACTGCCACCCTCTGCTTGTCACCATGGGCACTATTACCGTGAGAACTGTCACCATGCGTCCTGTCATCATTGGCACTGTCACCAAGGACATGGCCTCCATGTGCACAGTTACCATGGTCACTATCACCGTGAGAACCGTCACCATGGGAACTACCAACATGGGCAATGTCATCATGAGCACTTTCACAATGGGAACTGACACCATGGGTACTATCAACGTGCGGACTCTCACCATGGGTACTATCACCATGGGCACTGTCACTGTGAGCACTTTATCCATGAGCACTGTCACCCTGGGTATTGTCACCATGGGCACTATCACCATGAGAGTTGTGAACATGGGAACTCTCACGGTGGACACTTTCACCATGAGCAATGTCACCATGAATACTGTCATGCTGTGTATTGTCACCATGGGCAGTGTCACCATGGGCACTGCCACCATGGGCACTCTCACTGTGGTCACTGTCACCATGAGCACTGTCGCCATGGGTACTGGCACAATGTAGATAGGCACCATGAGCACTGTCACCATGGGCACCATCAGTGTGAGCACTCTCACCATGGTCACTGTCACCATGGGCACTGTTACCATGAGCATCGTCACCAAAAGCAATGGCACCATGGGCCCTGTCATCATGGGCAGTGTCACCATGGGCACGCTCACTGTGAGCACTGTTCACCATGGATACTGCCAACATGGGAAATGTCACCGTGAGTACTGTCTCCATGAGTACTGGCTGCATGGGTTGTGACCATGTGCACTGTCACCATGAGAACTGTCAGCAAGGGCACTGTCACCATTTTTCACTGCCACCAGGTGCAATGTCACCATGGGCACTATCACCATGGAAAGTATCACCGTGAACACTGTCACCATGAACACTGCAACTGTGTGCAGTGTCACCATGCACACTGTCACCATAAGGACTATCACTGTAAGCAAAGTCACTATGAGCAATATCACCATGGGCACTGTCACCATTTTGCACTGCCACCATGTGCACTATCACCTTAGGCACTGTCACCATGAGCACTTGATCACTGAGTACTGTCACCATGGGTGATATCACCATGGGCACTGTCACCGTGAGAAATATCACCGTGAGCAATGCCTTGATGGGCACTGGCGCCGTGGGTCTTTTCACTATTAGCACTGAAACAATGTGCAGTATCACTGTGAGAAATCTCACAGTGCTAACTGTCCCCAAGGGCACTGTCACAGAGAGAAAAGTCATCATGGGCACTGTCACCATGGGCACTGTCACAATGGGAAGTATCACCATGGGCTTTGTCAGCCTTGGCACTGTCCTGTGGGCAATGACACCGTGACATCTATCACCATAAACACTGTAAACATGGGCACTGTCACCATGAGCACGGACACCATGAGCACTGCCACAATGAACACTGTTATTTATGGCACTGCCAACATGAGCACTGTCACTATGGGCATGACACGATGGGCAATGTCACTGTGAGCACTACACCATGAGAATTGTGACTATGGGCACTGTTACCATGGACAATCTCACCATGGGCCCTGTCATCATGGGCAGTGTCACAATGGGCTCTCTCACCATGGGCACTATCACTGTGAGCACTGTCACCATGGATACTGCAAACATGAGAACTGTCACCGTGAGTACTCTCGCCATGAGTAATGTCTGCATGGGTTGTCACCATGTGCACTGTCACCATGAGAACTGTCAACAGGGGCACTCTCAACATTTTTCACTGCCACCATGTGCAATGTCACCATGGGCACTATCACCATGGAAAGTATCACCGTGAACACTGTCACCATGAACACTGCAACTGTGTGCAGTGTCACCATGCGCATTGTCACCGTAAGGATTATCACTGTAAGCAAAGTCACTATGAGCAATGTCACCATGGGCACTGTCACCATTTTGCACTGCCACTAGGTGCAGTGTCACAATAGGCACTTTCACCATGAGAAATATGACCATGCGCAATGTCTCTATGGGCACTGGCACCATGGGCATGGTCACTGTGAGTCCTGTCACAACGGGCACTATCACCGTGAGAAATCTCATCATGGTAACTGTCGCCATGTGCACATTCACTGTGAGAAGTGTCACCATGGGCACTGCCAGTGTCGGTACTGTTACCATGGGCACTGTCATTGTGGGCACTGTCACCATGGCCACTGCCACCTTGGGCTCTGTCACGATGAACACTGTAATAATGCCCATTATCACCGTGGGCACTGTCACCATGGGCACTATCACTGTGAGCTCTGTGAGCATGTGCACTGTCACTATTTAGCGCTGTCACCAGTTGAACTACCACCATGGGCACTGTCACGATGTGCACTATCACCGTGAGCATAGTTACCATGGGCAATCTAAAAATGTGCAGTGTCACCATCGGTACTGTCCCCATGGGAACTGCCACAAAGAGCACTGTCATCATTAGCACTGTCACCACGACGACTGCCTCCTTGGGCACTGCTATTATGAGCACTGTCACCATGAGAACTGTCGCTATGAGAACTGCCACCATGGGTATTTTCAACATGAGTACTGTCACCATGGGTATTGTCACCATTTGCACTGACACCATGAGCACTATTACCGTGAGCTCTATCACAGTGAGCACTCTCACTGTGGTCAGTGTCACCATGACCACTGTCGCCATGGGTACTGGCACAATGCGGACAGGCACAATGAGCCCTGTCACCATTGGCACTCTCAGTGTGAGCACTCTCACCATGGTCACTGTCACCATGGGCACTGTTACCATGAGCACTGTCACCATAGGCAATGGCGCCGTGGGAACTTTCACCATGGGCATTGTCATCATGGGCAGTGTCACCATGGGCACTGTCACCATGGACACTATCACTGTGAGCATTGTCACCACGTGTACAGCTACCATGGGCAGTGTCAGCATCGGTTGTGACCATGTGCACTGTCACAATGAGAACTGTCAGCATGGGAACTGTCACGATTTTTCACTGCCATCATGTGCACTACAACCATGTGCACTGTCACCATTGGCACTATCACCGTGAGCACTGTCACCATGAGTACTGTCATCATGGGCAGTGTCACCAAGGGCACAGCCACCATGTGCACTGTTAACATGGTCACTATCACCATGAGCACTGTCACCATGGGAACTACCAACATGGGCACGGTCATCATGAGCACTTTCACAATGGGAACTGCCACCATGGGCACTATTAACACGAGCACACTCACCATGGGCACTATCACCAAGGGCACTGTCAGTTTCAGCACTATCAGCATGGGTACTGCAACCATGACCACTGTCAACGTAAGCACTGTCCCCATTCTCTGTATCACCATGTGCACTGTCACCATGGGCACTATCACCTTGAGAACTGTCAGCCTGGGCACTGTCACCATGGGTATTGTGACTTTGGGCACTGTCACCATGAGCACTGTCACCTTGGGCACTGGCACAATGTGGACTGTCACCATGAACACTGTCATCATGGGCAGTATCACCATTAGAACTGTCACTGTGGTCACTGACACCATGGCCACTCTCACCGTGAGCACTATCACTGTGAGTGTTGTGACCATGGGCACTTTCACCATGGGCAGTGTACCCATTGACAATTTAACTGTTAGTACTGTCACCATGGACACTATAACTATGGACACTGTCACCGTGGGCTCTGTCACCATGGGCACTTTCACCATGAGCACTGCCACTCTGACCACTCTCATCATAAGAACTGTCACCATGGGCACTTTCACGATGGGCACTTCCAACATTGGCACTATCACCATGAGCACTGTCAACAAGAGCACTGTCGTGGTGGGCAATGTCACCCTGCACAATGTCACCACAAGGACTATCACATTAAGCAATGTCCCTATGGGCACTGTCACCATTTTGCACTGCCACCATGTGCACTATCACCTTAGGCACTGTCACCATGAGCACTTGATCACTGAGTACTGTCACCATGGGTAATATCACCATGGGCACTGTCACCGTGAGAACTATCACCGTGAGCAATACCATGATGCGCACTGGCGCCGTGGGTCTTTTCACTATTAGCACTGAAACAATGTGCGCTATCACTGTGAGAAATGTCACCGTGCTAACTGTCCCCAAGGGCACTGTCACAGAGAGAAAAGTCATCATGGGCACTGTCACAGTCAGTATTCTCACCATGGGCACTCTCATTGTGGGCAATGCCTCCGTGAGCACTATTACCATGAACACTGCTACCGTGAACACTCTCATGATAAGAACTGTCACCATGGGCACAGACACCATGGGCACTCTCACGGTGTGCACTGTCACCAGGGGCACTGTCACAATGGGCACTGTCACCATGAGCACTGGAACCATGGGCACTCTCACCATGGGCACTATCACCATGAGCAATATCACCATGGGCACTCTCACTATTTTGCACTGCCACCAGATGCACCATGACCATGTGCACTGTCACCATGGGCAGTGTCACCATCGGTAGTCTCACCATGGGCACTGCCACCATGAGCACTGTCACCAAGAGCACTGTCACCACGGGCACTGCCACCATGAGCACTGTCACAAGAACTGTCAGTATGAGAACTGCCACCATGGGCACTTTCACCATGATTACGATCACCTGGGTATTGTCACCTTTGGCACTGTCAATGTGAGAACTATCACCGTGAGAACTATCACCATGAGCACTGTCACCACGGGCACAGCCTTAATGCAGACTGTCATCATGAACACTGTCACCATTGGCACTATCACAGTGAGAACACTCACCGTGGTCACTGTCACCATGGGCACGGTCACCGCCAGCACTGTCACTAAGAGCATAATCAACATAGGCACTGTCACCGTGAGAACAGTCACCATGGGCACTGTCAACTTGGAGACTATCACCTTGAGCACTGTCACCATGAGCACTGTCACCATGAGCAATTTCAACAGGATCACTTTCACCGTGAGAACTGTCACCATGGGGACTCTCACCATTGGCACTGCCTCCGAGGGGTTGTCATGATGAGCACTATCACCATGGGCAGTGTCTCCATGGGCAGTGTCACCGTGAGCACTCTCACTATTGGCACTATCACCATCGGCGCTGTCACCATCGGCACAGTCATCGTTAGCACTCTCACCATGGGCACTGTGATCTTGGGCACTGTCACCATGGGCTCTGCCACCGTGGGCACTGTCACAATGGGAAGTATCACCATGGGCTTTGTCAGCGTGGGCAATGTCACCCTGGGCATGGCCACCATGATATCTATCACCATAGGCACTGTCACCATGGGCACTGTCACCATGAGCACGGTCACCATGAGCACTGCCACAAAGAGCACTGTCACTTATGGCACTGTCCTCATGAGAAGTGTCACCATGATCACTGTCACCATGGACAGGACACGCTGGGTATTGTCACCATGGGCACTGTCTATGAGCAGTCTCACCATGGGAATTGTCACCTTAGTTACTGTCACCATGGGCACTGTCACCGTGAACACTTTTACCATCAGCTCTGTTACCCTGGGTATTGTCACCATGGGAACTATCACCGTGACAGTTGTGAACATGGGCACTCTCAGCATGGGCACTCTCACCATGAGCAATGTCACCATGAATACTGTCACCCTGTGTATTGTCACCATGGGCACTGTCACCGTGAGCACTACACCATGAGAATTGTGACTATGGGCACTGTCCCCATGGCCACATTCACCATAGGAACTAACGCCGTGAACACTGTCACCATGAGCAATGTCCCTGTGTGCAGTTTCACCACACTATCACCGTAAGCAATGTCACCATGAGCAATATCACCATGGTCACTGTCACCATTTTGCACTGCCACCATGTCAGTGTCACCATGGGCTGTTTCACTATGAGAACTGTCACCATGGGTAATAGCACCATGGGCACTGTCACCGTGAACAATGTCACTATGAGAATTTTCACCATAGGCCCTGTCACCGTGAGAATTGTCACCATCGGCACTGTCAACATGGAGACTCTAACCTTGAGCACTGTCACCATGAGCACAGACACCATGGTCACATTCAATGTAAGACCTGTCACCACGGAGACTATCAACATTGGCACTGTCACCGTGCGGTTGTCACCATGAGCACTATCACCATGGGCGATGTCTCCATGGGCAGTTTCACCATGAGCACTGTCACTATTGGCACTCTCACCATCGGCACTGTCACCATGGGCACCGTCACCATGAGCACTGTCACCATGAGCCTTGTCACACTGGGCGCTGTCACCATGGGCACAGTCACCGTGGGCACTGTCACAATGGGAATTATCAGCATGGGCTTTGTCAGCCTTGGCACTGTCCCCGTGGGCACTGACACCGTGACATCTATCACCATAAACACAGTAAACATGGGCACTGTCACCATGAGCACGGACACCATGAGCACTGCCACAAAGAGCACTGTTATTTATGGCACTGCCAACGTGAGCACTGTCACCATGAGCACTGTCACCATGGGCATGACACCATGGGCACTGTCACTGTGAGCACTACACCATGAGAATTGTGACTATGGGCACTGTTACCATGGACACTCTCACCATGGGAACTATCACCGTGAACACTGTCCCCATGAACACTGTCACTGTGTGCAGTGTCACCATGCGCACTGTCACTGTAAGGACTATCACCGTAAGCAAAGTCACCATGAGCAATGTCACCATGGGCAATGTCACCATTTTGCCCTGCCACCATGTGCAGTGTCACCATGGCTAATATCACCCTAGGCACTTTCACTGTGTGAAATGTGACCGTGCGGAATGACTCTATGGGCACTGGCATCATGGGCATTGTCACTGTGAGAAGTGTCACCATGGGCACTGTCAATGTCGGCACTGTCACCATGCGCACTCTCATTGTGGGCACTGTCACCATGGACACTGCCACCTTCGGGTCTGTCACCATGAACTCTGTAACAATGCCCATTATCAACGTGTGCACTGTCAACATGGGCACTATCCCCATGAGCACTGTCAGCATGTGCACTGTCACTATTTAGCACTGTCACCAGTTGAACTACCACCATGGGCAATGTCACAATGTGCACTATCACTGTGAGCACGGTTACCATGGGGACTGTAACAATGCACAGTGTCACCATCGGTACTGTCCCCATGGGAACTGCCACCAAGTGCACTGTCACCATTAGCACTGTCACCACAAGCACTGCCACCTTGGGAAATGCTATTATGAGCACTGTCACCATGAAAACTGTCGCTATGAGTACTGCCACCATGGGGATTTTCAACATCAGTAGTCACCATGGGTAATGTCACCATTTTCACTGTCATCATGAGCACTATTACCTTGAGCACTATCACCGTGAGCACTCTCACTGTGGTCGCTGTCACCATGAGCACTGTTGCCATGGGTACGGGCACATTGCGGACTGGCACCATGAACCCTGTCACCATGGGCACTAACACTGTAAGCACTCTCACCGTGGTCACTGTGACCATGGGCACTGTTACCATGAGCACTGTCACCATAGGCAATGGTGCCGTGGGCACTGTCACCATGGGCACTGTCATCATGGGCAGTGTCACTATGGGAACTCTAACCAAGGGCACTGCAACCATGGACAATATCACTGTGAGCACTGTCACCATGGGTACTGCAACAAAGATAACTGTCACCGTGAGTACTGTCTGCATGGGTTGTCACCGTGTGCACTGTCACCATGAGAACTGTCAACATGGGCACTTTCACCATTTTTCACTGCCACCCTCTGCTTGTCACCATGGGCACTATTACCGTGAGAACTGTCACCATGCGTCCTGTCATCATTGGCACTGTCACCAAGGACATGGCCTCCATGTGCACAGTTACCATGGTCACTATCACCGTGAGAACCGTCACCATGGGAACTACCAACATGGGCAATGTCATCATGAGCACTTTCACAATGGGAACTGACACCATGGGTACTATCAACGTGCGGACTCTCACCATGGGTACTATCACCATGGGCACTGTCACTGTGAGCACTTTATCCATGAGCACTGTCACCCTGGGTATTGTCACCATGGGCACTATCACCATGAGAGTTGTGAACATGGGAACTCTCACGGTGGACACTTTCACCATGAGCAATGTCACCATGAATACTGTCATGCTGTGTATTGTCACCATGGGCAGTGTCACCATGGGCACTGCCACCATGGGCACTCTCACTGTGGTCACTGTCACCATGAGCACTGTCGCCATGGGTACTGGCACAATGTAGATAGGCACCATGAGCACTGTCACCATGGGCACCATCAGTGTGAGCACTCTCACCATGGTCACTGTCACCATGGGCACTGTTACCATGAGCATCGTCACCAAAAGCAATGGCACCATGGGCCCTGTCATCATGGGCAGTGTCACCATGGGCACGCTCACTGTGAGCACTGTTCACCATGGATACTGCCAACATGGGAAATGTCACCGTGAGTACTGTCTCCATGAGTACTGGCTGCATGGGTTGTGACCATGTGCACTGTCACCATGAGAACTGTCAGCAAGGGCACTGTCACCATTTTTCACTGCCACCAGGTGCAATGTCACCATGGGCACTATCACCATGGAAAGTATCACCGTGAACACTGTCACCATGAACACTGCAACTGTGTGCAGTGTCACCATGCACACTGTCACCATAAGGACTATCACTGTAAGCAAAGTCACTATGAGCAATGTCACCATGGGCACTGTCACCATTTTGCACTGCCACCATGTGCACTATCACCTTAGGCACTGTCACCATGAGCACTTGATCACTGAGTACTGTCACCATGGGTGATATCACCATGGGCACTGTCACCGTGAGAAATATCACCGTGAGCAATGCCTTGATGGGCACTGGCGCCGTGGGTCTTTTCACTATTAGCACTGAAACAATGTGCAGTATCACTGTGAGAAATCTCACAGTGCTAACTGTCCCCAAGGGCACTGTCACAGAGAGAAAAGTCATCATGGGCACTGTCACCATGGGCACTGTCACAATGGGAAGTATCACCATGGGCTTTGTCAGCCTTGGCACTGTCCTGTGGGCAATGACACCGTGACATCTATCACCATAAACACTGTAAACATGGGCACTGTCACCATGAGCACGGACACCATGAGCACTGCCATAATGAACACTGTTATTTATGGCACTGCCAACATGAGCACTGTCACTATGGGCATGACACGATGGGCAATGTCACTGTGAGCACTACACCATGAGAATTGTGACTATGGGCACTGTTACCATGGACAATCTCACCATGGGCCCTGTCATCATGGGCAGTGTCACAATGGGCTCTCTCACCATGGGCACTATCACTGTGAGCACTGTCACCATGGATACTGCAAACATGAGAACTGTCACCGTGAGTACTCTCGCCATGAGTAATGTCTGCATGGGTTGTCACCATGTGCACTGTCACCATGAGAACTGTCAACAGGGGCACTCTCAACATTTTTCACTGCCACCATGTGCAATGTCACCATGGGCACTATCACCATGGAAAGTATCACCGTGAACACTGTCACCATGAACACTGCAACTGTGTGCAGTGTCACCATGCGCATTGTCACCGTAAGGATTATCACTGTAAGCAAAGTCACTATGAGCAATGTCACCATGGGCACTGTCACCATTTTGCACTGCCACTAGGTGCAGTGTCACAATAGGCACTTTCACCATGAGAAATATGACCATGCGCAATGTCTCTATGGGCACTGGCACCATGGGCATGGTCACTGTGAGTCCTGTCACAACGGGCACTATCACCGTGAGAAATCTCATCATGGTAACTGTCGCCATGTGCACATTCACTGTGAGAAGTGTCACCATGGGCACTGCCAGTGTCGGTACTGTTACCATGGGCACTGTCATTGTGGGCACTGTCACCATGGCCACTGCCACCTTGGGCTCTGTCACGATGAACACTGTAATAATGCCCATTATCACCGTGGGCACTGTCACCATGGGCACTATCACTGTGAGCTCTGTGAGCATGTGCACTGTCACTATTTAGCGCTGTCACCAGTTGAACTACCACCATGGGCACTGTCACGATGTGCACTATCACCGTGAGCATAGTTACCATGGGCAATCTAAAAATGTGCAGTGTCACCATCGGTACTGTCCCCATGGGAACTGCCACAAAGAGCACTGTCATCATTAGCACTGTCACCACGACGACTGCCTCCTTGGGCACTGCTATTATGAGCACTGTCACCATGAGAACTGTCGCTATGAGAACTGCCACCATGGGTATTTTCAACATGAGTACTGTCACCATGGGTATTGTCACCATTTGCACTGACACCATGAGCACTATTACCGTGAGCTCTATCACAGTGAGCACTCTCACTGTGGTCAGTGTCACCATGACCACTGTCGCCATGGGTACTGGCACAATGCGGACAGGCACAATGAGCCCTGTCACCATTGGCACTCTCAGTGTGAGCACTCTCACCATGGTCACTGTCACCATGGGCACTGTTACCATGAGCACTGTCACCATAGGCAATGGCGCCGTGGGAACTTTCACCATGGGCATTGTCATCATGGGCAGTGTCACCATGGGCACTGTCACCATGGACACTATCACTGTGAGCATTGTCACCACGTGTACAGCTACCATGGGCAGTGTCAGCATCGGTTGTGACCATGTGCACTGTCACAATGAGAACTGTCAGCATGGGAACTGTCACGATTTTTCACTGCCATCATGTGCACTACAACCATGTGCACTGTCACCATTGGCACTATCACCGTGAGCACTGTCACCATGAGTACTGTCATCATGGGCAGTGTCACCAAGGGCACAGCCACCATGTGCACTGTTAACATGGTCACTATCACCATGAGCACTGTCACCATGGGAACTACCAACATGGGCACGGTCATCATGAGCACTTTCACAATGGGAACTGCCACCATGGGCACTATTAACACGAGCACACTCACCATGGGCACTATCACCAAGGGCACTGTCAGTTTCAGCACTATCAGCATGGGTACTGCAACCATGACCACTGTCAACGTAAGCACTGTCCCCATTCTCTGTATCACCATGTGCACTGTCACCATGGGCACTATCACCTTGAGAACTGTCAGCCTGGGCACTGTCACCATGGGTATTGTGACTTTGGGCACTGTCACCATGAGCACTGTCACCTTGGGCACTGGCACAATGTGGACTGTCACCATGAACACTGTCATCATGGGCAGTATCACCATTAGAACTGTCACTGTGGTCACTGACACCATGGCCACTCTCACCGTGAGCACTATCACTGTGAGTGTTGTGACCATGGGCACTTTCACCATGGGCAGTGTACCCATTGACAATTTAACTGTTAGTACTGTCACCATGGACACTATAACTATGGACACTGTCACCGTGGGCTCTGTCACCATGGGCACTTTCACCATGAGCACTGCCACTCTGACCACTCTCATCATAAGAACTGTCACCATGGGCACTTTCACGATGGGCACTTCCAACATTGGCACTATCACCATGAGCACTGTCAACAAGAGCACTGTCGTGGTGGGCAATGTCACCCTGCACAATGTCACCACAAGGACTATCACATTAAGCAATGTCCCTATGGGCACTGTCACCATTTTGCACTGCCACCATGTGCACTATCACCTTAGGCACTGTCACCATGAGCACTTGATCACTGAGTACTGTCACCATGGGTAATATCACCATGGGCACTGTCACCGTGAGAACTATCACCGTGAGCAATACCATGATGCGCACTGGCGCCGTGGGTCTTTTCACTATTAGCACTGAAACAATGTGCGCTATCACTGTGAGAAATGTCACCGTGCTAACTGTCCCCAAGGGCACTGTCACAGAGAGAAAAGTCATCATGGGCACTGTCACAGTCAGTATTCTCACCATGGGCACTCTCATTGTGGGCAATGCCTCCGTGAGCACTATTACCATGAACACTGCTACCGTGAACACTCTCATGATAAGAACTGTCACCATGGGCACAGACACCATGGGCACTCTCACGGTGTGCACTGTCACCAGGGGCACTGTCACAATGGGCACTGTCACCATGAGCACTGAAACCATGGGCACTCTCACCATGGGCACTATCACCATGAGCAATATCACCATGGGCACTCTCACTATTTTGCACTGCCACCAGATGCACCATGACCATGTGCACTGTCACCATGGGCAGTGTCACCATCGGTAGTCTCACCATGGGCACTGCCACCATGAGCACTGTCACCAAGAGCACTGTCACCACGGGCACTGCCACCATGAGCACTGTCACAAGAACTGTCAGTATGAGAACTGCCACCATGGGCACTTTCACCATGATTACGATCACCTGGGTATTGTCACCTTTGGCACTGTCAACGTGAGAACTATCACCGTGAGAACTATCACCATGAGCACTGTCACCACGGGCACAGCCTTAATGCAGACTGTCATCATGAACACTGTCACCATTGGCACTATCACAGTGAGAACACTCACCGTGGTCACTGTCACCATGGGCACGGTCACCGCCAGCACTGTCACTAAGAGCATAATCAACATAGGCACTGTCACCGTGAGAACAGTCACCATGGGCACTGTCAACTTGGAGACTATCACCTTGAGCACTGTCACCATGAGCACTGTCACCATGAGCAATTTCAACAGGATCACTTTCACCGTGAGAACTGTCACCATGGGGACTCTCACCATTGGCACTGCCTCCGAGGGGTTGTCATGATGAGCACTATCACCATGGGCAGTGTCTCCATGGGCAGTGTCACCGTGAGCACTCTCACTATTGGCACTATCACCATCGGCGCTGTCACCATCGGCACAGTCATCGTTAGCACTCTCACCATGGGCACTGTGATCTTGGGCACTGTCACCATGGGCTCTGCCACCGTGGGCACTGTCACAATGGGAAGTATCACCATGGGCTTTGTCAGCGTGGGCAATGTCACCCTGGGCATGGCCACCATGATATCTATCACCATAGGCACTGTCACCATGGGCACTGTCACCATGAGCACGGTCACCATGAGCACTGCCACAAAGAGCACTGTCACTTATGGCACTGTCCTCATGAGAAGTGTCACCATGATCACTGTCACCATGGACAGGACACGCTGGGTATTGTCACCATGGGCACTGTCTATGAGCAGTCTCACCATGGGAATTGTCACCTTAGTTACTGTCACCATGGGCACTGTCACCGTGAACACTTTTACCATCAGCTCTGTTACCCTGGGTATTGTCACCATGGGAACTATCACCGTGACAGTTGTGAACATGGGCACTCTCAGCATGGGCACTCTCACCATGAGCAATGTCACCATGAATACTGTCACCCTGTGTATTGTCACCATGGGCACTGTCACCGTGAGCACTACACCATGAGAATTGTGACTATGGGCACTGTCCCCATGGCCACATTCACCATAGGAACTAACGCCGTGAACACTGTCACCATGAGCAATGTCCCTGTGTGCAGTTTCACCACACTATCACCGTAAGCAATGTCACCATGAGCAATATCACCATGGTCACTGTCACCATTTTGCACTGCCACCATGTCAGTGTCACCATGGGCTGTTTCACTATGAGAACTGTCACCATGGGTAATAGCACCATGGGCACTGTCACCGTGAACAATGTCACTATGAGAATTTTCACCATAGGCCCTGTCACCGTGAGAATTGTCACCATCGGCACTGTCAACATGGAGACTCTAACCTTGAGCACTGTCACCATGAGCACAGACACCATGGTCACATTCAATGTAAGACCTGTCACCACGGAGACTATCAACATTGGCACTGTCACCGTGCGGTTGTCACCATGAGCACTATCACCATGGGCGATGTCTCCATGGGCAGTTTCACCATGAGCACTGTCACTATTGGCACTCTCACCATCGGCACTGTCACCATGGGCACCGTCACCATGAGCACTGTCACCATGAGCCTTGTCACACTGGGCGCTGTCACCATGGGCACAGTCACCGTGGGCACTGTCACAATGGGAATTATCAGCATGGGCTTTGTCAGCCTTGGCACTGTCCCCGTGGGCACTGACACCGTGACATCTATCACCATAAACACAGTAAACATGGGCACTGTCACCATGAGCACGGACACCATGAGCACTGCCACAAAGAGCACTGTTATTTATGGCACTGCCAACGTGAGCACTGTCACCATGAGCACTGTCACCATGGGCATGACACCATGGGCACTGTCACTGTGAGCACTACACCATGAGAATTGTGACTATGGGCACTGTTACCATGGACACTCTCACCATGGGAACTATCACCGTGAACACTGTCCCCATGAACACTGTCACTGTGTGCAGTGTCACCATGCGCACTGTCACTGTAAGGACTATCACCGTAAGCAAAGTCACCATGAGCAATGTCACCATGGGCAATGTCACCATTTTGCCCTGCCACCATGTGCAGTGTCACCATGGCTAATATCACCCTAGGCACTTTCACTGTGTGAAATGTGACCGTGCGGAATGACTCTATGGGCACTGGCATCATGGGCATTGTCACTGTGAGAAGTGTCACCATGGGCACTGTCAATGTCGGCACTGTCACCATGCGCACTCTCATTGTGGGCACTGTCACCATGGACACTGCCACCTTCGGGTCTGTCACCATGAACTCTGTAACAATGCCCATTATCAACGTGTGCACTGTCAACATGGGCACTATCCCCATGAGCACTGTCAGCATGTGCACTGTCACTATTTAGCACTGTCACCAGTTGAACTACCACCATGGGCAATGTCACAATGTGCACTATCACTGTGAGCACGGTTACCATGGGGACTGTAACAATGCACAGTGTCACCATCGGTACTGTCCCCATGGGAACTGCCACCAAGTGCACTGTCACCATTAGCACTGTCACCACAAGCACTGCCACCTTGGGAAATGCTATTATGAGCACTGTCACCATGAAAACTGTCGCTATGAGTACTGCCACCATGGGGATTTTCAACATCAGTAGTCACCATGGGTAATGTCACCATTTTCACTGTCATCATGAGCACTATTACCTTGAGCACTATCACCGTGAGCACTCTCACTGTGGTCGCTGTCACCATGAGCACTGTTGCCATGGGTACGGGCACATTGCGGACTGGCACCATGAACCCTGTCACCATGGGCACTAACACTGTAAGCACTCTCACCGTGGTCACTGTGACCATGGGCACTGTTACCATGAGCACTGTCACCATAGGCAATGGTGCCGTGGGCACTGTCACCATGGGCACTGTCATCATGGGCAGTGTCACTATGGGAACTCTAACCAAGGGCACTGCAACCATGGACAATATCACTGTGAGCACTGTCACCATGGGTACTGCAACAAAGATAACTGTCACCGTGAGTACTGTCTGCATGGGTTGTCACCGTGTGCACTGTCACCATGAGAACTGTCAACATGGGCACTTTCACCATTTTTCACTGCCACCCTCTGCTTGTCACCATGGGCACTATTACCGTGAGAACTGTCACCATGCGTCCTGTCATCATTGGCACTGTCACCAAGGACATGGCCTCCATGTGCACAGTTACCATGGTCACTATCACCGTGAGAACCGTCACCATGGGAACTACCAACATGGGCAATGTCATCATGAGCACTTTCACAATGGGAACTGACACCATGGGTACTATCAACGTGCGGACTCTCACCATGGGTACTATCACCATGGGCACTGTCACTGTGAGCACTTTATCCATGAGCACTGTCACCCTGGGTATTGTCACCATGGGCACTATCACCATGAGAGTTGTGAACATGGGAACTCTCACGGTGGACACTTTCACCATGAGCAATGTCACCATGAATACTGTCATGCTGTGTATTGTCACCATGGGCAGTGTCACCATGGGCACTGCCACCATGGGCACTCTCACTGTGGTCACTGTCACCATGAGCACTGTCGCCATGGGTACTGGCACAATGTAGATAGGCACCATGAGCACTGTCACCATGGGCACCATCAGTGTGAGCACTCTCACCATGGTCACTGTCACCATGGGCACTGTTACCATGAGCATCGTCACCAAAAGCAATGGCACCATGGGCCCTGTCATCATGGGCAGTGTCACCATGGGCACGCTCACTGTGAGCACTGTTCACCATGGATACTGCCAACATGGGAAATGTCACCGTGAGTACTGTCTCCATGAGTACTGGCTGCATGGGTTGTGACCATGTGCACTGTCACCATGAGAACTGTCAGCAAGGGCACTGTCACCATTTTTCACTGCCACCAGGTGCAATGTCACCATGGGCACTATCACCATGGAAAGTATCACCGTGAACACTGTCACCATGAACACTGCAACTGTGTGCAGTGTCACCATGCACACTGTCACAGTAAGGACTATCACTGTAAGCAAAGTCACTATGAGCAATGTCACCATGGGCACTGTCACCATTTTGCACTGCCACCATGTGCACTATCACCTTAGGCACTGTCACCATGAGCACTTGATCACTGAGTACTGTCACCATGGGTGATATCACCATGGGCACTGTCACCGTGAGAAATATCACCGTGAGCAATGCCTTGATGGGCACTGGCGCCGTGGGTCTTTTCACTATTAGCACTGAAACAATGTGCAGTATCACTGTGAGAAATCTCACAGTGCTAACTGTCCCCAAGGGCACTGTCACAGAGAGAAAAGTCATCATGGGCACTGTCACCATGGGCACTGTCACAATGGGAAGTATCACCATGGGCTTTGTCAGCCTTGGCACTGTCCTGTGGGCAATGACACCGTGACATCTATCACCATAAACACTGTAAACATGGGCACTGTCACCATGAGCACGGACACCATGAGCACTGCCACAATGAACACTGTTATTTATGGCACTGCCAACATGAGCACTGTCACCATGAGCACTGTCACTATGGGCATGACACGATGGGCAATGTCACTGTGAGCACTACACCATGAGAATTGTGACTATGGGCACTGTTACCATGGACAATCTCACCATGGGCCCTGTCATCATGGGCAGTGTCACAATGGGCTCTCACACCATGGGCACTATCACTGTGAGCACAGTCACCATGGATACTGCAAACATGAGAACTGTCACCGTGAGTACTCTCGCCATGAGTAATGTCTGCATGGGTTGTCACCATGTGCACTGTCACCATGAGAACTGTCAACAGGGGCACTCTCAACATTTTTCACTGCCACCATGTGCAATGTCACCATGGGCACTATCACCATGGAAAGTATCACCGTGAACACTGTCACCATGAACACTGCAACTGTGTGCAGTGTCACCATGCGCATTGTCACCGTAAGGATTATCACTGTAAGCAAAGTCACTATGAGCAATGTCACCATGGGCACTGTCACCATTTTGCACTGCCACTAGGTGCAGTGTCACAATAGGCACTTTCACCATGAGAAATATGACCATGCGCAATGTCTCTATGGGCACTGGCACCATGGGCATGGTCACTGTGAGTCCTGTCACAACGGGCACTATCACCGTGAGAAATCTCATCATGGTAACTGTCGCCATGTGCACATTCACTGTGAGAAGTGTCACCATGGGCACTGCCAGTGTCGGTACTGTTACCATGGGCACTGTCATTGTGGGCACTGTCACCATGGCCACTGCCACCTTGGGCTCTGTCACGATGAACACTGTAATAATGCCCATTATCACCGTGGGCACTGTCACCATGGGCACTATCACTGTGAGCTCTGTGAGCATGTGCACTGTCACTATTTAGCGCTGTCACCAGTTGAACTACCACCATGGGCACTGTCACGATGTGCACTATCACCGTGAGCATAGTTACCATGGGCAATCTAAAAATGTGCAGTGTCACCATCGGTACTGTCCCCATGGGAACTGCCACAAAGAGCACTGTCATCATTAGCACTGTCACCACGACGACTGCCTCCTTGGGCACTGCTATTATGAGCACTGTCACCATGAGAACTGTCGCTATGAGAACTGCCACCATGGGTATTTTCAACATGAGTACTGTCACCATGGGTATTGTCACCATTTGCACTGACACCATGAGCACTATTACCGTGAGCTCTATCACAGTGAGCACTCTCACTGTGGTCAGTGTCACCATGACCACTGTCGCCATGGGTACTGGCACAATGCGGACAGGCACAATGAGCCCTGTCACCATTGGCACTCTCAGTGTGAGCACTCTCACCATGGTCACTGTCACCATGGGCACTGTTACCATGAGCACTGTCACCATAGGCAATGGCGCCGTGGGAACTTTCACCATGGGCATTGTCATCATGGGCAGTGTCACCATGGGCACTGTCACCATGGACACTATCACTGTGAGCATTGTCACCACGTGTACAGCTACCATGGGCAGTGTCAGCATCGGTTGTGACCATGTGCACTGTCACAATGAGAACTGTCAGCATGGGAACTGTCACGATTTTTCACTGCCATCATGTGCACTACAACCATGTGCACTGTCACCATTGGCACTATCACCGTGAGCACTGTCACCATGAGTACTGTCATCATGGGCAGTGTCACCAAGGGCACAGCCACCATGTGCACTGTTAACATGGTCACTATCACCATGAGCACTGTCACCATGGGAACTACCAACATGGGCACGGTCATCATGAGCACTTTCACAATGGGAACTGCCACCATGGGCACTATTAACACGAGCACACTCACCATGGGCACTATCACCAAGGGCACTGTCAGTTTCAGCACTATCAGCATGGGTACTGCAACCATGACCACTGTCAACGTAAGCACTGTCCCCATTCTCTGTATCACCATGTGCACTGTCACCATGGGCACTATCACCTTGAGAACTGTCAGCCTGGGCACTGTCACCATGGGTATTGTGACTTTGGGCACTGTCACCATGAGCACTGTCACCTTGGGCACTGGCACAATGTGGACTGTCACCATGAACACTGTCATCATGGGCAGTATCACCATTAGAACTGTCACTGTGGTCACTGACACCATGGCCACTCTCACCGTGAGCACTATCACTGTGAGTGTTGTGACCATGGGCACTTTCACCATGGGCAGTGTACCCATTGACAATTTAACTGTTAGTACTGTCACCATGGACACTATAACTATGGACACTGTCACCGTGGGCTCTGTCACCATGGGCACTTTCACCATGAGCACTGCCACTCTGACCACTCTCATCATAAGAACTGTCACCATGGGCACTTTCACGATGGGCACTTCCAACATTGGCACTATCACCATGAGCACTGTCAACAAGAGCACTGTCGTGGTGGGCAATGTCACCCTGCACAATGTCACCACAAGGACTATCACATTAAGCAATGTCCCTATGGGCACTGTCACCATTTTGCACTGCCACCATGTGCACTATCACCTTAGGCACTGTCACCATGAGCACTTGATCACTGAGTACTGTCACCATGGGTAATATCACCATGGGCACTGTCACCGTGAGAACTATCACCGTGAGCAATACCATGATGCGCACTGGCGCCGTGGGTCTTTTCACTATTAGCACTGAAACAATGTGCGCTATCACTGTGAGAAATGTCACCGTGCTAACTGTCCCCAAGGGCACTGTCACAGAGAGAAAAGTCATCATGGGCACTGTCACAGTCAGTATTCTCACCATGGGCACTCTCATTGTGGGCAATGCCTCCGTGAGCACTATTACCATGAACACTGCTACCGTGAACACTCTCATGATAAGAACTGTCACCATGGGCACAGACACCATGGGCACTCTCACGGTGTGCACTGTCACCAGGGGCACTGTCACAATGGGCACTGTCACCATGAGCACTGGAACCATGGGCACTCTCACCATGGGCACTATCACCATGAGCAATATCACCATGGGCACTCTCACTATTTTGCACTGCCACCAGATGCACCATGACCATGTGCACTGTCACCATGGGCAGTGTCACCATCGGTAGTCTCACCATGGGCACTGCCACCATGAGCACTGTCACCAAGAGCACTGTCACCACGGGCACTGCCACCATGAGCACTGTCACAAGAACTGTCAGTATGAGAACTGCCACCATGGGCACTTTCACCATGATTACGATCACCTGGGTATTGTCACCTTTGGCACTGTCAACGTGAGAACTATCACCGTGAGAACTATCACCATGAGCACTGTCACCACGGGCACAGCCTTAATGCAGACTGTCATCATGAACACTGTCACCATTGGCACTATCACAGTGAGAACACTCACCGTGGTCACTGTCACCATGGGCACGGTCACCGCCAGCACTGTCACTAAGAGCATAATCAACATAGGCACTGTCACCGTGAGAACAGTCACCATGGGCACTGTCAACTTGGAGACTATCACCTTGAGCACTGTCACCATGAGCACTGTCACCATGAGCAATTTCAACAGGATCACTTTCACCGTGAGAACTGTCACCATGGGGACTCTCACCATTGGCACTGCCTCCGAGGGGTTGTCATGATGAGCACTATCACCATGGGCAGTGTCTCCATGGGCAGTGTCTCCATGGGCAGTGTCACCGTGAGCACTCTCACTATTGGCACTATCACCATCGGCGCTGTCACCATCGGCACAGTCATCGTTAGCACTCTCACCATGGGCACTGTGATCTTGGGCACTGTCACCATGGGCTCTGCCACCGTGGGCACTGTCACAATGGGAAGTATCACCATGGGCTTTGTCAGCGTGGGCAATGTCACCCTGGGCATGGCCACCATGATATCTATCACCATAGGCACTGTCACCATGGGCACTGTCACCATGAGCACGGTCACCATGAGCACTGCCACAAAGAGCACTGTCACTTATGGCACTGTCCTCATGAGAAGTGTCACCATGATCACTGTCACCATGGACAGGACACGCTGGGTATTGTCACCATGGGCACTGTCTATGAGCAGTCTCACCATGGGAATTGTCACCTTAGTTACTGTCACCATGGGCACTGTCACCGTGAACACTTTTACCATCAGCTCTGTTACCCTGGGTATTGTCACCATGGGAACTATCACCGTGACAGTTGTGAACATGGGCACTCTCAGCATGGGCACTCTCACCATGAGCAATGTCACCATGAATACTGTCACCCTGTGTATTGTCACCATGGGCACTGTCACCGTGAGCACTACACCATGAGAATTGTGACTATGGGCACTGTCCCCATGGCCACATTCACCATAGGAACTAACGCCGTGAACACTGTCACCATGAGCAATGTCCCTGTGTGCAGTTTCACCACACTATCACCGTAAGCAATGTCACCATGAGCAATATCACCATGGTCACTGTCACCATTTTGCACTGCCACCATGTCAGTGTCACCATGGGCTGTTTCACTATGAGAACTGTCACCATGGGTAATAGCACCATGGGCACTGTCACCGTGAACAATGTCACTATGAGAATTTTCACCATAGGCCCTGTCACCGTGAGAATTGTCACCATCGGCACTGTCAACATGGAGACTCTAACCTTGAGCACTGTCACCATGAGCACAGACACCATGGTCACATTCAATGTAAGACCTGTCACCACGGAGACTATCAACATTGGCACTGTCACCGTGCGGTTGTCACCATGAGCACTATCACCATGGGCGATGTCTCCATGGGCAGTTTCACCATGAGCACTGTCACTATTGGCACTCTCACCATCGGCACTGTCACCATGGGCACCGTCACCATGAGCACTGTCACCATGAGCCTTGTCACACTGGGCGCTGTCACCATGGGCACAGTCACCGTGGGCACTGTCACAATGGGAATTATCAGCATGGGCTTTGTCAGCCTTGGCACTGTCCCCGTGGGCACTGACACCGTGACATCTATCACCATAAACACAGTAAACATGGGCACTGTCACCATGAGCACGGACACCATGAGCACTGCCACAAAGAGCACTGTTATTTATGGCACTGCCAACGTGAGCACTGTCACCATGAGCACTGTCACCATGGGCATGACACCATGGGCACTGTCACTGTGAGCACTACACCATGAGAATTGTGACTATGGGCACTGTTACCATGGACACTCTCACCATGGGAACTATCACCGTGAACACTGTCCCCATGAACACTGTCACTGTGTGCAGTGTCACCATGCGCACTGTCACTGTAAGGACTATCACCGTAAGCAAAGTCACCATGAGCAATGTCACCATGGGCAATGTCACCATTTTGCCCTGCCACCATGTGCAGTGTCACCATGGCTAATATCACCCTAGGCACTTTCACTGTGTGAAATGTGACCGTGCGGAATGACTCTATGGGCACTGGCATCATGGGCATTGTCACTGTGAGAAGTGTCACCATGGGCACTGTCAATGTCGGCACTGTCACCATGCGCACTCTCATTGTGGGCACTGTCACCATGGACACTGCCACCTTCGGGTCTGTCACCATGAACTCTGTAACAATGCCCATTATCAACGTGTGCACTGTCAACATGGGCACTATCCCCATGAGCACTGTCAGCATGTGCACTGTCACTATTTAGCACTGTCACCAGTTGAACTACCACCATGGGCAATGTCACAATGTGCACTATCACTGTGAGCACGGTTACCATGGGGACTGTAACAATGCACAGTGTCACCATCGGTACTGTCCCCATGGGAACTGCCACCAAGTGCACTGTCACCATTAGCACTGTCACCACAAGCACTGCCACCTTGGGAAATGCTATTATGAGCACTGTCACCATGAAAACTGTCGCTATGAGTACTGCCACCATGGGGATTTTCAACATCAGTAGTCACCATGGGTAATGTCACCATTTTCACTGTCATCATGAGCACTATTACCTTGAGCACTATCACCGTGAGCACTCTCACTGTGGTCGCTGTCACCATGAGCACTGTTGCCATGGGTACGGGCACATTGCGGACTGGCACCATGAACCCTGTCACCATGGGCACTAACACTGTAAGCACTCTCACCGTGGTCACTGTGACCATGGGCACTGTTACCATGAGCACTGTCACCATAGGCAATGGTGCCGTGGGCACTGTCACCATGGGCACTGTCATCATGGGCAGTGTCACTATGGGAACTCTAACCAAGGGCACTGCAACCATGGACAATATCACTGTGAGCACTGTCACCATGGGTACTGCAACAAAGATAACTGTCACCGTGAGTACTGTCTGCATGGGTTGTCACCGTGTGCACTGTCACCATGAGAACTGTCAACATGGGCACTTTCACCATTTTTCACTGCCACCCTCTGCTTGTCACCATGGGCACTATTACCGTGAGAACTGTCACCATGCGTCCTGTCATCATTGGCACTGTCACCAAGGACATGGCCTCCATGTGCACAGTTACCATGGTCACTATCACCGTGAGAACCGTCACCATGGGAACTACCAACATGGGCAATGTCATCATGAGCACTTTCACAATGGGAACTGACACCATGGGTACTATCAACGTGCGGACTCTCACCATGGGTACTATCACCATGGGCACTGTCACTGTGAGCACTTTATCCATGAGCACTGTCACCCTGGGTATTGTCACCATGGGCACTATCACCATGAGAGTTGTGAACATGGGAACTCTCACGGTGGACACTTTCACCATGAGCAATGTCACCATGAATACTGTCATGCTGTGTATTGTCACCATGGGCAGTGTCACCATGGGCACTGCCACCATGGGCACTCTCACTGTGGTCACTGTCACCATGAGCACTGTCGCCATGGGTACTGGCACAATGTAGATAGGCACCATGAGCACTGTCACCATGGGCACCATCAGTGTGAGCACTCTCACCATGGTCACTGTCACCATGGGCACTGTTACCATGAGCATCGTCACCAAAAGCAATGGCACCATGGGCCCTGTCATCATGGGCAGTGTCACCATGGGCACGCTCACTGTGAGCACTGTTCACCATGGATACTGCCAACATGGGAAATGTCACCGTGAGTACTGTCTCCATGAGTACTGGCTGCATGGGTTGTGACCATGTGCACTGTCACCATGAGAACTGTCAGCAAGGGCACTGTCACCATTTTTCACTGCCACCAGGTGCAATGTCACCATGGGCACTATCACCATGGAAAGTATCACCGTGAACACTGTCACCATGAACACTGCAACTGTGTGCAGTGTCACCATGCACACTGTCACCATAAGGACTATCACTGTAAGCAAAGTCACTATGAGCAATGTCACCATGGGCACTGTCACCATTTTGCACTGCCACCATGTGCACTATCACCTTAGGCACTGTCACCATGAGCACTTGATCACTGAGTACTGTCACCATGGGTGATATCACCATGGGCACTGTCACCGTGAGAAATATCACCGTGAGCAATGCCTTGATGGGCACTGGCGCCGTGGGTCTTTTCACTATTAGCACTGAAACAATGTGCAGTATCACTGTGAGAAATCTCACAGTGCTAACTGTCCCCAAGGGCACTGTCACAGAGAGAAAAGTCATCATGGGCACTGTCACCATGGGCGCTGTCACAATGGGAAGTATCACCATGGGCTTTGTCAGCCTTGGCACTGTCCTGTGGGCAATGACACCGTGACATCTATCACCATAAACACTGTAAACATGGGCACTGTCACCATGAGCACGGACACCATGAGCACTGCCACAATGAACACTGTTATTTATGGCACTGCCAACATGAGCACTGTCACTATGGGCATGACACGATGGGCAATGTCACTGTGAGCACTACACCATGAGAATTGTGACTATGGGCACTGTTACCATGGACAATCTCACCATGGGCCCTGTCATCATGGGCAGTGTCACAATGGGCTCTCTCACCATGGGCACTATCACTGTGAGCACTGTCACCATGGATACTGCAAACATGAGAACTGTCACCGTGAGTACTCTCGCCATGAGTAATGTCTGCATGGGTTGTCACCATGTGCACTGTCACCATGAGAACTGTCAACAGGGGCACTCTCAACATTTTTCACTGCCACCATGTGCAATGTCACCATGGGCACTATCACCATGGAAAGTATCACCGTGAACACTGTCACCATGAACACTGCAACTGTGTGCAGTGTCACCATGCGCATTGTCACCGTAAGGATTATCACTGTAAGCAAAGTCACTATGAGCAATGTCACCATGGGCACTGTCACCATTTTGCACTGCCACTAGGTGCAGTGTCACAATAGGCACTTTCACCATGAGAAATATGACCATGCGCAATGTCTCTATGGGCACTGGCACCATGGGCATGGTCACTGTGAGTCCTGTCACAACGGGCACTATCACCGTGAGAAATCTCATCATGGTAACTGTCGCCATGTGCACATTCACTGTGAGAAGTGTCACCATGGGCACTGCCAGTGTCGGTACTGTTACCATGGGCACTGTCATTGTGGGCACTGTCACCATGGCCACTGCCACCTTGGGCTCTGTCACGATGAACACTGTAATAATGCCCATTATCACCGTGGGCACTGTCACCATGGGCACTATCACTGTGAGCTCTGTGAGCATGTGCACTGTCACTATTTAGCGCTGTCACCAGTTGAACTACCACCATGGGCACTGTCACGATGTGCACTATCACCGTGAGCATAGTTACCATGGGCAATCTAAAAATGTGCAGTGTCACCATCGGTACTGTCCCCATGGGAACTGCCACAAAGAGCACTGTCATCATTAGCACTGTCACCACGACGACTGCCTCCTTGGGCACTGCTATTATGAGCACTGTCACCATGAGAACTGTCGCTATGAGAACTGCCACCATGGGTATTTTCAACATGAGTACTGTCACCATGGGTATTGTCACCATTTGCACTGACACCATGAGCACTATTACCGTGAGCTCTATCACAGTGAGCACTCTCACTGTGGTCAGTGTCACCATGACCACTGTCGCCATGGGTACTGGCACAATGCGGACAGGCACAATGAGCCCTGTCACCATTGGCACTCTCAGTGTGAGCACTCTCACCATGGTCACTGTCACCATGGGCACTGTTACCATGAGCACTGTCACCATAGGCAATGGCGCCGTGGGAACTTTCACCATGGGCATTGTCATCATGGGCAGTGTCACCATGGGCACTGTCACCATGGACACTATCACTGTGAGCATTGTCACCACGTGTACAGCTACCATGGGCAGTGTCAGCATCGGTTGTGACCATGTGCACTGTCACAATGAGAACTGTCAGCATGGGAACTGTCACGATTTTTCACTGCCATCATGTGCACTACAACCATGTGCACTGTCACCATTGGCACTATCACCGTGAGCACTGTCACCATGAGTACTGTCATCATGGGCAGTGTCACCAAGGGCACAGCCACCATGTGCACTGTTAACATGGTCACTATCACCATGAGCACTGTCACCATGGGAACTACCAACATGGGCACGGTCATCATGAGCACTTTCACAATGGGAACTGCCACCATGGGCACTATTAACACGAGCACACTCACCATGGGCACTATCACCAAGGGCACTGTCAGTTTCAGCACTATCAGCATGGGTACTGCAACCATGACCACTGTCAACGTAAGCACTGTCCCCATTCTCTGTATCACCATGTGCACTGTCACCATGGGCACTATCACCTTGAGAACTGTCAGCCTGGGCACTGTCACCATGGGTATTGTGACTTTGGGCACTGTCACCATGAGCACTGTCACCTTGGGCACTGGCACAATGTGGACTGTCACCATGAACACTGTCATCATGGGCAGTATCACCATTAGAACTGTCACTGTGGTCACTGACACCATGGCCACTCTCACCGTGAGCACTATCACTGTGAGTGTTGTGACCATGGGCACTTTCACCATGGGCAGTGTACCCATTGACAATTTAACTGTTAGTACTGTCACCATGGACACTATAACTATGGACACTGTCACCGTGGGCTCTGTCACCATGGGCACTTTCACCATGAGCACTGCCACTCTGACCACTCTCATCATAAGAACTGTCACCATGGGCACTTTCACGATGGGCACTTCCAACATTGGCACTATCACCATGAGCACTGTCAACAAGAGCACTGTCGTGGTGGGCAATGTCACCCTGCACAATGTCACCACAAGGACTATCACATTAAGCAATGTCCCTATGGGCACTGTCACCATTTTGCACTGCCACCATGTGCACTATCACCTTAGGCACTGTCACCATGAGCACTTGATCACTGAGTACTGTCACCATGGGTAATATCACCATGGGCACTGTCACCGTGAGAACTATCACCGTGAGCAATACCATGATGCGCACTGGCGCCGTGGGTCTTTTCACTATTAGCACTGAAACAATGTGCGCTATCACTGTGAGAAATGTCACCGTGCTAACTGTCCCCAAGGGCACTGTCACAGAGAGAAAAGTCATCATGGGCACTGTCACAGTCAGTATTCTCACCATGGGCACTCTCATTGTGGGCAATGCCTCCGTGAGCACTATTACCATGAACACTGCTACCGTGAACACTCTCATGATAAGAACTGTCACCATGGGCACAGACACCATGGGCACTCTCACGGTGTGCACTGTCACCAGGGGCACTGTCACAATGGGCACTGTCACCATGAGCACTGAAACCATGGGCACTCTCACCATGGGCACTATCACCATGAGCAATATCACCATGGGCACTCTCACTATTTTGCACTGCCACCAGATGCACCATGACCATGTGCACTGTCACCATGGGCAGTGTCACCATCGGTAGTCTCACCATGGGCACTGCCACCATGAGCACTGTCACCAAGAGCACTGTCACCACGGGCACTGCCACCATGAGCACTGTCACAAGAACTGTCAGTATGAGAACTGCCACCATGGGCACTTTCACCATGATTACGATCACCTGGGTATTGTCACCTTTGGCACTGTCAACGTGAGAACTATCACCGTGAGAACTATCACCATGAGCACTGTCACCACGGGCACAGCCTTAATGCGGATTGTCATCATGAACACTGTCACCATTGGCACTATCACAGTGAGAACACTCACCGTGGTCACTGTCACCATGGGCACGGTCACCGCCAGCACTGTCACTAAGAGCATAATCAACATAGGCACTGTCACCGTGAGAACAGTCACCATGGGCACTGTCAACTTGGAGACTATCACCTTGAGCACTGTCACCATGAGCACTGTCACCATGAGCAATTTCAACAGGATCACTTTCACCGTGAGAACTGTCACCATGGGGACTCTCACCATTGGCACTGCCTCCGAGGGGTTGTCATGATGAGCACTATCACCATGGGCAGTGTCTCCATGGGCAGTGTCACCGTGAGCACTCTCACTATTGGCACTATCACCATCGGCGCTGTCACCATCGGCACAGTCATCGTTAGCACTCTCACCATGGGCACTGTGATCTTGGGCACTGTCACCATGGGCTCTGCCACCGTGGGCACTGTCACAATGGGAAGTATCACCATGGGCTTTGTCAGCGTGGGCAATGTCACCCTGGGCATGGCCACCATGATATCTATCACCATAGGCACTGTCACCATGGGCACTGTCACCATGAGCACGGTCACCATGAGCACTGCCACAAAGAGCACTGTCACTTATGGCACTGTCCTCATGAGAAGTGTCACCATGATCACTGTCACCATGGACAGGACACGCTGGGTATTGTCACCATGGGCACTGTCTATGAGCAGTCTCACCATGGGAATTGTCACCTTAGTTACTGTCACCATGGGCACTGTCACCGTGAACACTTTTACCATCAGCTCTGTTACCCTGGGTATTGTCACCATGGGAACTATCACCGTGACAGTTGTGAACATGGGCACTCTCAGCATGGGCACTCTCACCATGAGCAATGTCACCATGAATACTGTCACCCTGTGTATTGTCACCATGGGCACTGTCACCGTGAGCACTACACCATGAGAATTGTGACTATGGGCACTGTCCCCATGGCCACATTCACCATAGGAACTAACGCCGTGAACACTGTCACCATGAGCAATGTCCCTGTGTGCAGTTTCACCACACTATCACCGTAAGCAATGTCACCATGAGCAATATCACCATGGTCACTGTCACCATTTTGCACTGCCACCATGTCAGTGTCACCATGGGCTGTTTCACTATGAGAACTGTCACCATGGGTAATAGCACCATGGGCACTGTCACCGTGAACAATGTCACTATGAGAATTTTCACCATAGGCCCTGTCACCGTGAGAATTGTCACCATCGGCACTGTCAACATGGAGACTCTAACCTTGAGCACTGTCACCATGAGCACAGACACCATGGTCACATTCAATGTAAGACCTGTCACCACGGAGACTATCAACATTGGCACTGTCACCGTGCGGTTGTCACCATGAGCACTATCACCATGGGCGATGTCTCCATGGGCAGTTTCACCATGAGCACTGTCACTATTGGCACTCTCACCATCGGCACTGTCACCATGGGCACCGTCACCATGAGCACTGTCACCATGAGCCTTGTCACACTGGGCGCTGTCACCATGGGCACAGTCACCGTGGGCACTGTCACAATGGGAATTATCAGCATGGGCTTTGTCAGCCTTGGCACTGTCCCCGTGGGCACTGACACCGTGACATCTATCACCATAAACACAGTAAACATGGGCACTGTCACCATGAGCACGGACACCATGAGCACTGCCACAAAGAGCACTGTTATTTATGGCACTGCCAACGTGAGCACTGTCACCATGAGCACTGTCACCATGGGCATGACACCATGGGCACTGTCACTGTGAGCACTACACCATGAGAATTGTGACTATGGGCACTGTTACCATGGACACTCTCACCATGGGAACTATCACCGTGAACACTGTCCCCATGAACACTGTCACTGTGTGCAGTGTCACCATGCGCACTGTCACTGTAAGGACTATCACCGTAAGCAAAGTCACCATGAGCAATGTCACCATGGGCAATGTCACCATTTTGCCCTGCCACCATGTGCAGTGTCACCATGGCTAATATCACCCTAGGCACTTTCACTGTGTGAAATGTGACCGTGCGGAATGACTCTATGGGCACTGGCATCATGGGCATTGTCACTGTGAGAAGTGTCACCATGGGCACTGTCAATGTCGGCACTGTCACCATGCGCACTCTCATTGTGGGCACTGTCACCATGGACACTGCCACCTTCGGGTCTGTCACCATGAACTCTGTAACAATGCCCATTATCAACGTGTGCACTGTCAACATGGGCACTATCCCCATGAGCACTGTCAGCATGTGCACTGTCACCAGTTGAACTACCACCATGGGCAATGTCACAATGTGCACTATCACTGTGAGCACGGTTACCATGGGGACTGTAACAATGCACAGTGTCACCATCGGTACTGTCCCCATGGGAACTGCCACCAAGTGCACTGTCACCATTAGCACTGTCACCACAAGCACTGCCACCTTGGGAAATGCTATTATGAGCACTGTCACCATGAAAACTGTCGCTATGAGTACTGCCACCATGGGGATTTTCAACATCAGTAGTCACCATGGGTAATGTCACCATTTTCACTGTCATCATGAGCACTATTACCTTGAGCACTATCACCGTGAGCACTCTCACTGTGGTCGCTGTCACCATGAGCACTGTTGCCATGGGTACGGGCACATTGCGGACTGGCACCATGAACCCTGTCACCATGGGCACTAACACTGTAAGCACTCTCACCGTGGTCACTGTGACCATGGGCACTGTTACCATGAGCACTGTCACCATAGGCAATGGTGCCGTGGGCACTGTCACCATGGGCACTGTCATCATGGGCAGTGTCACTATGGGAACTCTAACCAAGGGCACTGCAACCATGGACAATATCACTGTGAGCACTGTCACCATGGGTACTGCAACAAAGATAACTGTCACCGTGAGTACTGTCTGCATGGGTTGTCACCGTGTGCACTGTCACCATGAGAACTGTCAACATGGGCACTTTCACCATTTTTCACTGCCACCCTCTGCTTGTCACCATGGGCACTATTACCGTGAGAACTGTCACCATGCGTCCTGTCATCATTGGCACTGTCACCAAGGACATGGCCTCCATGTGCACAGTTACCATGGTCACTATCACCGTGAGAACCGTCACCATGGGAACTACCAACATGGGCAATGTCATCATGAGCACTTTCACAATGGGAACTGACACCATGGGTACTATCAACGTGCGGACTCTCACCATGGGTACTATCACCATGGGCACTGTCACTGTGAGCACTTTATCCATGAGCACTGTCACCCTGGGTATTGTCACCATGGGCACTATCACCATGAGAGTTGTGAACATGGGAACTCTCACGGTGGACACTTTCACCATGAGCAATGTCACCATGAATACTGTCATGCTGTGTATTGTCACCATGGGCAGTGTCACCATGGGCACTGCCACCATGGGCACTCTCACTGTGGTCACTGTCACCATGAGCACTGTCGCCATGGGTACTGGCACAATGTAGATAGGCACCATGAGCACTGTCACCATGGGCACCATCAGTGTGAGCACTCTCACCATGGTCACTGTCACCATGGGCACTGTTACCATGAGCATCGTCACCAAAAGCAATGGCACCATGGGCCCTGTCATCATGGGCAGTGTCACCATGGGCACGCTCACTGTGAGCACTGTTCACCATGGATACTGCCAACATGGGAAATGTCACCGTGAGTACTGTCTCCATGAGTACTGGCTGCATGGGTTGTGACCATGTGCACTGTCACCATGAGAACTGTCAGCAAGGGCACTGTCACCATTTTTCACTGCCACCAGGTGCAATGTCACCATGGGCACTATCACCATGGAAAGTATCACCGTGAACACTGTCACCATGAACACTGCAACTGTGTGCAGTGTCACCATGCACACTGTCACCATAAGGACTATCACTGTAAGCAAAGTCACTATGAGCAATGTCACCATGGGCACTGTCACCATTTTGCACTGCCACCATGTGCACTATCACCTTAGGCACTGTCACCATGAGCACTTGATCACTGAGTACTGTCACCATGGGTGATATCACCATGGGCACTGTCACCGTGAGAAATATCACCGTGAGCAATGCCTTGATGGGCACTGGCGCCGTGGGTCTTTTCACTATTAGCACTGAAACAATGTGCAGTATCACTGTGAGAAATCTCACAGTGCTAACTGTCCCCAAGGGCACTGTCACAGAGAGAAAAGTCATCATGGGCACTGTCACCATGGGCGCTGTCACAATGGGAAGTATCACCATGGGCTTTGTCAGCCTTGGCACTGTCCTGTGGGCAATGACACCGTGACATCTATCACCATAAACACTGTAAACATGGGCACTGTCACCATGAGCACGGACACCATGAGCACTGCCACAATGAACACTGTTATTTATGGCACTGCCAACATGAGCACTGTCACTATGGGCATGACACGATGGGCAATGTCACTGTGAGCACTACACCATGAGAATTGTGACTATGGGCACTGTTACCATGGACAATCTCACCATGGGCCCTGTCATCATGGGCAGTGTCACAATGGGCTCTCTCACCATGGGCACTATCACTGTGAGCACTGTCACCATGGATACTGCAAACATGAGAACTGTCACCGTGAGTACTCTCGCCATGAGTAATGTCTGCATGGGTTGTCACCATGTGCACTGTCACCATGAGAACTGTCAACAGGGGCACTCTCAACATTTTTCACTGCCACCATGTGCAATGTCACCATGGGCACTATCACCATGGAAAGTATCACCGTGAACACTGTCACCATGAACACTGCAACTGTGTGCAGTGTCACCATGCGCATTGTCACCGTAAGGATTATCACTGTAAGCAAAGTCACTATGAGCAATGTCACCATGGGCACTGTCACCATTTTGCACTGCCACTAGGTGCAGTGTCACAATAGGCACTTTCACCATGAGAAATATGACCATGCGCAATGTCTCTATGGGCACTGGCACCATGGGCATGGTCACTGTGAGTCCTGTCACAACGGGCACTATCACCGTGAGAAATCTCATCATGGTAACTGTCGCCATGTGCACATTCACTGTGAGAAGTGTCACCATGGGCACTGCCAGTGTCGGTACTGTTACCATGGGCACTGTCATTGTGGGCACTGTCACCATGGCCACTGCCACCTTGGGCTCTGTCACGATGAACACTGTAATAATGCCCATTATCACCGTGGGCACTGTCACCATGGGCACTATCACTGTGAGCTCTGTGAGCATGTGCACTGTCACTATTTAGCGCTGTCACCAGTTGAACTACCACCATGGGCACTGTCACGATGTGCACTATCACCGTGAGCATAGTTACCATGGGCAATCTAAAAATGTGCAGTGTCACCATCGGTACTGTCCCCATGGGAACTGCCACAAAGAGCACTGTCATCATTAGCACTGTCACCACGACGACTGCCTCCTTGGGCACTGCTATTATGAGCACTGTCACCATGAGAACTGTCGCTATGAGAACTGCCACCATGGGTATTTTCAACATGAGTACTGTCACCATGGGTATTGTCACCATTTGCACTGACACCATGAGCACTATTACCGTGAGCTCTATCACAGTGAGCACTCTCACTGTGGTCAGTGTCACCATGACCACTGTCGCCATGGGTACTGGCACAATGCGGACAGGCACAATGAGCCCTGTCACCATTGGCACTCTCAGTGTGAGCACTCTCACCATGGTCACTGTCACCATGGGCACTGTTACCATGAGCACTGTCACCATAGGCAATGGCGCCGTGGGAACTTTCACCATGGGCACTGTCATCATGGGCAGTGTCACCATGGGCACTGTCACCATGGACACTATCACTGTGAGCATTGTCACCACGTGTACAGCTACCATGGGCAGTGTCAGCATCGGTTGTGACCATGTGCACTGTCACAATGAGAACTGTCAGCATGGGAACTGTCACGATTTTTCACTGCCATCATGTGCACTACAACCATGTGCACTGTCACCATTGGCACTATCACCGTGAGCACTGTCACCATGAGTACTGTCATCATGGGCAGTGTCACCAAGGGCACAGCCACCATGTGCACTGTTAACATGGTCACTATCACCATGAGCACTGTCACCATGGGAACTACCAACATGGGCACGGTCATCATGAGCACTTTCACAATGGGAACTGCCACCATGGGCACTATTAACACGAGCACACTCACCATGGGCACTATCACCAAGGGCACTGTCAGTTTCAGCACTATCAGCATGGGTACTGCAACCATGACCACTGTCAACGTAAGCACTGTCCCCATTCTCTGTATCACCATGTGCACTGTCACCATGGGCACTATCACCTTGAGAACTGTCAGCCTGGGCACTGTCACCATGGGTATTGTGACTTTGGGCACTGTCACCATGAGCACTGTCACCTTGGGCACTGGCACAATGTGGACTGTCACCATGAACACTGTCATCATGGGCAGTATCACCATTAGAACTGTCACTGTGGTCACTGACACCATGGCCACTCTCACCGTGAGCACTATCACTGTGAGTGTTGTGACCATGGGCACTTTCACCATGGGCAGTGTACCCATTGACAATTTAACTGTTAGTACTGTCACCATGGACACTATAACTATGGACACTGTCACCGTGGGCTCTGTCACCATGGGCACTTTCACCATGAGCACTGCCACTCTGACCACTCTCATCATAAGAACTGTCACCATGGGCACTTTCACGATGGGCACTTCCAACATTGGCACTATCACCATGAGCACTGTCAACAAGAGCACTGTCGTGGTGGGCAATGTCACCCTGCACAATGTCACCACAAGGACTATCACATTAAGCAATGTCCCTATGGGCACTGTCACCATTTTGCACTGCCACCATGTGCACTATCACCTTAGGCACTGTCACCATGAGCACTTGATCACTGAGTACTGTCACCATGGGTAATATCACCATGGGCACTGTCACCGTGAGAACTATCACCGTGAGCAATACCATGATGCGCACTGGCGCCGTGGGTCTTTTCACTATTAGCACTGAAACAATGTGCGCTATCACTGTGAGAAATGTCACCGTGCTAACTGTCCCCAAGGGCACTGTCACAGAGAGAAAAGTCATCATGGGCACTGTCACAGTCAGTATTCTCACCATGGGCACTCTCATTGTGGGCAATGCCTCCGTGAGCACTATTACCATGAACACTGCTACCGTGAACACTCTCATGATAAGAACTGTCACCATGGGCACAGACACCATGGGCACTCTCACGGTGTGCACTGTCACCAGGGGCACTGTCACAATGGGCACTGTCACCATGAGCACTGAAACCATGGGCACTCTCACCATGGGCACTATCACCATGAGCAATATCACCATGGGCACTCTCACTATTTTGCACTGCCACCAGATGCACCATGACCATGTGCACTGTCACCATGGGCAGTGTCACCATCGGTAGTCTCACCATGGGCACTGCCACCATGAGCACTGTCACCAAGAGCACTGTCACCACGGGCACTGCCACCATGAGCACTGTCACAAGAACTGTCAGTATGAGAACTGCCACCATGGGCACTTTCACCATGATTACGATCACCTGGGTATTGTCACCTTTGGCACTGTCAACGTGAGAACTATCACCGTGAGAACTATCACCATGAGCACTGTCACCACGGGCACAGCCTTAATGCGGACTGTCATCATGAACACTGTCACCATTGGCACTATCACAGTGAGAACACTCACCGTGGTCACTGTCACCATGGGCACGGTCACCGCCAGCACTGTCACTAAGAGCATAATCAACATAGGCACTGTCACCGTGAGAACAGTCACCATGGGCACTGTCAACTTGGAGACTATCACCTTGAGCACTGTCACCATGAGCACTGTCACCATGAGCAATTTCAACAGGATCACTTTCACCGTGAGAACTGTCACCATGGGGACTCTCACCATTGGCACTGCCTCCGAGGGGTTGTCATGATGAGCACTATCACCATGGGCAGTGTCTCCATGGGCAGTGTCACCGTGAGCACTCTCACTATTGGCACTATCACCATCGGCGCTGTCACCATCAGCACAGTCATCGTTAGCACTCTCACCATGGGCACTGTGATCTTGGGCACTGTCACCATGGGCTCTGCCACCGTGGGCACTGTCACAATGGGAAGTATCACCATGGGCTTTGTCAGCGTGGGCAATGTCACCCTGGGCATGGCCACCATGATATCTATCACCATAGGCACTGTCACCATGGGCACTGTCACCATGAGCACGGTCACCATGAGCACTGCCACAAAGAGCACTGTCACTTATGGCACTGTCCTCATGAGAAGTGTCACCATGATCACTGTCACCATGGACAGGACACGCTGGGTATTGTCACCATGGGCACTGTCTATGAGCAGTCTCACCATGGGAATTGTCACCTTAGTTACTGTCACCATGGGCACTGTCACCGTGAACACTTTTACCATCAGCTCTGTTACCCTGGGTATTGTCACCATGGGAACTATCACCGTGACAGTTGTGAACATGGGCACTCTCAGCATGGGCACTCTCACCATGAGCAATGTCACCATGAATACTGTCACCCTGTGTATTGTCACCATGGGCACTGTCACCGTGAGCACTACACCATGAGAATTGTGACTATGGGCACTGTCCCCATGGCCACATTCACCATAGGAACTAACGCCGTGAACACTGTCACCATGAGCAATGTCCCTGTGTGCAGTTTCACCACACTATCACCGTAAGCAATGTCACCATGAGCAATATCACCATGGTCACTGTCACCATTTTGCACTGCCACCATGTCAGTGTCACCATGGGCTGTTTCACTATGAGAACTGTCACCATGGGTAATAGCACCATGGGCACTGTCACCGTGAACAATGTCACTATGAGAATTTTCACCATAGGCCCTGTCACCGTGAGAATTGTCACCATCGGCACTGTCAACATGGAGACTCTAACCTTGAGCACTGTCACCATGAGCACAGACACCATGGTCACATTCAATGTAAGACCTGTCACCACGGAGACTATCAACATTGGCACTGTCACCGTGCGGTTGTCACCATGAGCACTATCACCATGGGCGATGTCTCCATGGGCAGTTTCACCATGAGCACTGTCACTATTGGCACTCTCACCATCGGCACTGTCACCATGGGCACCGTCACCGTGAGCACTGTCACCATGAGCCTTGTCACACTGGGCGCTGTCACCATGGGCACAGTCACCGTGGGCACTGTCACAATGGGAATTATCAGCATGGGCTTGGTCAGCCTTGGCACTGTCCCCGTGGGCACTGACACCGTGACATCTATCACCATAAACACAGTAAACATGGGCACTGTCACCATGAGCACGGACACCATGAGCACTGCCACAAAGAGCACTGTTATTTATGGCACTGCCAACGTGAGCACTGTCACCATGAGCACTGTCACCATGGGCATGACACCATGGGCACTGTCACTGTGAGCACTACACCATGAGAATTGTGACTATGGGCACTGTTACCATGGACAATCTCACCATGGGAACTATCACCGTGAACACTGTCCCCATGAACACTGTCACTGTGTGCAGTGTCACCATGCGCACTGTCACTGTAAGGACTATCACCGTAAGCAAAGTCACCATGAGCAATGTCACCATGGGCAATGTCACCATTTTGCCCTGCCACCATGTGCAGTGTCACCATGGCTAATATCACCCTAGGCACTTTCACTGTGTGAAATGTGACCGTGCGGAATGACTCTATGGGCACTGGCATCATGGGCATTGTCACTGTGAGAAGTGTCACCATGGGCACTGTCAATGTCGGCACTGTCACCATGCGCACTCTCATTGTGGGCACTGTCACCATGGACACTGCCACCTTCGGGTCTGTCACCATGAACTCTGTAACAATGCCCATTATCAACGTGTGCACTGTCAACATGGGTACTATCCCCATGAGCACTGTCAGCATGTGCACTGTCACTATTTAGCACTGTCACCAGTTGAACTACCACCATGGGCAATGTCACAATGTGCACTATCACTGTGAGCACGGTTACCATGGGGACTGTAACAATGCACAGTGTCACCATCGGTACTGTCCCCATGGGAACTGCCACCAAGTGCACTGTCACCATTAGCACTGTCACCACAAGCACTGCCACCTTGGGAAATGCTATTATGAGCACTGTCACCATGAAAACTGTCGCTATGAGTACTGCCACCATGGGGATTTTCAACATCAGTAGTCACCATGGGTAATGTCACCATTTTCACTGTCATCATGAGCACTATTACCTTGAGCACTATCACCGTGAGCACTCTCACTGTGGTCGCTGTCACCATGAGCACTGTTGCCATGGGTACGGGCACATTGCGGACTGGCACCATGAACCCTGTCACCATGGGCACTAACACTGTAAGCACTCTCACCGTGGTCACTGTGACCATGGGCACTGTTACCATGAGCACTGTCACCATAGGCAATGGTGCCGTGGGCACTGTCACCATGGGCACTGTCATCATGGGCAGTGTCACTATGGGAACTCTAACCAAGGGCACTGCAACCATGGACAATATCACTGTGAGCACTGTCACCATGGGTACTGCAACAAAGATAACTGTCACCGTGAGTACTGTCTGCATGGGTTGTCACCGTGTGCACTGTCACCATGAGAACTGTCAACATGGGCACTTTCACCATTTTTCACTGCCACCCTCTGCTTGTCACCATGGGCACTATTACCGTGAGAACTGTCACCATGCGTCCTGTCATCATTGGCACTGTCACCAAGGACATGGCCTCCATGTGCACAGTTACCATGGTCACTATCACCGTGAGAACCGTCACCATGGGAACTACCAACATGGGCAATGTCATCATGAGCACTTTCACAATGGGAACTGACACCATGGGTACTATCAACGTGCGGACTCTCACCATGGGTACTATCACCATGGGCACTGTCACTGTGAGCACTTTATCCATGAGCACTGTCACCCTGGGTATTGTCACCATGGGCACTATCACCATGAGAGTTGTGAACATGGGAACTCTCACGGTGGACACTTTCACCATGAGCAATGTCACCATGAATACTGTCATGCTGTGTATTGTCACCATGGGCAGTGTCACCATGGGCACTGCCACCATGGGCACTCTCACTGTGGTCACTGTCACCATGAGCACTGTCGCCATGGGTACTGGCACAATGTAGATAGGCACCATGAGCACTGTCACCATGGGCACCATCAGTGTGAGCACTCTCACCATGGTCACTGTCACCATGGGCACTGTTACCATGAGCATCGTCACCAAAAGCAATGGCACCATGGGCCCTGTCATCATGGGCAGTGTCACCATGGGCACGCTCACTGTGAGCACTGTTCACCATGGATACTGCCAACATGGGAAATGTCACCGTGAGTACTGTCTCCATGAGTACTGGCTGCATGGGTTGTGACCATGTGCACTGTCACCATGAGAACTGTCAGCAAGGGCACTGTCACCATTTTTCACTGCCACCAGGTGCAATGTCACCATGGGCACTATCACCATGGAAAGTATCACCGTGAACACTGTCACCATGAACACTGCAACTGTGTGCAGTGTCACCATGCACACTGTCACCATAAGGACTATCACTGTAAGCAAAGTCACTATGAGCAATGTCACCATGGGCACTGTCACCATTTTGCACTGCCACCATGTGCACTATCACCTTAGGCACTGTCACCATGAGCACTTGATCACTGAGTACTGTCACCATGGGTGATATCACCATGGGCACTGTCACCGTGAGAAATATCACCGTGAGCAATGCCTTGATGGGCACTGGCGCCGTGGGTCTTTTCACTATTAGCACTGAAACAATGTGCAGTATCACTGTGAGAAATCTCACAGTGCTAACTGTCCCCAAGGGCACTGTCACAGAGAGAAAAGTCATCATGGGCACTGTCACCATGGGCACTGTCACAATGGGAAGTATCACCATGGGCTTTGTCAGCCTTGGCACTGTCCTGTGGGCAATGACACCGTGACATCTATCACCATAAACACTGTAAACATGGGCACTGTCACCATGAGCACGGACACCATGAGCACTGCCACAATGAACACTGTTATTTATGGCACTGCCAACATGAGCACTGTCACTATGGGCATGACACGATGGGCAATGTCACTGTGAGCACTACACCATGAGAATTGTGACTATGGGCACTGTTACCATGGACAATCTCACCATGGGCCCTTTCATCATGGGCAGTGTCACAATGGGCTCTCTCACCATGGGCACTATCACTGTGAGCACAGTCACCATGGATACTGCAAACATGAGAACTGTCACCGTGAGTACTCTCGCCATGAGTAATGTCTGCATGGGTTGTCACCATGTGCACTGTCACCATGAGAACTGTCAACAGGGGCACTCTCAACATTTTTCACTGCCACCATGTGCAATGTCACCATGGGCACTATCACCATGGAAAGTATCACCGTGAACACTGTCACCATGAACACTGCAACTGTGTGCAGTGTCACCATGCGCATTGTCACCGTAAGGATTATCACTGTAAGCAAAGTCACTATGAGCAATGTCACCATGGGCACTGTCACCATTTTGCACTGCCACTAGGTGCAGTGTCACAATAGGCACTTTCACCATGAGAAATATGACCATGCGCAATGTCTCTATGGGCACTGGCACCATGGGCATGGTCACTGTGAGTCCTGTCACAACGGGCACTATCACCGTGAGAAATCTCATCATGGTAACTGTCGCCATGTGCACATTCACTGTGAGAAGTGTCACCATGGGCACTGCCAGTGTCGGTACTGTTACCATGGGCACTGTCATTGTGGGCACTGTCACCATGGCCACTGCCACCTTGGGCTCTGTCACGATGAACACTGTAATAATGCCCATTATCACCGTGGGCACTGTCACCATGGGCACTATCACTGTGAGCTCTGTGAGCATGTGCACTGTCACTATTTAGCGCTGTCACCAGTTGAACTACCACCATGGGCACTGTCACGATGTGCACTATCACCGTGAGCATAGTTACCATGGGCAATCTAAAAATGTGCAGTGTCACCATCGGTACTGTCCCCATGGGAACTGCCACAAAGAGCACTGTCATCATTAGCACTGTCACCACGACGACTGCCTCCTTGGGCACTGCTATTATGAGCACTGTCACCATGAGAACTGTCGCTATGAGAACTGCCACCATGGGTATTTTCAACATGAGTACTGTCACCATGGGTATTGTCACCATTTGCACTGACACCATGAGCACTATTACCGTGAGCTCTATCACAGTGAGCACTCTCACTGTGGTCAGTGTCACCATGACCACTGTCGCCATGGGTACTGGCACAATGCGGACAGGCACAATGAGCCCTGTCACCATTGGCACTCTCAGTGTGAGCACTCTCACCATGGTCACTGTCACCATGGGCACTGTTACCATGAGCACTGTCACCATAGGCAATGGCGCCGTGGGAACTTTCACCATGGGCATTGTCATCATGGGCAGTGTCACCATGGGCACTGTCACCATGGACACTATCACTGTGAGCATTGTCACCACGTGTACAGCTACCATGGGCAGTGTCAGCATCGGTTGTGACCATGTGCACTGTCACAATGAGAACTGTCAGCATGGGAACTGTCACGATTTTTCACTGCCATCATGTGCACTACAACCATGTGCACTGTCACCATTGGCACTATCACCGTGAGCACTGTCACCATGAGTACTGTCATCATGGGCAGTGTCACCAAGGGCACAGCCACCATGTGCACTGTTAACATGGTCACTATCACCATGAGCACTGTCACCATGGGAACTACCAACATGGGCACGGTCATCATGAGCACTTTCACAATGGGAACTGCCACCATGGGCACTATTAACACGAGCACACTCACCATGGGCACTATCACCAAGGGCACTGTCAGTTTCAGCACTATCAGCATGGGTACTGCAACCATGACCACTGTCAACGTAAGCACTGTCCCCATTCTCTGTATCACCATGTGCACTGTCACCATGGGCACTATCACCTTGAGAACTGTCAGCCTGGGCACTGTCACCATGGGTATTGTGACTTTGGGCACTGTCACCATGAGCACTGTCACCTTGGGCACTGGCACAATGTGGACTGTCACCATGAACACTGTCATCATGGGCAGTATCACCATTAGAACTGTCACTGTGGTCACTGACACCATGGCCACTCTCACCGTGAGCACTATCACTGTGAGTGTTGTGACCATGGGCACTTTCACCATGGGCAGTGTACCCATTGACAATTTAACTGTTAGTACTGTCACCATGGACACTATAACTATGGACACTGTCACCGTGGGCTCTGTCACCATGGGCACTTTCACCATGAGCACTGCCACTCTGACCACTCTCATCATAAGAACTGTCACCATGGGCACTTTCACGATGGGCACTTCCAACATTGGCACTATCACCATGAGCACTGTCAACAAGAGCACTGTCGTGGTGGGCAATGTCACCCTGCACAATGTCACCACAAGGACTATCACATTAAGCAATGTCCCTATGGGCACTGTCACCATTTTGCACTGCCACCATGTGCACTATCACCTTAGGCACTGTCACCATGAGCACTTGATCACTGAGTACTGTCACCATGGGTAATATCACCATGGGCACTGTCACCGTGAGAACTATCACCGTGAGCAATACCATGATGCGCACTGGCGCCGTGGGTCTTTTCACTATTAGCACTGAAACAATGTGCGCTATCACTGTGAGAAATGTCACCGTGCTAACTGTCCCCAAGGGCACTGTCACAGAGAGAAAAGTCATCATGGGCACTGTCACAGTCAGTATTCTCACCATGGGCACTCTCATTGTGGGCAATGCCTCCGTGAGCACTATTACCATGAACACTGCTACCGTGAACACTCTCATGATAAGAACTGTCACCATGGGCACAGACACCATGGGCACTCTCACGGTGTGCACTGTCACCAGGGGCACTGTCACAATGGGCACTGTCACCATGAGCACTGAAACCATGGGCACTCTCACCATGGGCACTATCACCATGAGCAATATCACCATGGGCACTCTCACTATTTTGCACTGCCACCAGATGCACCATGACCATGTGCACTGTCACCATGGGCAGTGTCACCATCGGTAGTCTCACCATGGGCACTGCCACCATGAGCACTGTCACCAAGAGCACTGTCACCACGGGCACTGCCACCATGAGCACTGTCACAAGAACTGTCAGTATGAGAACTGCCACCATGGGCACTTTCACCATGATTACGATCACCTGGGTATTGTCACCTTTGGCACTGTCAACGTGAGAACTATCACCGTGAGAACTATCACCATGAGCACTGTCACCACGGGCACAGCCTTAATGCGGACTGTCATCATGAACACTGTCACCATTGGCACTATCACAGTGAGAACACTCACCGTGGTCACTGTCACCATGGGCACGGTCACCGCCAGCACTGTCACTAAGAGCATAATCAACATAGGCACTGTCACCGTGAGAACAGTCACCATGGGCACTGTCAACTTGGAGACTATCACCTTGAGCACTGTCACCATGAGCACTGTCACCATGAGCAATTTCAACAGGATCACTTTCACCGTGAGAACTGTCACCATGGGGACTCTCACCATTGGCACTGCCTCCGAGGGGTTGTCATGATGAGCACTATCACCATGGGCAGTGTCTCCATGGGCAGTGTCACCGTGAGCACTCTCACTATTGGCACTATCACCATCGGCGCTGTCACCATCAGCACAGTCATCGTTAGCACTCTCACCATGGGCACTGTGATCTTGGGCACTGTCACCATGGGCTCTGCCACCGTGGGCACTGTCACAATGGGAAGTATCACCATGGGCTTTGTCAGCGTGGGCAATGTCACCCTGGGCATGGCCACCATGATATCTATCACCATAGGCACTGTCACCATGGGCACTGTCACCATGAGCACGGTCACCATGAGCACTGCCACAAAGAGCACTGTCACTTATGGCACTGTCCTCATGAGAAGTGTCACCATGATCACTGTCACCATGGACAGGACACGCTGGGTATTGTCACCATGGGCACTGTCTATGAGCAGTCTCACCATGGGAATTGTCACCTTAGTTACTGTCACCATGGGCACTGTCACCGTGAACACTTTTACCATCAGCTCTGTTACCCTGGGTATTGTCACCATGGGAACTATCACCGTGACAGTTGTGAACATGGGCACTCTCAGCATGGGCACTCTCACCATGAGCAATGTCACCATGAATACTGTCACCCTGTGTATTGTCACCATGGGCACTGTCACCGTGAGCACTACACCATGAGAATTGTGACTATGGGCACTGTCCCCATGGCCACATTCACCATAGGAACTAACGCCGTGAACACTGTCACCATGAGCAATGTCCCTGTGTGCAGTTTCACCACACTATCACCGTAAGCAATGTCACCATGAGCAATATCACCATGGTCACTGTCACCATTTTGCACTGCCACCATGTCAGTGTCACCATGGGCTGTTTCACTATGAGAACTGTCACCATGGGTAATAGCACCATGGGCACTGTCACCGTGAACAATGTCACTATGAGAATTTTCACCATAGGCCCTGTCACCGTGAGAATTGTCACCATCGGCACTGTCAACATGGAGACTCTAACCTTGAGCACTGTCACCATGAGCACAGACACCATGGTCACATTCAATGTAAGACCTGTCACCACGGAGACTATCAACATTGGCACTGTCACCGTGCGGTTGTCACCATGAGCACTATCACCATGGGCGATGTCTCCATGGGCAGTTTCACCATGAGCACTGTCACTATTGGCACTCTCACCATCGGCACTGTCACCATGGGCACCGTCACCGTGAGCACTGTCACCATGAGCCTTGTCACACTGGGCGCTGTCACCATGGGCACAGTCACCGTGGGCACTGTCACAATGGGAATTATCAGCATGGGCTTGGTCAGCCTTGGCACTGTCCCCGTGGGCACTGACACCGTGACATCTATCACCATAAACACAGTAAACATGGGCACTGTCACCATGAGCACGGACACCATGAGCACTGCCACAAAGAGCACTGTTATTTATGGCACTGCCAACGTGAGCACTGTCACCATGAGCACTGTCACCATGGGCATGACACCATGGGCACTGTCACTGTGAGCACTACACCATGAGAATTGTGACTATGGGCACTGTTACCATGGACAATCTCACCATGGGAACTATCACCGTGAACACTGTCCCCATGAACACTGTCACTGTGTGCAGTGTCACCATGCGCACTGTCACTGTAAGGACTATCACCGTAAGCAAAGTCACCATGAGCAATGTCACCATGGGCAATGTCACCATTTTGCCCTGCCACCATGTGCAGTGTCACCATGGCTAATATCACCCTAGGCACTTTCACTGTGTGAAATGTGACCGTGCGGAATGACTCTATGGGCACTGGCATCATGGGCATTGTCACTGTGAGAAGTGTCACCATGGGCACTGTCAATGTCGGCACTGTCACCATGCGCACTCTCATTGTGGGCACTGTCACCATGGACACTGCCACCTTCGGGTCTGTCACCATGAACTCTGTAACAATGCCCATTATCAACGTGTGCACTGTCAACATGGGCACTATCCCCATGAGCACTGTCAGCATGTGCACTGTCACTATTTAGCACTGTCACCAGTTGAACTACCACCATGGGCAATGTCACAATGTGCACTATCACTGTGAGCACGGTTACCATGGGGACTGTAACAATGCACAGTGTCACCATCGGTACTGTCCCCATGGGAACTGCCACCAAGTGCACTGTCACCATTAGCACTGTCACCACAAGCACTGCCACCTTGGGAAATGCTATTATGAGCACTGTCACCATGAAAACTGTCGCTATGAGTACTGCCACCATGGGGATTTTCAACATCAGTAGTCACCATGGGTAATGTCACCATTTTCACTGTCATCATGAGCACTATTACCTTGAGCACTATCACCGTGAGCACTCTCACTGTGGTCGCTGTCACCATGAGCACTGTTGCCATGGGTACGGGCACATTGCGGACTGGCACCATGAACCCTGTCACCATGGGCACTAACACTGTAAGCACTCTCACCGTGGTCACTGTGACCATGGGCACTGTTACCATGAGCACTGTCACCATAGGCAATGGTGCCGTGGGCACTGTCACCATGGGCACTGTCATCATGGGCAGTGTCACTATGGGAACTCTAACCAAGGGCACTGCAACCATGGACAATATCACTGTGAGCACTGTCACCATGGGTACTGCAACAAAGATAACTGTCACCGTGAGTACTGTCTGCATGGGTTGTCACCGTGTGCACTGTCACCATGAGAACTGTCAACATGGGCACTTTCACCATTTTTCACTGCCACCCTCTGCTTGTCACCATGGGCACTATTACCGTGAGAACTGTCACCATGCGTCCTGTCATCATTGGCACTGTCACCAAGGACATGGCCTCCATGTGCACAGTTACCATGGTCACTATCACCGTGAGAACCGTCACCATGGGAACTACCAACATGGGCAATGTCATCATGAGCACTTTCACAATGGGAACTGACACCATGGGTACTATCAACGTGCGGACTCTCACCATGGGTACTATCACCATGGGCACTGTCACTGTGAGCACTTTATCCATGAGCACTGTCACCCTGGGTATTGTCACCATGGGCACTATCACCATGAGAGTTGTGAACATGGGAACTCTCACGGTGGACACTTTCACCATGAGCAATGTCACCATGAATACTGTCATGCTGTGTATTGTCACCATGGGCAGTGTCACCATGGGCACTGCCACCATGGGCACTCTCACTGTGGTCACTGTCACCATGAGCACTGTCGCCATGGGTACTGGCACAATGTAGATAGGCACCATGAGCACTGTCACCATGGGCACCATCAGTGTGAGCACTCTCACCATGGTCACTGTCACCATGGGCACTGTTACCATGAGCATCGTCACCAAAAGCAATGGCACCATGGGCCCTGTCATCATGGGCAGTGTCACCATGGGCACGCTCACTGTGAGCACTGTTCACCATGGATACTGCCAACATGGGAAATGTCACCGTGAGTACTGTCTCCATGAGTACTGGCTGCATGGGTTGTGACCATGTGCACTGTCACCATGAGAACTGTCAGCAAGGGCACTGTCACCATTTTTCACTGCCACCAGGTGCAATGTCACCATGGGCACTATCACCATGGAAAGTATCACCGTGAACACTGTCACCATGAACACTGCAACTGTGTGCAGTGTCACCATGCACACTGTCACCATAAGGACTATCACTGTAAGCAAAGTCACTATGAGCAATGTCACCATGGGCACTGTCACCATTTTGCACTGCCACCATGTGCACTATCACCTTAGGCACTGTCACCATGAGCACTTGATCACTGAGTACTGTCACCATGGGTGATATCACCATGGGCACTGTCACCGTGAGAAATATCACCGTGAGCAATGCCTTGATGGGCACTGGCGCCGTGGGTCTTTTCACTATTAGCACTGAAACAATGTGCAGTATCACTGTGAGAAATCTCACAGTGCTAACTGTCCCCAAGGGCACTGTCACAGAGAGAAAAGTCATCATGGGCACTGTCACCATGGGCACTGTCACAATGGGAAGTATCACCATGGGCTTTGTCAGCCTTGGCACTGTCCTGTGGGCAATGACACCGTGACATCTATCACCATAAACACTGTAAACATGGGCACTGTCACCATGAGCACGGACACCATGAGCACTGCCACAATGAACACTGTTATTTATGGCACTGCCAACATGAGCACTGTCACTATGGGCATGACACGATGGGCAATGTCACTGTGAGCACTACACCATGAGAATTGTGACTATGGGCACTGTTACCATGGACAATCTCACCATGGGCCCTTTCATCATGGGCAGTGTCACAATGGGCTCTCTCACCATGGGCACTATCACTGTGAGCACAGTCACCATGGATACTGCAAACATGAGAACTGTCACCGTGAGTACTCTCGCCATGAGTAATGTCTGCATGGGTTGTCACCATGTGCACTGTCACCATGAGAACTGTCAACAGGGGCACTCTCAACATTTTTCACTGCCACCATGTGCAATGTCACCATGGGCACTATCACCATGGAAAGTATCACCGTGAACACTGTCACCATGAACACTGCAACTGTGTGCAGTGTCACCATGCGCATTGTCACCGTAAGGATTATCACTGTAAGCAAAGTCACTATGAGCAATGTCACCATGGGCACTGTCACCATTTTGCACTGCCACTAGGTGCAGTGTCACAATAGGCACTTTCACCATGAGAAATATGACCATGCGCAATGTCTCTATGGGCACTGGCACCATGGGCATGGTCACTGTGAGTCCTGTCACAACGGGCACTATCACCGTGAGAAATCTCATCATGGTAACTGTCGCCATGTGCACATTCACTGTGAGAAGTGTCACCATGGGCACTGCCAGTGTCGGTACTGTTACCATGGGCACTGTCATTGTGGGCACTGTCACCATGGCCACTGCCACCTTGGGCTCTGTCACGATGAACACTGTAATAATGCCCATTATCACCGTGGGCACTGTCACCATGGGCACTATCACTGTGAGCTCTGTGAGCATGTGCACTGTCACTATTTAGCGCTGTCACCAGTTGAACTACCACCATGGGCACTGTCACGATGTGCACTATCACCGTGAGCATAGTTACCATGGGCAATCTAAAAATGTGCAGTGTCACCATCGGTACTGTCCCCATGGGAACTGCCACAAAGAGCACTGTCATCATTAGCACTGTCACCACGACGACTGCCTCCTTGGGCACTGCTATTATGAGCACTGTCACCATGAGAACTGTCGCTATGAGAACTGCCACCATGGGTATTTTCAACATGAGTACTGTCACCATGGGTATTGTCACCATTTGCACTGACACCATGAGCACTATTACCGTGAGCTCTATCACAGTGAGCACTCTCACTGTGGTCAGTGTCACCATGACCACTGTCGCCATGGGTACTGGCACAATGCGGACAGGCACAATGAGCCCTGTCACCATTGGCACTCTCAGTGTGAGCACTCTCACCATGGTCACTGTCACCATGGGCACTGTTACCATGAGCACTGTCACCATAGGCAATGGCGCCGTGGGAACTTTCACCATGGGCATTGTCATCATGGGCAGTGTCACCATGGGCACTGTCACCATGGACACTATCACTGTGAGCATTGTCACCACGTGTACAGCTACCATGGGCAGTGTCAGCATCGGTTGTGACCATGTGCACTGTCACAATGAGAACTGTCAGCATGGGAACTGTCACGATTTTTCACTGCCATCATGTGCACTACAACCATGTGCACTGTCACCATTGGCACTATCACCGTGAGCACTGTCACCATGAGTACTGTCATCATGGGCAGTGTCACCAAGGGCACAGCCACCATGTGCACTGTTAACATGGTCACTATCACCATGAGCACTGTCACCATGGGAACTACCAACATGGGCACGGTCATCATGAGCACTTTCACAATGGGAACTGCCACCATGGGCACTATTAACACGAGCACACTCACCATGGGCACTATCACCAAGGGCACTGTCAGTTTCAGCACTATCAGCATGGGTACTGCAACCATGACCACTGTCAACGTAAGCACTGTCCCCATTCTCTGTATCACCATGTGCACTGTCACCATGGGCACTATCACCTTGAGAACTGTCAGCCTGGGCACTGTCACCATGGGTATTGTGACTTTGGGCACTGTCACCATGAGCACTGTCACCTTGGGCACTGGCACAATGTGGACTGTCACCATGAACACTGTCATCATGGGCAGTATCACCATTAGAACTGTCACTGTGGTCACTGACACCATGGCCACTCTCACCGTGAGCACTATCACTGTGAGTGTTGTGACCATGGGCACTTTCACCATGGGCAGTGTACCCATTGACAATTTAACTGTTAGTACTGTCACCATGGACACTATAACTATGGACACTGTCACCGTGGGCTCTGTCACCATGGGCACTTTCACCATGAGCACTGCCACTCTGACCACTCTCATCATAAGAACTGTCACCATGGGCACTTTCACGATGGGCACTTCCAACATTGGCACTATCACCATGAGCACTGTCAACAAGAGCACTGTCGTGGTGGGCAATGTCACCCTGCACAATGTCACCACAAGGACTATCACATTAAGCAATGTCCCTATGGGCACTGTCACCATTTTGCACTGCCACCATGTGCACTATCACCTTAGGCACTGTCACCATGAGCACTTGATCACTGAGTACTGTCACCATGGGTAATATCACCATGGGCACTGTCACCGTGAGAACTATCACCGTGAGCAATACCATGATGCGCACTGGCGCCGTGGGTCTTTTCACTATTAGCACTGAAACAATGTGCGCTATCACTGTGAGAAATGTCACCGTGCTAACTGTCCCCAAGGGCACTGTCACAGAGAGAAGAGTCATCATGGGCACTGTCACAGTCAGTATTCTCACCATGGGCACTCTCATTGTGGGCAATGCCTCCGTGAGCACTATTACCATGAACACTGCTACCGTGAACACTCTCATGATAAGAACTGTCACCATGGGCACAGACACCATGGGCACTCTCACGGTGTGCACTGTCACCAGGGGCACTGTCACAATGGGCACTGTCACCATGAGCACTGGAACCATGGGCACTCTCACCATGGGCACTATCACCATGAGCAATATCACCATGGGCACTCTCACTATTTTGCACTGCCACCAGATGCACCATGACCATGTGCACTGTCACCATGGGCAGTGTCACCATCGGTAGTCTCACCATGGGCACTGCCACCATGAGCACTGTCACCAAGAGCACTGTCACCACGGGCACTGCCACCATGAGCACTGTCACAAGAACTGTCAGTATGAGAACTGCCACCATGGGCACTTTCACCATGATTACGATCACCTGGGTATTGTCACCTTTGGCACTGTCAACGTGAGAACTATCACCGTGAGAACTATCACCATGAGCACTGTCACCACGGGCACAGCCTTAATGCGGACTGTCATCATGAACACTGTCACCATTGGCACTATCACAGTGAGAACACTCACCGTGGTCACTGTCACCATGGGCACGGTCACCACCAGCACTGTCACTAAGAGCATAATCAACATAGGCACTGTCACCGTGAGAACAGTCACCATGGGCACTGTCAACTTGGAGACTATCACCTTGAGCACTGTCACCATGAGCACTGTCACCATGAGCAATTTCAACAGGATCACTTTCACCGTGAGAACTGTCACCATGGGGACTCTCACCATTGGCACTGCCTCCGAGGGGTTGTCATGATGAGCACTATCACCATGGACAGTGTCTCCATGGGCAGTGTCACCGTGAGCACTCTCACTATTGGCACTATCACCATCGGCGCTGTCACCATCAGCACAGTCATCGTTAGCACTCTCACCATGGGCACTGTGATCTTGGGCACTGTCACCATGGGCTCTGCCACCGTGGGCACTGTCACAATGGGAAGTATCACCATGGGCTTTGTCAGCGTGGGCAATGTCACCCTGGGCATGGCCACCATGATATCTATCACCATAGGCACTGTCACCATGGGCACTGTCACCATGAGCACGGTCACCATGAGCACTGCCACAAAGAGCACTGTCACTTATGGCACTGTCCTCATGAGAAGTGTCACCATGATCACTGTCACCATGGACAGGACACGCTGGGTATTGTCACCATGGGCACTGTCTATGAGCAGTCTCACCATGGGAATTGTCACCTTAGTTACTGTCACCATGGGCACTGTCACCGTGAACACTTTTACCATCAGCTCTGTTACCCTGGGTATTGTCACCATGGGAACTATCACCGTGACAGTTGTGAACATGGGCACTCTCAGCATGGGCACTCTCACCATGAGCAATGTCACCATGAATACTGTCACCCTGTGTATTGTCACCATGGGCACTGTCACCGTGAGCACTACACCATGAGAATTGTGACTATGGGCACTGTCCCCATGGCCACATTCACCATAGGAACTAACGCTGTGAACACTGTCACCATGAGCAATGTCCCTGTGTGCAGTTTCACCACACTATCACCGTAAGCAATGTCACCATGAGCAATATCACCATGGTCACTGTCACCATTTTGCACTGCCACCATGTCAGTGTCACCATGGGCTGTTTCACTATGAGAACTGTCACCATGGGTAATAGCACCATGGGCACTGTCACCGTGAACAATGTCACTATGAGAATTTTCACCATAGGCCCTGTCACCGTGAGAATTGTCACCATCGGCACTGTCAACATGGAGACTCTAACCTTGAGCACTGTCACCATGAGCACAGACACCATGGTCACATTCAATGTAAGACCTGTCACCACGGAGACTATCAACATTGGCACTGTCACCGTGCGGTTGTCACCATGAGCACTATCACCATGGGCGATGTCTCCATGGGCAGTTTCACCATGAGCACTGTCACTATTGGCACTCTCACCATCGGCACTGTCACCATGGGCACCGTCACCGTGAGCACTGTCACCATGAGCCTTGTCACACTGGGCGCTGTCACCATGGGCACAGTCACCGTGGGCACTGTCACAATGGGAATTATCAGCATGGGCTTTGTCAGCCTTGGCACTGTCCCCGTGGGCACTGACACCGTGACATCTATCACCATAAACACAGTAAACATGGGCACTGTCACCATGAGCACGGACACCATGAGCACTGCCACAAAGAGCACTGTTATTTATGGCACTGCCAACGTGAGCACTGTCACCATGAGCACTGTCACCATGGGCATGACACCATGGGCACTGTCACTGTGAGCACTACACCATGAGAATTGTGACTATGGGCACTGTTACCATGGACACTCTCACCATGGGAACTATCACCGTGAACACTGTCCCCATGAACACTGTCACTGTGTGCAGTGTCACCATGCGCACTGTCACTGTAAGGACTATCACCGTAAGCAAAGTCACCATGAGCAATGTCACCATGGGCAATGTCACCATTTTGCCCTGCCACCATGTGCAGTGTCACCATGGCTAATATCACCCTAGGCACTTTCACTGTGTGAAATGTGACCGTGCGGAATGACTCTATGGGCACTGGCATCATGGGCATTGTCACTGTGAGAAGTGTCACCATGGGCACTGTCAATGTCGGCACTGTCACCATGCGCACTCTCATTGTGGGCACTGTCACCATGGACACTGCCACCTTCGGGTCTGTCACCATGAACTCTGTAACAATGCCCATTATCAACGTGTGCACTGTCAACATGGGCACTATCCCCATGAGCACTGTCAGCATGTGCACTGTCACTATTTAGCACTGTCACCAGTTGAACTACCACCATGGGCAATGTCACAATGTGCACTATCACTGTGAGCACGGTTACCATGGGGACTGTAACAATGCACAGTGTCACCATCGGTACTGTCCCCATGGGAACTGCCACCAAGTGCACTGTCACCATTAGCACTGTCACCACAAGCACTGCCACCTTGGGAAATGCTATTATGAGCACTGTCACCATGAAAACTGTTGCTATGAGTACTGCCACCATGGGGATTTTCAACATCAGTAGTCACCATGGGTAATGTCACCATTTTCACTGTCATCATGAGCACTATTACCTTGAGCACTATCACCGTGAGCACTCTCACTGTGGTCGCTGTCACCATGAGCACTGTTGCCATGGGTAAGGGCACATTGCGGACTGGCACCATGAACCCTGTCACCATGGGCACTAACACTGTAAGCACTCTCACCGTGGTCACTGTGACCATGGGCACTGTTACCATGAGCACTGTCACCATAGGCAATGGTGCCGTGGGCACTGTCACCATGGGCACTGTCATCATGGGCAGTGTCACTATGGGAACTCTAACCAAGGGCACTGCAACCATGGACAATATCACTGTGAGCACTGTCACCATGGGTACTGCAACAAAGATAACTGTCACCGTGAGTACTGTCTGCATGGGTTGTCACCGTGTGCACTGTCACCATGAGAACTGTCAACATGGGCACTTTCACCATTTTTCACTGCCACCCTCTGCTTGTCACCATGGGCACTATTACCGTGAGAACTGTCACCATGCGTCCTGTCATCATTGGCACTGTCACCAAGGACATGGCCTCCATGTGCACAGTTACCATGGTCACTATCACCGTGAGAACCGTCACCATGGGAACTACCAACATGGGCAATGTCATCATGAGCACTTTCACAATGGGAACTGACACCATGGGTACTATCAACGTGCGGACTCTCACCATGGGTACTATCACCATGGGCACTGTCACTGTGAGCACTTTATCCATGAGCACTGTCACCCTGGGTATTGTCACCATGGGCACTATCACCATGAGAGTTGTGAACATGGGAACTCTCACGGTGGACACTTTCACCATGAGCAATGTCACCATGAATACTGTCATGCTGTGTATTGTCACCATGGGCAGTGTCACCATGGGCACTGCCACCATGGGCACTCTCACTGTGGTCACTGTCACCATGAGCACTGTCGCCATGGGTACTGGCACAATGTAGATAGGCACCATGAGCACTGTCACCATGGGCACCATCAGTGTGAGCACTCTCACCATGGTCACTGTCACCATGGGCACTGTTACCATGAGCATCGTCACCAAAAGCAATTGCACCATGGGCCCTGTCATCATGGGCAGTGTCACCATGGGCACGCTCACTGTGAGCACTGTTCACCATGGATACTGCCAACATGGGAAATGTCACCGTGAGTACTGTCTCCATGAGTACTGGCTGCATGGGTTGTGACCATGTGCACTGTCACCATGAGAACTGTCAGCAAGGGCACTGTCACCATTTTTCACTGCCACCAGGTGCAATGTCACCATGGACACTATCACCATGGAAAGTATCACCGTGAACACTGTCACCATGAACACTGCAACTGTGTGCAGTGTCACCATGCACACTGTCACCGTAAGGACTATCACTGTAAGCAAAGTCACTATGAGCAATGTCACCATGGGCACTGTCACCATTTTGCACTGCCACCATGTGCACTATCACCTTAGGCACTGTCACCATGAGCACTTGATCACTGAGTACTGTCACCATGGGTAATATCACCATGGGCACTGTCACCGTGAGAAATATCACCGTGAGCAATGCCTTGATGGGCACTGGCGCCGTGGGTCTTTTCACTATTAGCACTGAAACAATGTGCAGTATCACTGTGAGAAATCTCACAGTGCTAACTGTCCCCAAGGGCACTGTCACAGAGAGAAAAGTCATCATGGGCACTGTCACCATGGGCACTGTCACAATGGGAAGTATCACCATGGGCTTTGTCAGCCTTGGCACTGTCCTGTGGGCAATGACACCGTGACATCTATCACCATAAACACTGTAAACATGGGCACTGTCACCATGAGCACGGACACCATGAGCACTGCCACAATGAACACTGTTATTTATGGCACTGCCAACATGAGCACTGTCACCATGAGCACTGTCACTATGGGCATGACACGATGGGCAATGTCACTGTGAGCACTACACCATGAGAATTGTGACTATGGGCACTGTTACCATGGACAATCTCACCATGGGCCCTGTCATCATGGGCAGTGTCACAATGGGCTCTCACACCATGGGCACTATCACTGTGAGCACAGTCACCATGGATACTGCAAACATGAGAACTGTCACCGTGAGTACTCTCGCCATGAGTAATGTCTGCATGGGTTGTCACCATGTGCACTGTCACCATGAGAACTGTCAACAGGGGCACTCTCAACATTTTTCACTGCCACCATGTGCAATGTCACCATGGGCACTATCACCATGGAAAGTATCACCGTGAACACTGTCACCATGAACACTGCAACTGTGTGCAGTGTCACCATGCGCATTGTCACCGTAAGGATTATCACTGTAAGCAAAGTCACTATGAGCAATGTCACCATGGGCACTGTCACCATTTTGCACTGCCACTAGGTGCAGTGTCACAATAGGCACTTTCACCATGAGAAATATGACCATGCGCAATGTCTCTATGGGCACTGGCACCATGGGCATGGTCACTGTGAGTCCTGTCACAACGGGCACTATCACCGTGAGAAATCTCATCATGGTAACTGTCGCCATGTGCACATTCACTGTGAGAAGTGTCACCATGGGCACTGCCAGTGTCGGTACTGTTACCATGGGCACTGTCATTGTGGGCACTGTCACCATGGCCACTGCCACCTTGGGCTCTGTCACGATGAACACTGTAATAATGCCCATTATCACCGTGGGCACTGTCACCATGGGCACTATCACTGTGAGCTCTGTGAGCATGTGCACTGTCACTATTTAGCGCTGTCACCAGTTGAACTACCACCATGGGCACTGTCACGATGTGCACTATCACCGTGAGCATAGTTACCATGGGCAATCTAAAAATGTGCAGTGTCACCATCGGTACTGTCCCCATGGGAACTGCCACAAAGAGCACTGTCATCATTAGCACTGTCACCACGACGACTGCCTCCTTGGGCACTGCTATTATGAGCACTGTCACCATGAGAACTGTCGCTATGAGAACTGCCACCATGGGTATTTTCAACATGAGTACTGTCACCATGGGTATTGTCACCATTTGCACTGACACCATGAGCACTATTACCGTGAGCTCTATCACAGTGAGCACTCTCACTGTGGTCAGTGTCACCATGACCACTGTCGCCATGGGTACTGGCACAATGCGGACAGGCACAATGAGCCCTGTCACCATTGGCACTCTCAGTGTGAGCACTCTCACCATGGTCACTGTCACCATGGGCACTGTTACCATGAGCACTGTCACCATAGGCAATGGCGCCGTGGGAACTTTCACCATGGGCATTGTCATCATGGGCAGTGTCACCATGGGCACTGTCACCATGGACACTATCACTGTGAGCATTGTCACCACGTGTACAGCTACCATGGGCAGTGTCAGCATCGGTTGTGACCATGTGCACTGTCACAATGAGAACTGTCAGCATGGGAACTGTCACGATTTTTCACTGCCATCATGTGCACTACAACCATGTGCACTGTCACCATTGGCACTATCACCGTGAGCACTGTCACCATGAGTACTGTCATCATGGGCAGTGTCACCAAGGGCACAGCCACCATGTGCACTGTTAACATGGTCACTATCACCATGAGCACTGTCACCATGGGAACTACCAACATGGGCACGGTCATCATGAGCACTTTCACAATGGGAACTGCCACCATGGGCACTATTAACACGAGCACACTCACCATGGGCACTATCACCAAGGGCACTGTCAGTTTCAGCACTATCAGCATGGGTACTGCAACCATGACCACTGTCAACGTAAGCACTGTCCCCATTCTCTGTATCACCATGTGCACTGTCACCATGGGCACTATCACCTTGAGAACTGTCAGCCTGGGCACTGTCACCATGGGTATTGTGACTTTGGGCACTGTCACCATGAGCACTGTCACCTTGGGCACTGGCACAATGTGGACTGTCACCATGAACACTGTCATCATGGGCAGTATCACCATTAGAACTGTCACTGTGGTCACTGACACCATGGCCACTCTCACCGTGAGCACTATCACTGTGAGTGTTGTGACCATGGGCACTTTCACCATGGGCAGTGTACCCATTGACAATTTAACTGTTAGTACTGTCACCATGGACACTATAACTATGGACACTGTCACCGTGGGCTCTGTCACCATGGGCACTTTCACCATGAGCACTGCCACTCTGACCACTCTCATCATAAGAACTGTCACCATGGGCACTTTCACGATGGGCACTTCCAACATTGGCACTATCACCATGAGCACTGTCAACAAGAGCACTGTCGTGGTGGGCAATGTCACCCTGCACAATGTCACCACAAGGACTATCACATTAAGCAATGTCCCTATGGGCACTGTCACCATTTTGCACTGCCACCATGTGCACTATCACCTTAGGCACTGTCACCATGAGCACTTGATCACTGAGTACTGTCACCATGGGTAATATCACCATGGGCACTGTCACCGTGAGAACTATCACCGTGAGCAATACCATGATGCGCACTGGCGCCGTGGGTCTTTTCACTATTAGCACTGAAACAATGTGCGCTATCACTGTGAGAAATGTCACCGTGCTAACTGTCCCCAAGGGCACTGTCACAGTGAGAAAAGTCATCATGGGCACTGTCACAGTCAGTATTCTCACCATGGGCACTCTCATTGTGGGCAATGCCTCCGTGAGCACTATTACCATGAACACTGCTACCGTGAACACTCTCATGATAAGAACTGTCACCATGGGCACAGACACCATGGGCACTCTCACGGTGTGCACTGTCACCAGGGGCACTGTCACAATGGGCACTGTCACCATGAGCACTGGAACCATGGGCACTCTCACCATGGGCACTATCACCATGAGCAATATCACCATGGGCACTCTCACTATTTTGCACTGCCACCAGATGCACCATGACCATGTGCACTGTCACCATGGGCAGTGTCACCATCGGTAGTCTCACCATGGGCACTGCCACCATGAGCACTGTCACCAAGAGCACTGTCACCACGGGCACTGCCACCATGAGCACTGTCACAAGAACTGTCAGTATGAGAACTGCCACCATGGGCACTTTCACCATGATTACGATCACCTGGGTATTGTCACCTTTGGCACTGTCAACGTGAGAACTATCACCGTGAGAACTATCACCATGAGCACTGTCACCACGGGCACAGCCTTAATGCGGACTGTCATCATGAACACTGTCACCATTGGCACTATCACAGTGAGAACACTCACCGTGGTCACTGTCACCATGGGCACGGTCACCGCCAGCACTGTCACTAAGAGCATAATCAACATAGGCACTGTCACCGTGAGAACAGTCACCATGGGCACTGTCAACTTGGAGACTATCACCTTGAGCACTGTCACCATGAGCACTGTCACCATGAGCAATTTCAACAGGATCACTTTCACCGTGAGAACTGTCACCATGGGGACTCTCACCATTGGCACTGCCTCCGAGGGGTTGTCATGATGAGCACTATCACCATGGGCAGTGTCTCCATGGGCAGTGTCACCGTGAGCACTCTCACTATTGGCACTATCACCATCGGCGCTGTCACCATCGGCACAGTCATCGTTAGCACTCTCACCATGGGCACTGTGATCTTGGGCACTGTCACCATGGGCTCTGCCACCGTGGGCACTGTCACAATGGGAAGTATCACCATGGGCTTTGTCAGCGTGGGCAATGTCACCCTGGGCATGGCCACCATGATATCTATCACCATAGGCACTGTCACCATGGGCACTGTCACCATGAGCACGGTCACCATGAGCACTGCCACAAAGAGCACTGTCACTTATGGCACTGTCCTCATGAGAAGTGTCACCATGATCACTGTCACCATGGACAGGACACGCTGGGTATTGTCACCATGGGCACTGTCTATGAGCAGTCTCACCATGGGAATTGTCACCTTAGTTACTGTCACCATGGGCACTGTCACCGTGAACACTTTTACCATCAGCTCTGTTACCCTGGGTATTGTCACCATGGGAACTATCACCGTGACAGTTGTGAACATGGGCACTCTCAGCATGGGCACTCTCACCATGAGCAATGTCACCATGAATACTGTCACCCTGTGTATTGTCACCATGGGCACTGTCACCGTGAGCACTACACCATGAGAATTGTGACTATGGGCACTGTCCCCATGGCCACATTCACCATAGGAACTAACGCCGTGAACACTGTCACCATGAGCAATGTCCCTGTGTGCAGTTTCACCACACTATCACCGTAAGCAATGTCACCATGAGCAATATCACCATGGTCACTGTCACCATTTTGCACTGCCACCATGTCAGTGTCACCATGGGCTGTTTCACTATGAGAACTGTCACCATGGGTAATAGCACCATGGGCACTGTCACCGTGAACAATGTCACTATGAGAATTTTCACCATAGGCCCTGTCACCGTGAGAATTGTCACCATCGGCACTGTCAACATGGAGACTCTAACCTTGAGCACTGTCACCATGAGCACAGACACCATGGTCACATTCAATGTAAGACCTGTCACCACGGAGACTATCAACATTGGCACTGTCACCGTGCGGTTGTCACCATGAGCACTATCACCATGGGCGATGTCTCCATGGGCAGTTTCACCATGAGCACTGTCACTATTGGCACTCTCACCATCGGCACTGTCACCATGGGCACCGTCACCATGAGCACTGTCACCATGAGCCTTGTCACACTGGGCGCTGTCACCATGGGCACAGTCACCGTGGGCACTGTCACAATGGGAATTATCAGCATGGGCTTTGTCAGCCTTGGCACTGTCCCCGTGGGCACTGACACCGTGACATCTATCACCATAAACACAGTAAACATGGGCACTGTCACCATGAGCACGGACACCATGAGCACTGCCACAAAGAGCACTGTTATTTATGGCACTGCCAACGTGAGCACTGTCACCATGAGCACTGTCACCATGGGCATGACACCATGGGCACTGTCACTGTGAGCACTACACCATGAGAATTGTGACTATGGGCACTGTTACCATGGACACTCTCACCATGGGAACTATCACCGTGAACACTGTCCCCATGAACACTGTCACTGTGTGCAGTGTCACCATGCGCACTGTCACTGTAAGGACTATCACCGTAAGCAAAGTCACCATGAGCAATGTCACCATGGGCAATGTCACCATTTTGCCCTGCCACCATGTGCAGTGTCACCATGGCTAATATCACCCTAGGCACTTTCACTGTGTGAAATGTGACCGTGCGGAATGACTCTATGGGCACTGGCATCATGGGCATTGTCACTGTGAGAAGTGTCACCATGGGCACTGTCAATGTCGGCACTGTCACCATGCGCACTCTCATTGTGGGCACTGTCACCATGGACACTGCCACCTTCGGGTCTGTCACCATGAACTCTGTAACAATGCCCATTATCAACGTGTGCACTGTCAACATGGGCACTATCCCCATGAGCACTGTCAGCATGTGCACTGTCACTATTTAGCACTGTCACCAGTTGAACTACCACCATGGGCAATGTCACAATGTGCACTATCACTGTGAGCACGGTTACCATGGGGACTGTAACAATGCACAGTGTCACCATCGGTACTGTCCCCATGGGAACTGCCACCAAGTGCACTGTCACCATTAGCACTGTCACCACAAGCACTGCCACCTTGGGAAATGCTATTATGAGCACTGTCACCATGAAAACTGTTGCTATGAGTACTGCCACCATGGGGATTTTCAACATCAGTAGTCACCATGGGTAATGTCACCATTTTCACTGTCATCATGAGCACTATTACCTTGAGCACTATCACCGTGAGCACTCTCACTGTGGTCGCTGTCACCATGAGCACTGTTGCCATGGGTACGGGCACATTGCGGACTGGCACCATGAACCCTGTCACCATGGGCACTAACACTGTAAGCACTCTCACCGTGGTCACTGTGACCATGGGCACTGTTACCATGAGCACTGTCACCATAGGCAATGGTGCCGTGGGCACTGTCACCATGGGCACTGTCATCATGGGCAGTGTCACTATGGGAACTCTAACCAAGGGCACTGCAACCATGGACAATATCACTGTGAGCACTGTCACCATGGGTACTGCAACAAAGATAACTGTCACCGTGAGTACTGTCTGCATGGGTTGTCACCGTGTGCACTGTCACCATGAGAACTGTCAACATGGGCACTTTCACCATTTTTCACTGCCACCCTCTGCTTGTCACCATGGGCACTATTACCGTGAGAACTGTCACCATGCGTCCTGTCATCATTGGCACTGTCACCAAGGACATGGCCTCCATGTGCACAGTTACCATGGTCACTATCACCGTGAGAACCGTCACCATGGGAACTACCAACATGGGCAATGTCATCATGAGCACTTTCACAATGGGAACTGACACCATGGGTACTATCAACGTGCGGACTCTCACCATGGGTACTATCACCATGGGCACTGTCACTGTGAGCACTTTATCCATGAGCACTGTCACCCTGGGTATTGTCACCATGGGCACTATCACCATGAGAGTTGTGAACATGGGAACTCTCACGGTGGACACTTTCACCATGAGCAATGTCACCATGAATACTGTCATGCTGTGTATTGTCACCATGGGCAGTGTCACCATGGGCACTGCCACCATGGGCACTCTCACTGTGGTCACTGTCACCATGAGCACTGTCGCCATGGGTACTGGCACAATGTAGATAGGCACCATGAGCACTGTCACCATGGGCACCATCAGTGTGAGCACTCTCACCATGGTCACTGTCACCATGGGCACTGTTACCATGAGCATCGTCACCAAAAGCAATGGCACCATGGGCCCTGTCATCATGGGCAGTGTCACCATGGGCACGCTCACTGTGAGCACTGTTCACCATGGATACTGCCAACATGGGAAATGTCACCGTGAGTACTGTCTCCATGAGTACTGGCTGCATGGGTTGTGACCATGTGCACTGTCACCATGAGAACTGTCAGCAAGGGCACTGTCACCATTTTTCACTGCCACCAGGTGCAATGTCACCATGGGCACTATCACCATGGAAAGTATCACCGTGAACACTGTCACCATGAACACTGCAACTGTGTGCAGTGTCACCATGCACACTGTCACAGTAAGGACTATCACTGTAAGCAAAGTCACTATGAGCAATGTCACCATGGGCACTGTCACCATTTTGCACTGCCACCATGTGCACTATCACCTTAGGCACTGTCACCATGAGCACTTGATCACTGAGTACTGTCACCATGGGTGATATCACCATGGGCACTGTCACCGTGAGAAATATCACCGTGAGCAATGCCTTGATGGGCACTGGCGCCGTGGGTCTTTTCACTATTAGCACTGAAACAATGTGCAGTATCACTGTGAGAAATCTCACAGTGCTAACTGTCCCCAAGGGCACTGTCACAGAGAGAAAAGTCATCATGGGCACTGTCACCATGGGCACTGTCACAATGGGAAGTATCACCATGGGCTTTGTCAGCCTTGGCACTGTCCTGTGGGCAATGACACCGTGACATCTATCACCATAAACACTGTAAACATGGGCACTGTCACCATGAGCACGGACACCATGAGCACTGCCACAATGAACACTGTTATTTATGGCACTGCCAACATGAGCACTGTCACCATGAGCACTGTCACTATGGGCATGACACGATGGGCAATGTCACTGTGAGCACTACACCATGAGAATTGTGACTATGGGCACTGTTACCATGGACAATCTCACCATGGGCCCTGTCATCATGGGCAGTGTCACAATGGGCTCTCACACCATGGGCACTATCACTGTGAGCACAGTCACCATGGATACTGCAAACATGAGAACTGTCACCGTGAGTACTCTCGCCATGAGTAATGTCTGCATGGGTTGTCACCATGTGCACTGTCACCATGAGAACTGTCAACAGGGGCACTCTCAACATTTTTCACTGCCACCATGTGCAATGTCACCATGGGCACTATCACCATGGAAAGTATCACCGTGAACACTGTCACCATGAACACTGCAACTGTGTGCAGTGTCACCATGCGCATTGTCACCGTAAGGATTATCACTGTAAGCAAAGTCACTATGAGCAATGTCACCATGGGCACTGTCACCATTTTGCACTGCCACTAGGTGCAGTGTCACAATAGGCACTTTCACCATGAGAAATATGACCATGCGCAATGTCTCTATGGGCACTGGCACCATGGGCATGGTCACTGTGAGTCCTGTCACAACGGGCACTATCACCGTGAGAAATCTCATCATGGTAACTGTCGCCATGTGCACATTCACTGTGAGAAGTGTCACCATGGGCACTGCCAGTGTCGGTACTGTTACCATGGGCACTGTCATTGTGGGCACTGTCACCATGGCCACTGCCACCTTGGGCTCTGTCACGATGAACACTGTAATAATGCCCATTATCACCGTGGGCACTGTCACCATGGGCACTATCACTGTGAGCTCTGTGAGCATGTGCACTGTCACTATTTAGCGCTGTCACCAGTTGAACTACCACCATGGGCACTGTCACGATGTGCACTATCACCGTGAGCATAGTTACCATGGGCAATCTAAAAATGTGCAGTGTCACCATCGGTACTGTCCCCATGGGAACTGCCACAAAGAGCACTGTCATCATTAGCACTGTCACCACGACGACTGCCTCCTTGGGCACTGCTATTATGAGCACTGTCACCATGAGAACTGTCGCTATGAGAACTGCCACCATGGGTATTTTCAACATGAGTACTGTCACCATGGGTATTGTCACCATTTGCACTGACACCATGAGCACTATTACCGTGAGCTCTATCACAGTGAGCACTCTCACTGTGGTCAGTGTCACCATGACCACTGTCGCCATGGGTACTGGCACAATGCGGACAGGCACAATGAGCCCTGTCACCATTGGCACTCTCAGTGTGAGCACTCTCACCATGGTCACTGTCACCATGGGCACTGTTACCATGAGCACTGTCACCATAGGCAATGGCGCCGTGGGAACTTTCACCATGGGCATTGTCATCATGGGCAGTGTCACCATGGGCACTGTCACCATGGACACTATCACTGTGAGCATTGTCACCACGTGTACAGCTACCATGGGCAGTGTCAGCATCGGTTGTGACCATGTGCACTGTCACAATGAGAACTGTCAGCATGGGAACTGTCACGATTTTTCACTGCCATCATGTGCACTACAACCATGTGCACTGTCACCATTGGCACTATCACCGTGAGCACTGTCACCATGAGTACTGTCATCATGGGCAGTGTCACCAAGGGCACAGCCACCATGTGCACTGTTAACATGGTCACTATCACCATGAGCACTGTCACCATGGGAACTACCAACATGGGCACGGTCATCATGAGCACTTTCACAATGGGAACTGCCACCATGGGCACTATTAACACGAGCACACTCACCATGGGCACTATCACCAAGGGCACTGTCAGTTTCAGCACTATCAGCATGGGTACTGCAACCATGACCACTGTCAACGTAAGCACTGTCCCCATTCTCTGTATCACCATGTGCACTGTCACCATGGGCACTATCACCTTGAGAACTGTCAGCCTGGGCACTGTCACCATGGGTATTGTGACTTTGGGCACTGTCACCATGAGCACTGTCACCTTGGGCACTGGCACAATGTGGACTGTCACCATGAACACTGTCATCATGGGCAGTATCACCATTAGAACTGTCACTGTGGTCACTGACACCATGGCCACTCTCACCGTGAGCACTATCACTGTGAGTGTTGTGACCATGGGCACTTTCACCATGGGCAGTGTACCCATTGACAATTTAACTGTTAGTACTGTCACCATGGACACTATAACTATGGACACTGTCACCGTGGGCTCTGTCACCATGGGCACTTTCACCATGAGCACTGCCACTCTGACCACTCTCATCATAAGAACTGTCACCATGGGCACTTTCACGATGGGCACTTCCAACATTGGCACTATCACCATGAGCACTGTCAACAAGAGCACTGTCGTGGTGGGCAATGTCACCCTGCACAATGTCACCACAAGGACTATCACATTAAGCAATGTCCCTATGGGCACTGTCACCATTTTGCACTGCCACCATGTGCACTATCACCTTAGGCACTGTCACCATGAGCACTTGATCACTGAGTACTGTCACCATGGGTAATATCACCATGGGCACTGTCACCGTGAGAACTATCACCGTGAGCAATACCATGATGCGCACTGGCGCCGTGGGTCTTTTCACTATTAGCACTGAAACAATGTGCGCTATCACTGTGAGAAATGTCACCGTGCTAACTGTCCCCAAGGGCACTGTCACAGAGAGAAGAGTCATCATGGGCACTGTCACAGTCAGTATTCTCACCATGGGCACTCTCATTGTGGGCAATGCCTCCGTGAGCACTATTACCATGAACACTGCTACCGTGAACACTCTCATGATAAGAACTGTCACCATGGGCACAGACACCATGGGCACTCTCACGGTGTGCACTGTCACCAGGGGCACTGTCACAATGGGCACTGTCACCATGAGCACTGGAACCATGGGCACTCTCACCATGGGCACTATCACCATGAGCAATATCACCATGGGCACTCTCACTATTTTGCACTGCCACCAGATGCACCATGACCATGTGCACTGTCACCATGGGCAGTGTCACCATCGGTAGTCTCACCATGGGCACTGCCACCATGAGCACTGTCACCAAGAGCACTGTCACCACGGGCACTGCCACCATGAGCACTGTCACAAGAACTGTCAGTATGAGAACTGCCACCATGGGCACTTTCACCATGATTACGATCACCTGGGTATTGTCACCTTTGGCACTGTCAACGTGAGAACTATCACCGTGAGAACTATCACCATGAGCACTGTCACCACGGGCACAGCCTTAATGCGGACTGTCATCATGAACACTGTCACCATTGGCACTATCACAGTGAGAACACTCACCGTGGTCACTGTCACCATGGGCACGGTCACCGCCAGCACTGTCACTAAGAGCATAATCAACATAGGCACTGTCACCGTGAGAACAGTCACCATGGGCACTGTCAACTTGGAGACTATCACCTTGAGCACTGTCACCATGAGCACTGTCACCATGAGCAATTTCAACAGGATCACTTTCACCGTGAGAACTGTCACCATGGGGACTCTCACCATTGGCACTGCCTCCGAGGGGTTGTCATGATGAGCACTATCACCATGGACAGTGTCTCCATGGGCAGTGTCACCGTGAGCACTCTCACTATTAGCACTATCACCATCGGCGCTGTCACCATCAGCACAGTCATCGTTAGCACTCTCACCATGGGCACTGTGATCTTGGGCACTGTCACCATGGGCTCTGCCACCGTGGGCACTGTCACAATGGGAAGTATCACCATGGGCTTTGTCAGCGTGGGCAATGTCACCCTGGGCATGGCCACCATGATATCTATCACCATAGGCACTGTCACCATGGGCACTGTCACCATGAGCACGGTCACCATGAGCACTGCCACAAAGAGCACTGTCACTTATGGCACTGTCCTCATGAGAAGTGTCACCATGATCACTGTCACCATGGACAGGACACGCTGGGTATTGTCACCATGGGCACTGTCTATGAGCAGTCTCACCATGGGAATTGTCACCTTAGTTACTGTCACCATGGGCACTGTCACCGTGAACACTTTTACCATCAGCTCTGTTACCCTGGGTATTGTCACCATGGGAACTATCACCGTGACAGTTGTGAACATGGGCACTCTCAGCATGGGCACTCTCACCATGAGCAATGTCACCATGAATACTGTCACCCTGTGTATTGTCACCATGGGCACTGTCACCGTGAGCACTACACCATGAGAATTGTGACTATGGGCACTGTCCCCATGGCCACATTCACCATAGGAACTAACGCCGTGAACACTGTCACCATGAGCAATGTCCCTGTGTGCAGTTTCACCACACTATCACCGTAAGCAATGTCACCATGAGCAATATCACCATGGTCACTGTCACCATTTTGCACTGCCACCATGTCAGTGTCACCATGGGCTGTTTCACTATGAGAACTGTCACCATGGGTAATAGCACCATGGGCACTGTCACCGTGAACAATGTCACTATGAGAATTTTCACCATAGGCCCTGTCACCGTGAGAATTGTCACCATCGGCACTGTCAACATGGAGACTCTAACCTTGAGCACTGTCACCATGAGCACAGACACCATGGTCACATTCAATGTAAGACCTGTCACCACGGAGACTATCAACATTGGCACTGTCACCGTGCGGTTGTCACCATGAGCACTATCACCATGGGCGATGTCTCCATGGGCAGTTTCACCATGAGCACTGTCACTATTGGCACTCTCACCATCGGCACTGTCACCATGGGCACCGTCACCGTGAGCACTGTCACCATGAGCCTTGTCACACTGGGCGCTGTCACCATGGGCACAGTCACCGTGGGCACTGTCACAATGGGAATTATCAGCATGGGCTTGGTCAGCCTTGGCACTGTCCCCGTGGGCACTGACACCGTGACATCTATCACCATAAACACAGTAAACATGGGCACTGTCACCATGAGCACGGACACCATGAGCACTGCCACAAAGAGCACTGTTATTTATGGCACTGCCAACGTGAGCACTGTCACCATGAGCACTGTCACCATGGGCATGACACCATGGGCACTGTCACTGTGAGCACTACACCATGAGAATTGTGACTATGGGCACTGTTACCATGGACACTCTCACCATGGGAACTATCACCGTGAACACTGTCCCCATGAACACTGTCACTGTGTGCAGTGTCACCATGCGCACTGTCACTGTAAGGACTATCACCGTAAGCAAAGTCACCATGAGCAATGTCACCATGGTCAATGTCACCATGGGCACGGTCACCGCCAGCACTGTCACTAAGAGCATAATCAACATAGGCACTGTCACCGTGAGAACAGTCACCATGGGCACTGTCAACTTGGAGACTATCACCTTGAGCACTGTCACCATGAGCACTGTCACCATGAGCAATTTCAACAGGATCACTTTCACCGTGAGAACTGTCACCATGGGGACTCTCACCATTGGCACTGCCTCCGAGGGGTTGTCATGATGAGCACTATCACCATGGACAGTGTCTCCATGGGCAGTGTCACCGTGAGCACTCTCACTATTAGCACTATCACCATCGGCGCTGTCACCATCAGCACAGTCATCGTTAGCACTCTCACCATGGGCACTGTGATCTTGGGCACTGTCACCATGGGCTCTGCCACCGTGGGCACTGTCACAATGGGAAGTATCACCATGGGCTTTGTCAGCGTGGGCAATGTCACCCTGGGCATGGCCACCATGATATCTATCACCATAGGCACTGTCACCATGGGCACTGTCACCATGAGCACGGTCACCATGAGCACTGCCACAAAGAGCACTGTCACTTATGGCACTGTCCTCATGAGAAGTGTCACCATGATCACTGTCACCATGGACAGGACACGCTGGGTATTGTCACCATGGGCACTGTCTATGAGCAGTCTCACCATGGGAATTGTCACCTTAGTTACTGTCACCATGGGCACTGTCACCGTGAACACTTTTACCATCAGCTCTGTTACCCTGGGTATTGTCACCATGGGAACTATCACCGTGACAGTTGTGAACATGGGCACTCTCAGCATGGGCACTCTCACCATGAGCAATGTCACCATGAATACTGTCACCCTGTGTATTGTCACCATGGGCACTGTCACCGTGAGCACTACACCATGAGAATTGTGACTATGGGCACTGTCCCCATGGCCACATTCACCATAGGAACTAACGCCGTGAACACTGTCACCATGAGCAATGTCCCTGTGTGCAGTTTCACCACACTATCACCGTAAGCAATGTCACCATGAGCAATATCACCATGGTCACTGTCACCATTTTGCACTGCCACCATGTCAGTGTCACCATGGGCTGTTTCACTATGAGAACTGTCACCATGGGTAATAGCACCATGGGCACTGTCACCGTGAACAATGTCACTATGAGAATTTTCACCATAGGCCCTGTCACCGTGAGAATTGTCACCATCGGCACTGTCAACATGGAGACTCTAACCTTGAGCACTGTCACCATGAGCACAGACACCATGGTCACATTCAATGTAAGACCTGTCACCACGGAGACTATCAACATTGGCACTGTCACCGTGCGGTTGTCACCATGAGCACTATCACCATGGGCGATGTCTCCATGGGCAGTTTCACCATGAGCACTGTCACTATTGGCACTCTCACCATCGGCACTGTCACCATGGGCACCGTCACCGTGAGCACTGTCACCATGAGCCTTGTCACACTGGGCGCTGTCACCATGGGCACAGTCACCGTGGGCACTGTCACAATGGGAATTATCAGCATGGGCTTGGTCAGCCTTGGCACTGTCCCCGTGGGCACTGACACCGTGACATCTATCACCATAAACACAGTAAACATGGGCACTGTCACCATGAGCACGGACACCATGAGCACTGCCACAAAGAGCACTGTTATTTATGGCACTGCCAACGTGAGCACTGTCACCATGAGCACTGTCACCATGGGCATGACACCATGGGCACTGTCACTGTGAGCACTACACCATGAGAATTGTGACTATGGGCACTGTTACCATGGACACTCTCACCATGGGAACTATCACCGTGAACACTGTCCCCATGAACACTGTCACTGTGTGCAGTGTCACCATGCGCACTGTCACTGTAAGGACTATCACCGTAAGCAAAGTCACCATGAGCAATGTCACCATGGGCAATGTCACCATTTTGCCCTGCCACCATGTGCACTGTCACCATGGCTAATATCACCCTAGGCACTTTCACTGTGTGAAATGTGACCGTGCGGAATGACTCTATGGGCACTGGCATCATGGGCATTGTCACTGTGAGAAGTGTCACCATGGGCACTGTCAATGTCGGCACTGTCACCATGCGCACTCTCATTGTGGGCACTGTCACCATGGACACTGCCACCTTCGGGTCTGTCACCATGAACTCTGTAACAATGCCCATTATCAACGTGTGCACTGTCAACATGGGCACTATCCCCATGAGCACTGTCAGCATGTGCACTGTCACTATTTAGCACTGTCACCAGTTGAACTACCACCATGGGCAATGTCACAATGTGCACTATCACTGTGAGCACGGTTACCATGGGGACTGTAACAATGCACAGTGTCACCATCGGTACTGTCCCCATGGGAACTGCCACCAAGTGCACTGTCACCATTAGCACTGTCACCACAAGCACTGCCACCTTGGGAAATGCTATTATGAGCACTGTCACCATGAAAACTGTCGCTATGAGTACTGCCACCATGGGGATTTTCAACATCAGTAGTCACCATGGGTAATGTCACCATTTTCACTGTCATCATGAGCACTATTACCTTGAGCACTATCACCGTGAGCACTCTCACTGTGGTCGCTGTCACCATGAGCACTGTTGCCATGGGTACGGGCACATTGCGGACTGGCACCATGAACCCTGTCACCATGGGCACTAACACTGTAAGCACTCTCACCGTGGTCACTGTGACCATGGGCACTGTTACCATGAGCACTGTCACCATAGGCAATGGTGCCGTGGGCACTGTCACCATGGGCACTGTCATCATGGGCAGTGTCACTATGGGAACTCTAACCAAGGGCACTGCAACCATGGACAATATCACTGTGAGCACTGTCACCATGGGTACTGCAACAAAGATAACTGTCACCGTGAGTACTGTCTGCATGGGTTGTCACCGTGTGCACTGTCACCATGAGAACTGTCAACATGGGCACTTTCACCATTTTTCACTGCCACCCTCTGCTTGTCACCATGGGCACTATTACCGTGAGAACTGTCACCATGCGTCCTGTCATCATTGGCACTGTCACCAAGGACATGGCCTCCATGTGCACAGTTACCATGGTCACTATCACCGTGAGAACCGTCACCATGGGAACTACCAACATGGGCAATGTCATCATGAGCACTTTCACAATGGGAACTGACACCATGGGTACTATCAACGTGCGGACTCTCACCATGGGTACTATCACCATGGGCACTGTCACTGTGAGCACTTTATCCATGAGCACTGTCACCCTGGGTATTGTCACCATGGGCACTATCACCATGAGAGTTGTGAACATGGGAACTCTCACGGTGGACACTTTCACCATGAGCAATGTCACCATGAATACTGTCATGCTGTGTATTGTCACCATGGGCAGTGTCACCATGGGCACTGCCACCATGGGCACTCTCACTGTGGTCACTGTCACCATGAGCACTGTCGCCATGGGTACTGGCACAATGTAGATAGGCACCATGAGCACTGTCACCATGGGCACCATCAGTGTGAGCACTCTCACCATGGTCACTGTCACCATGGGCACTGTTACCATGAGCATCGTCACCAAAAGCAATGGCACCATGGGCCCTGTCATCATGGGCAGTGTCACCATGGGCACGCTCACTGTGAGCACTGTTCACCATGGATACTGCCAACATGGGAAATGTCACCGTGAGTACTGTCTCCATGAGTACTGGCTGCATGGGTTGTGACCATGTGCACTGTCACCATGAGAACTGTCAGCAAGGGCACTGTCACCATTTTTCACTGCCACCAGGTGCAATGTCACCATGGGCACTATCACCATGGAAAGTATCACCGTGAACACTGTCACCATGAACACTGCAACTGTGTGCAGTGTCACCATGCACACTGTCACCATAAGGACTATCACTGTAAGCAAAGTCACTATGAGCAATGTCACCATGGGCACTGTCACCATTTTGCACTGCCACCATGTGCACTATCACCTTAGGCACTGTCACCATGAGCACTTGATCACTGAGTACTGTCACCATGGGTGATATCACCATGGGCACTGTCACCGTGAGAAATATCACCGTGAGCAATGCCTTGATGGGCACTGGCGCCGTGGGTCTTTTCACTATTAGCACTGAAACAATGTGCAGTATCACTGTGAGAAATCTCACAGTGCTAACTGTCCCCAAGGGCACTGTCACAGAGAGAAAAGTCATCATGGGCACTGTCACCATGGGCACTGTCACAATGGGAAGTATCACCATGGGCTTTGTCAGCCTTGGCACTGTCCTGTGGGCAATGACACCGTGACATCTATCACCATAAACACTGTAAACATGGGCACTGTCACCATGAGCACGGACACCATGAGCACTGCCACAATGAACACTGTTATTTATGGCACTGCCAACATGAGCACTGTCACCATGAGCACTGTCACTATGGGCATGACACGATGGGCAATGTCACTGTGAGCACTACACCATGAGAATTGTGACTATGGGCACTGTTACCATGGACAATCTCACCATGGGCCCTGTCATCATGGGCAGTGTCACAATGGGCTCTCACACCATGGGCACTATCACTGTGAGCACTGTCACCATGGATACTGCAAACATGAGAACTGTCACCGTGAGTACTCTCGCCATGAGTAATGTCTGCATGGGTTGTCACCATGTGCACTGTCACCATGAGAACTGTCAACAGGGGCACTCTCAACATTTTTCACTGCCACCATGTGCAATGTCACCATGGGCACTATCACCATGGAAAGTATCACCGTGAACACTGTCACCATGAACACGGCAACTGTGTGCAGTGTCACCATGCGCATTGTCACCGTAAGGATTATCACTGTAAACAAAGTCACTATGAGCAATGTCACCATGGGCACTGTCACCATTTTGCACTGCCACTAGGTGCAGTGTCACAATAGGCACTTTCACCATGAGAAATATGACCATGCGCAATGTCTCTATGGGCACTGGCACCATGGGCATTGTCACTGCGAGCCCTGTCACAACGGGCACTATCACCGTGAGAAATCTCATCATGGTAACTGTCCCCATGGGCACATTCACTGTGAGAAGTGTCACCATGGGCACTGCCAGTGTCGGTACTGTTACCATGGGCACTGTCATTGTGGGCACTGTCACCATGGCCACTGCCACCTTGGGCTCTGTCACGATGAACTCTGTAATAATGCCCATTATCACCGTGGGCACTGTCACCATGGGCACTATCACTGTGAGCACTGTGAGCATGTGCACTGTCACTATTTAGCACTGTCACCAGTTGAACTACCACCATGGGCACTGTCACGATGTGCACTATCACCGTGAGCATAGTTACCATGGGCAATCTAAAAATGTGCAATATCACCATCGGTACTGTCCCCATGGGAACTGCCACAAAGAGCACTGTCATCATTAGCACTGTCACCACGACGACTGCCTCCTTGGGCACTGTTATTATGAGCACTGTCACCATGAGAACTGTCGCTATGAGAACTGCCACCATGGGTATTTTCAACATGAGTACTGTCACCATGGGTATTGTCACCATTTGCACTGACACCATGAGCACTATTACCGTGAGCTCTATCACAGTGAGCACTCTCACTGTGGTCAGTGTCACCATGACCACTGTCGCCATGGGTACTGGCACAATGCGGACTGGCACCATGAGCCCTGTCACCATGGGCACTCTCAGTGTGAGCACTCTCACCATGGTCACTGTCACCATGGGCACTGTTACCATGAGCACTGTCACCATAGGCAATGGCGCCTTGGGAACTTTCACCATGGGCACTGTCATCATGGGCAGTGTCACCATGGGCACTGTCACCATGGGCACTGCCACCATGGGCAGTATCACTGTGAGCACTGTCACCATGGGTACTGCAACCATGAGAACTGTCACCGTGAGTACTGTCTGCATGGGTTGTCACCGTGTGCACTTTCACCATGAGAACTATCAACATGGGCCCTTTCACCATTTTTCACTGCCAACCTGTGCCTTGTCACCATGGGCACTATAACCGTGAGAACTTTCACCATGCGTACTGTCATCAATGGCACTGTCACCAAGGGCACGGCCAACATGTGCACATTTACCATGGTCACTATCACCGTGAGCACTGTCACCAAGGGAACTACCAACATGGGCGATGTCACCATGAGCACTTTCACAATGGGAACTGTCACCATGGGCACTCTCAATGGGTGGACTCTCATGATGGGCACTATAACCATGGGCACTGTCACCGTGAGCACCGTCACTGTTGGCACTGTCACCATGAGCACTATTACTGTGAGCACTAGCACCATGAGCACTCTCACCGGTGTCAGTGTCACCATGGGCAGTGTCACTATTGTTACTGGCACAATGCGGACTGTCACAATGGGACCTGTCACCATGGACACTATCACCATGAGCACTCGCACCGTGGTCACTGTTACCATGGGTACTGTCACTGTGAGCACTGTTAACATAGGCAATGGCACTGTGGGCACTAACTTCATGGGCACTGTCATCCTGGGCATTGTCATCATGGGCAGTGTCACCATGGGCACTGCCACCATGGGCACTGTCACCGTGAGCACTGTCACTAAGAGCATAATCAACATAGGCACTGTCACCGTGAGAACAGTCACCATGGGCATTGTCAACATGGAGACTATCACCTTGAACACTCTCACCATGAGCACTGTCACCATGAGCAATTTCAACAGGATCACTTTCACCTTGAGAAATGTCGCCACGGGGACTCGCACCATTGGCACTGGTCAGAGGGGTTGTCATGATGAGCACTATCACCATGGGCAGTGTCTCCATGGGCAGTGTCACCGTGAGCACTCTCACTATTGGCACTATCACCATCGGCACTGTCAGCATCGGCATGGTCACCGTGAGCACTGTCACAATGGGCATTGTCACACTGGGTGCTGTCACCGTGGGCTCAGTCACCGTTAGCACTCTCACCATGGGCACTGTGATCTTGGGCACTGTCACCATGGGCTCTGCCACCGTGGGCACTGTCACAATGGGAAGTATCACCATGGGCTTTGTCAGCGTGGGCAATGTCACCCTGGGCACGGCCACCATGATATCTATCAACATAGGCACTGTCACCATGGGCACTGTCACCATGAGCATGGTCACCATGAGCACTGCCACAATGAGCACTGTCACTTATGGCACTGTCCTCATGAGAAGTGTCACCATGATCACTGTCACCATGGACAGGACACGCTGGGTATTGTCACCATGGGCACTGTCTATGAGCAGTCTCACCATGGGAATTGTCACCTTAGGTACTGTCACCATGGGCACTGTCACCGTGAACACTTTTACCATCAGCTCTGTTACCCTGGGTATTGTCACCATGGGAACTATCACCATGACAGTTGTGAACAAGGGCACTCTCACCATGAGCAATGTGACCATGACTACTGTCACCCTGTGTATTGTCACCATGGGCACTGTCACCGTGAGCACTACACCATGAGAATTGTGACTATTTTGCACTGCCACCAGGTGCAGTGTCACCATGGTTAATATCACCATAGGCACATTCACCATGAGAAATGTGGCCATGCGGAATGACTCTATGGGCACTGGCACCACGGGCATTGTCACTGTGAGCACTGTCACAACGGGCACTATCGCTGTGAGAAATCTCACCATGCTAACTGTCCTGATGGGCACTGTCACCGTGAGAAGTGTCACCATGGGCACTGTCACTGTTGGCACTGTCACCATGTGCACTGTCATTGTGGGCACTGTCTCCATGGCCACTGCCACCGTGTGCTCTGTCACCATGAACTCTTTAACAGTGCCCATTATCACCATGTGCACTGTCACCATGGGCACTATCACGATGAGCGATGTCAGCATGTGCACTGTCACTATTCAGCACTGTCACGAGGTGAACTACCACCATGGGCACTGTCACGATGTGCAGTATCACCGTGAGCACGGTTACCATGGGCACTGTAAAAATGCACAGTGTCACCATCGGTACTGTCCCCATGGTAACTGCCACCAAGAGCAATGTCACCATTAGCACTGTCACCACGAGGACTGCCATCTTGGGCACTGCTACTATGAGCACTGTCACCATGAGAACTGTCGCTATGAGAACTGCCACCATGGGTATTTCAACATGAGTACTGTCACCATGGGTATTGTCACCGTTTGCACTGACACCATGAGCACTATTACTGTGAGCTCTATCAGAGTGAGCACTCTCACTGTGGTCAGTGTCACCATGACCACTGTCGCCATCGGTACTGGCACAATGCGGACTGGCACCATGAGCCCTGTCACCATGGGCACTATCAGTGTGAGCACTCTCACCATAGTCCCTGTCTCCATGGGCACTGTTACCATGAGCACTGTCACCATAGGCAATGGCACCGTGGGAACTTTCACCATGGGCACTGTCATCATGGGCAGTGTCACCATGGGCACTGTCACCAGGGGCACTGCCACCATGGGCAGTATCACTGTGAGCACTGTCACCATGGGTACTGCAACCCTGATAACTGTCACCATGAGTAATGTCTGGATGGGTTGTCACCGTGTGTACTGTCACCATGAGAAGTGTCAACATGGGCACTTTCACCATTTTTCACTGCCACCCAGTGCCTTGTCACCATGGGAACTATTACCATGAGAACTGTCACCATGAGTACTGTCATAATTGGCAATGTCACCAAGGGCACGGCCACCATATGCACAGTTACCATGGTCACTATCACAATGAGCACTGTCACCATGGGAACGACCAACATGGGCACTGTCATCATGAGCACTTTCACAATGGGAAAGGCCAACATGGGCACTATTAACACGAGCACACTCACCATGGGCACTATCAACAAGGGCACTGTCAGTTTCAGCACTATCACCATGGGTACTGCAACCATGTCCACTGTCACCATATGTACGGTCACCATTCTCTGTATCACCATGTGCACTGTCACCATGGGCACTATCACCTTGAGAACTGTCAGCCTGGGCACTGTCACCATGGGTATTGTGACTTTGGGCACTGTCACCATGAGCACTGTCACCTTGGGCACTGGCACAATGTGGACTGTCACCATGAGCACTGTCATCATGGGCAGTATCACCATTAGAACTGTCACCGTGGTCACTGTCACTATGGCCACTCTCACCGTGAGAACTATCACCGTGAGTGTTGTGACCATGGGCACTTTCACCATGGGCAGTGACCCCATGGACAATTTCACTGTTAGTACTGTCACCATGGACACTATAACTATGGACACTGTCACCGTGGGCTCTGTCACCATGGGCACTTTCACCATGAGCACTGCCACTCTGACCACTCTCATCATAAGAACTGTCACCATGGGCACTTTCATGATGGGCACTTCCAACATTGGCACTATCACCATGAGCACTGTCAACAAGAGCACTGTCATGGTGGGCAATGTCACCATGTGCAATGTCACCACAAGGACTATCACATTAAGCAATGTCACCATGGGCACTGTCAACATTTTGCACTGCCACCATGTGCACTATCACCTTAGGCACTGTCACCATGAGCACTTGATCACTGAGTACTGTCACCATGGGTGATATCACCATGGGCACTGTCACCGTGAGAACTATCACCGTGAGCAATGCCATGTTGGGCACTAGCGCTGTGGGTCTTTTCACTATTAGCACTGAAACAATGTGCACTATCACTGTGAGAAATGTCACCGTGCTAACTGTCCACAAGGGAACTGTCACAGAGAGAAAAGTCATCATGGGCACTGTCACAGTCAGTATTCTCACCATGGGCACTCTCATTGTGGGCAATGCCTCCGTGAGCACTATTACCATGAACACTGCTACCGTGAACACTCTCATGATAAGAACTGTCACCATGGGCACAGACACCATGGGCACTCTCACGGTGTGCACTGTCACCAGGGGCACTGTCACAATGGGCACTGTCACCATGAGCACTGGAACCATGGGCACTCTCACCATGGGCACTATCACCATGAGCAATATCACCATGGGCACTCTCACTATATTGCACTGCCACCAGATGCACCATGACCATGTGCACTGTCACCATGGGCAGGGTCACCATCGGTAGTCTCATCATGGGCACTGCCACCATGAGCACTGTCACCAAGAGCACTGCAACTGTGTGCAGTGTCACCATGCACACTGTCACCGTAAGGACTATCACTGTAAACAAAGTCACTATGAGCAATGTCACCATGGGCACTGTCACCATTTTGCACTGCCACCAGGTGCCGTGTCACCATAGGCACTTTCACCGTGAGAAATGTGACTGTGCAGAATGTCTCTATGGGCACTGGCACCATGGGCATTGTCACTGTGAGCACTGTCACAACGGGCACTATCACCGTGAGAAATCTCATCATGGTAACTGTCCCCATGGGCACATTCACTGTGAGAAGTGTCACCATGGGCACTGTCACTGTCGGCACTGTTACCATGGGCACTGTCATTGTGGGCACTGTCACCATGGCCACTGCCACCTTGGGCTCTGTCAAGATGAACACTGTAATAATACCCATTATCACCGTGGGCACTGTCACCATGGGCACTATCACCGTGAGCACTGTCAGCATGTGCACTGTCACTATTTAGCACTGTCACCAGTTGAACTACCACCATGGGCAATGTCACAATGTGCACTATCACTGTGAGCACGGTTACCATGGGGACTGTAACAATGCACAGTGTCACCATCGGTACTGTCCCCATGCGAACTGCCACCAAGTGCACTGTCACCATTAGCACTGTCACCACAAACACTGCCACCTTGGGAAATGCTATTATGAGCACTGTCACCATGAAAACTGTCGCTACGAGTACTGCCACCATGTGGATTTTCAACATCAGTAGTCACCATGGGTAATGTCACCATTTTCACTGTCATCATGAGCACTATTACCTTGAGCACTATCACCGTGAGCACTCTCACTGTGGTCGCTGTCACCATGAGCACTGTTGCCATGGGTACGGGCACATTGCGGACTGGCACCATGAACCCTGTCACCATGGGCACTAACACTGTAAGCACTCTCACCGTGGTCACTGTGACCATGGGCACTGTTACCATGAGCACTGTCACCATAGGCAATGGTGCCGTGGGCACTGTCACCATGGGCACTGTCATCATGGGCAGTGTCACTATGGGAACTCTAACCAAGGGCACTGCCACCATGGACAATATCACTGTGTGCACTGTCACCATGGGTACTGCAACAAAGATAACTGTCACCGTGAGTACTGTCTGCATGGGTTGTCAACGTGTGCACTGTCACCATGAGAACTGTCAACATGGGCACTTTCACCATTTTTCACTGCCACCCTCTGCTTGTCACCATGGGCACTATTACCGTGAGAACTGTCACCATGCGTCCTGTCATCAATGGCACTGTCACCAAGGACACGGCCTCCATGTGCACAGTTACCGTGGTCACTATCACCGTGAGAACCGTCACCATGGGAACTACCAACATGGGCACTGTCATCATGAGCACTTTCACAATGGGAACTGCCACCATGGGCACTATTAACACGAGCACACTCACCATGGGCACTATCACCAAGGGCACTGTCAGTTTCAGCACTATCAGCATGGGTACTGCAACCATGACCACTGTCAACGTAAGCACTGTCCCCATTCTCTGTATCACCATGTGCACTGTCACCATGGGCACTATCACCTTGAGAACTGTCAGCCTGGGCACTGTCACCATGGGTATTGTGGCTTTGGGCACTGTCACCATGAGCACTGTCACCTTGGGCACTGGCACAATGTGGACTGTCACCATGAACACTGTCATCATGGGCAGTATCACCATTAGAACTGTCACTGTGGTCACTGACACCATGGCCACTCTCACCGTGAGCACTATCACCGTGAGTGTTGTGACCATGGGCACTTTCACCATGGGCAGTGTACCCATTGACAATTTAACTGTTAGTACTGTCACCATGGACACTATAACTATGGACACTGTCACCGTGGGCTCTGTCACCATGGGCACTTTCACCATGAGCACTGCCACTCTGACCACTCTCATCATAAGAACTGTCACCATGGGCACTTTCACGATGGGCACTTCCAACATTGGCACTATCACCATGAGCACTGTCAACAAGAGCACTGTCATGGTGGGCAATGTCACCATGTGCAATGTCACCACAAGGACTATCACATTAAGCAATGTCCCTATGGGCACTGTCACCATTTTGCACTGCCACCATGTGCACTATCACCTTAGGCACTGTCACCATGAGCACTTGATCACTGAGTACTGTCACCATGGGTAATATCACCATGGGCACTGTCACCGTGAGAACTATCACCGTGAGCAATACCATGATGCGCACTGGCGCCGTGGGTCTTTTCACTATTAGCACTGAAACAATGTGCGCTATCACTGTGAGAAATGTCACCGTGCTAACTGTCCCCAAGGGCACTGTCACAGAGAGAAAAGTCATCATGGGCACTGTCACAGTCAGTATTCTCACCATGGGCACTCTCATTGTGGGCAATGCCTCCGTGAGCACTATTACCATGAACACTGCTACCGTGAACACTCTCATGATAAGAACTGTCACCATGGGCACAGACACCATGGGCACTCTCACGGTGTGCACTGTCACCAGGGGCACTGTCACAATGGGCACTGTCACCATGAGCACTGGAACCATGGGCACTCTCACCATGGGCACTATCACCATGAGCAATATCACCATGGGCACTCTCACTATTTTGCACTGCCACCAGATGCACCATGACCATGTGCACTGTCACCATGGGCAGTGTCACCATCGGTAGTCTCACCATGGGCACTGCCACCATGAGCACTGTCACCATGAACACTGCAACTGTGTGCAGTGTCACCATGCACACTGACACCGTAAGGACTATCACTGTAAGCAAAGTCACTATGAGCAATGTCACCATGGGCACTGTCACCAGTTTGCACTGCCACCAGGTGCCGTGTCACCATAGGAACTTTCACCGTGAGAAATGTGACCGTTCAGAATGTCTCTATGGGCACTGACACCATGGGCATTGTCACTGTGAGCACTGTCACAACGGGCACTATCACCGTGAGAAATCTCATCATGGTAACTGTCGCCATGGGCACATTCACTGTGAGAAGTGTCACCATGGGCACTGTCAGTGTTGGCACTGTTACGATGGGCACTGTCATTGTGGGCACTGTCACCATGGGCACTGCCACCTTGGGCTCTGTCACGATAGACACTGTAATAAGACCCATTATCACCGTGGGCACTGTCACCATGGCCACTATCACCATGAGCACTGTCAGCATGTGCACTGTCACTATTTAGCACTGTCACCAGGTGAACTACCACCATGGGCACTGTCACGATGTGCACTATCACCGTGAGCACGGTTACCATGGGCATTGTAACAAGGCACAGTGTCACCATCTGTACTGTACCCATGGAAACTGCCACCAAGAGCACTGTCACCATTAGCACTGTCACCACGAGGACTGCCTCCTTGGGCAATGCTATTATGACCACTGTCACCATTAGATTGTCGCTATGAGAACTGCCACCATGGGTATTTTCAACATGAGTACTGCCACCATGGGTATTGTCACCATTTGCACTGTTACCATGAGCACTATTACCGTGAGCTCTATCACAGTGAGCACTCTCACTGTGGTCAGTGTCACCATGACCACTGTCGCCATGGGTACTGGCACAATGCGGACAGGCACAATGAGCCCTGTCACCATTGGCACTATCAGTGTGAGCACTCTCAACATGGTCACTGTCACCATGGGCACTGTTACCATGAGCACTGTCACCATAGGCAATGGCGCCGTGGGAACTTTCACCATGGGCATTGTCATCATGGGCAGTGTCACCATGGGCACTGTCACCATGGACACTATCACTGTGAGCATTGTCACCACGTGTACAGCTACCATGGGCAGTGTCAGCATCGGTTGTGACCATGTGCACTGTCACAATGAGAACTGTCAGCATGGGAACTGTCACGATTTTTCACTGCCATCATGTGCACTACAACCATGTGCACTGTCACCATTGGCACTATCACCGTGAGCACTGTCACCATGAGTACTGTCATCATGGGCAGTGTCACCAAGGGCACAGCCACCATGTGCACTGTTAACATGGTCACTATCACCATGAGCACTGTCACCATGGGAACTACCAACATGGGCACGGTCATCATGAGCACTTTCACAATGGGAACTGCCACCATGGGCACTATTAACACGAGCACACTCACCATGGGCACTATCACCAAGGGCACTGTCAGTTTCAGCACTATCAGCATGGGTACTGCAACCATGACCACTGTCAACGTAAGCACTGTCCCCATTCTCTGTATCACCATGTGCACTGTCACCATGGGCACTATCACCTTGAGAACTGTCAGCCTGGGCACTGTCACCATGGGTATTGTGACTTTGGGCACTGTCACCATGAGCACTGTCACCTTGGGCACTGGCACAATGTGGACTGTCACCATGAACACTGTCATCATGGGCAGTATCACCATTAGAACTGTCACTGTGGTCACTGACAACATGGCCACTCTCACCGTGAGCACTATCACCGTGAGTGTTGTGACCATGGGCACTTTCACCATGGGCAGTGTACCCATTGACAATTTAACTGTTAGTACTGTCACCATGGACACTATAACTATGGACACTGTCACCGTGGGCTCTGTCACCTTGGGCACTTTCACCATGAGCACTGCCACTCTGACCACTCTCATCATAAGAACTGTCACCATGGGCACTTTCACGATGGGCACTTCCAACTTTGGCACTATCACCATGAGCACTGTCAACAAGAGCACTGTCGTGGTGGGCAATGTCACCCTGCACAATGTCACCACAAGGACTATCACATTAAGCAATGTCCCTATGGGCACTGTCACCATTTTGCACTGCCACCATGTGCACTATCACCTTAGGCACTGTCACCATGAGCACTTGATCACTGAGTACTGTCACCATGGGTAATATCACCATGGGCACTGTCACCGTGAGAACTATCACCGTGAGCAATACCATGATGCGCACTGGCGCCGTGGGTCTTTTCACTATTAGCACTGAAACAATGTGCGCTATCACTATGAGAAATGTCACCGTGCTAACTGTCCCCAAGGGCACTGTCACAGAGAGAAGAGTCATCATGGGCACTGTCACAGTCAGTATTCTCACCATGGGCACTCTCATTGTGGGCAATGCCTCCGTGAGCACTATTACCATGAACACTGCTACCGTGAACACTCTCATGATAAGAACTGTCACCATGGGCACAGACACCATGGGCACTCTCACGGTGTGCACTGTCACCAGGGGCACTGTCACAATGGGCACTGTCACCATGAGCACTGGAACCATGGGCACTCTCACCATGGGCACTATCACCATGAGCAATATCACCATGGGCACTCTCACTATTTTGCACTGCCACCAGATGCACCATGACCATGTGCACTGTCACCATGGGCAGTGTCACCATCGGTAGTCTCACCATGGGCACTGCCACAATGAGCACTGTCACCAAGAGCACTGTCACCACGGGCACTGCCACCATGAGCACTGTCACAAGAACTGTCAGTATGAGAACTGCCACCATGGGCACTTTCACCATGATTACGATCACCTGGGTATTGTCACCTTTGGCACTGTCAACGTGAGAACTATCACCGTGAGAACTATCACCATGAGCACTGTCACCACGGGCACAGCCTTAATGCGGACTGTCATCATGAACACTGTCACCATTGGCACTATCACAGTGAGAACACTCACCGTGGTCACTGTCACCATGGGCATGGTCACCGCCAGCACTGTCACTAAGAGCATAATCAACATAGGCACTGTCACCGTGAGAACAGTCACCATGGGCACTGTCAACTTGGAGACTATCACCTTGAGCACTGTCACCATGAGCACTGTCACCATGAGCAATTTCAACAGGATCACTTTCACCGTGAGAACTGTCACCATGGGGACTCTCACCATTGGCACTGCCTCCGAGGGGTTGTCATGATGAGCACTATCACCATGGGCAGTGTCTCCATGGGCAGTTTCACCGTGAGCACTCTCACTATTGGCACTATCACCATCGGCGCTGTCAGCATCGGCATGGTCACCGTGAGCACTGTCACAATGGGCATTGTCACACTGGGTGCTGTCACCATCGGCACAGTCATCGTTAGCACTCTCACCATGGGCACTGTGATCTTGGGCACTGTCACCATGGGCTCTGCCACTGTGGGCACGGTCACAATGGGAAGTATCACCATGGGCTTTGTCAGCGTGGGCAATGTCACCCTGGGCATGGCCACCATGATATCTATCACCATAGGCACTGTCACCATGGGCACTGTCACCATGAGCACGGTCACCATGAGCACTGCCACAAAGAGCACTGTCACTTATGGCACTGTCCTCATGAGAAGTGTCACCATGATCACTGTCACCATGGACAGGACACGCTGGGTATTGTCACCATGGGCACTGTCTATGAGCAGTCTCACCATGGGAATTGTCACCTTAGTTACTGTCACCATGGGCACTGTCACCGTGAACACTTTTACCATCAGCTCTGTTACCCTGGGTATTGTCACCATGGGAACTATCACCGTGACAGTTGTGAACATGGGCACTCTCAGCATGGGCACTCTCACCATGAGCAATGTCACCATGAATACTGTCACCCTGTGTATTGTCACCATGGGCACTGTCACCGTGAGCACTACACCATGAGAATTGTGACTATGGGCACTGTCCCCATGGCCACATTCACCATAGGAACTAACGCCGTGAACACTGTCACCATGAGCAATGTCCCTGTGTGCAGTTTCACCACACTATCACCATAAGCAATGTCACCATGAGCAATATCACCATGGTCACTGTCACCATTTTGCACTGCCACCATGTCAGTGTCACCATGGGCTGTTTCACTATGAGAACTGTCACCATGGGTAATAGCACCATGGGCACTGTCACCGTGAACAATGTCACTATGAGAATTTTCACCATAGGCCCTGTCACCGTGAGAATTGTCACCATCGGCACTGTCAACATGGAGACTCTAACCTTGAGCACTGTCACCATGAGCACAGACACCATGGTCACATTCAATGTAAGACCTGTCACCACGGAGACTATCAACATTGGCACTGTCACCGTGCGGTTGTCACCATGAGCACTATCACCATGGGCGATGTCTCCATGGGCAGTTTCACCATGAGCACTGTCACTATTGGCACTCTCACCATCGGCACTGTCACCATGGGCACCGTCACCGTGAGCACTGTCACCATGAGCCTTGTCACACTGGGCGCTGTCACCATGGGCACAGTCACCGTGGGCACTGTCACAATGGGAATTATCAGCATGGGCTTGGTCAGCCTTGGCACTGTCCCCGTGGGCACTGACACCGTGACATCTATCACCATAAACACAGTAAACATGGGCACTGTCACCATGAGCACGGACACCATGAGCACTGCCACAAAGAGCACTGTTATTTATGGCACTGCCAACGTGAGCACTGTCACCATGAGCACTGTCACCATGGGCATGACACCATGGGCACTGTCACTGTGAGCACTACACCATGAGAATTGTGACTATGGGCACTGTTACCATGGACACTCTCACCATGGGAACTATCACCGTGAACACTGTCCCCATGAACACTGTCACTGTGTGCAGTGTCACCATGCGCACTGTCACTGTAAGGACTATCACCGTAAGCAAAGTCACCATGAGCAATGTCACCATGCGCAATGTCACCATTTTGCCCTGCCACCATGTGCAGTGTCACCATGGCTAATATCACCCTAGGCACTTTCACTGTGTGAAATGTGACCATGCGGAATGACTCTATGGGCACTGGCATCATGGGCATTGTCACTGTGAGAAGTGTCACCATGGGCACTGTCAATGTCGGCACTGTCACCATGCGCACTCTCATTGTGGGCACTGTCACCATGGACACTGCCACCTTCGGGTCTGTCACCATGAACTCTGTAACAATGCCCATTATCAACGTGTGCACTGTCAACATGGGCACTATCCCCATGAGCACTGTCAGCATGTGCACTGTCACTATTTAGCACTGTCACCAGTTGAACTACCACCATGGGCAATGTCACAATGTGCACTATCACTGTGAGCACGGTTACCATGGGGACTGTAACAATGCACAGTGTCACCATCGGTACTGTCCCCATGGGAACTGCCACCAAGTGCACTGTCACCATTAGCACTGTCACCACAAGCACTGCCACCTTGGGAAATGCTATTATGAGCACTGTCACCATGAAAACTGTCGCTATGAGTACTGCCACCATGGGGATTTTCAACATCAGTAGTCACCATGGGTAATGTCACCATTTTCACTGTCATCATGAGCACTATTACCTTGAGCACTATCACCGTGAGCACTCTCACTGTGGTCGCTGTCACCATGAGCACTGTTGCCATGGGTACGGGCACATTGCGGACTGGCACCATGAACCCTGTCACCATGGGCACTAACACTGTAAGCACTCTCACCGTGGTCACTGTGACCATGGGCACTGTTACCATGAGCACTGTCACCATAGGCAATGGTGCCGTGGGCACTGTCACCATGGGCACTGTCATCATGGGCAGTGTCACTATGGGAACTCTAACCAAGGGCACTGCCACCATGGACAATATCACTGTGAGCACTGTCACCATGGGTACTGCAACAAAGATAACTGTCACCGTGAGTACTGTCTGCATGGGTTGTCACCGTGTGCACTGTCACCATGAGAACTGTCAACATGGGCACTTTCACCATTTTTCACTGCCACCCTCTGCTTGTCACCATGGGCACTATTACCGTGAGAACTGTCACCATGCGTCCTGTCATCATTGGCACTGTCACCAAGGACACGGCCTCCATGTGCACAGTTACCGTGGTCACTATCACCGTGAGAACCGTCACCATGGGAACTACCAACATGAGCAATGTCATCATGAGCACTTTCACAATGGGAACTGACACCATGGGTACTATCAACGTGCGGACTCTCACCATGGGTACTATCACCATGGGCACTGTCACTGTGAGCACTTTATCCATGAGCACTGTCACCCTGGGTATTGTCACCATGGGCACTATCACCATGAGAGTTGTGAACATGGGAACTCTCACGGTGGACACTTTCACCATGAGCAATGTCACCATGAATACTGTCACGCTGTGTATTGTCACCATGGGCAGTGTCACCATGGGCACTGCCACCATGGGCACTGTCGCCATGGGTACTGGCACAATGTAGATAGGCACCATGAGCACTGTCACCATGGGCACCATCAGTGTGAGCACTCTCACCATGGTCACTGTCACCATGGGCACTGTTACCATGAACATCGTCACCAAAAGCAATGGCACCATGGGCCCTGTCATCATGGGCAGTGTCACCATGGGCACGCTCACTGTGAGCACTGTTCACCATGGATACTGCCAACATGGGAAATGTCACCGTGAGTACTGTCTCCATGAGTACTGGCTGCATGGGTTGTCACCATGTGCACTGTCACCATGAGAGCTGTCAGCAAGTGCACTGTCACCATTTTTCACTGCCACCAGGTGCAATGTCACCATGGGCACTATCACCATGGAAAGTATCACCGTGAACACTGTCACCATGAATACTGCAACTGTGTGCAGTGTCACCATGCACTCTGTCACCGTAAGGACTATCACTGTAAGCAAAGTCACTATGAGCAATGTCACCATGGGCACTGTCACCATTTTGCACTGCCACCATGTGCACTATCACCTTAGGCACTGTCACCATGAGCACTTGATCACTGAGTACTGTCACCATGGGTGATATCACCATGGGCACTGTCACCGTGAGAACTATCACCGTGAGCAATGCCATGATGGGCACTGGCGCCGTGGGTCTTTTCACTATTAGCACTGAAACAATGTGCACTATCACTGTGAGAAATCTCACAGTGCTAACTGTCCCCAAGGGCACTGTCACAGAGAGAAAAGTCATCATGGGCACTGTCACCGTGGGCACTGTCACAATGGGAAGTATCACCATGGGCTTTGTCAGCCTTGGCACTGTCCTGTGGGCAATGACACCGTGACATCTATCACCATAAACACTGTAAACATGGGCACTGTCACCATGAGCACGGACACCATGAGAACTGCCACAATGAACACTGTTATTTATGGCACTGACAACATGAGCACTGTCACCATGAGCACTGTCACTATGGGCATGACACGATGGGCAATGTCACTGTGAGCACTACACCATGAGAATTGTGACTATGGGCACTGTTACCATGGACAATCTCACCATGGGCCCTGTCATCATGGGCAGTGTCACAATGGGCTCTCACACCATGAGCACTATCACTGTGAGCACAGTCACCATGGATACTGCAAACATGAGAACTGTCACCGTGAGTACTCTCGCCATGAGTAATGTCTGCATGGGTTGTCACCATGTGCACTGTCACCATGAGAACTGTCAACAGGGGCACTCTCAACATTTTTCACTGCCACCATGTGCAATGTCACCATGGGCACTATCACCATGGAAAGTATCACCGTGAACACTGTCACCATGAACACTGCAACTGTGTGCAGTGTCACCATGCGCATTGTCACCGTAAGGATTATCACTGTAAGCAAAGTCACTATGAGCAATGTCACCATGGGCACTGTCACCATTTTGCACTGCCACTAGGTGCAGTGTCACAATAGGCACTTTCACCATGAGAAATATGACCATGCGCAATGTCTCTATGGGCACTGGCACCATGGGCATGGTCACTGTGAGTCCTGTCACAACGGGCACTATCACCGTGAGAAATCTCATCATGGTAACTGTCGCCATGTGCACATTCACTGTGAGAAGTGTCACCATGGGCACTGCCAGTGTCGGTACTGTTACCATGGGCACTGTCATTGTGGGCACTGTCACCATGGCCACTGCCACCTTGGGCTCTGTCACGATGAACACTGTAATAATGCCCATTATCACCGTGGGCACTGTCACCATGGGCACTATCACTGTGAGCTCTGTGAGCATGTGCACTGTCACTATTTAGCGCTGTCACCAGTTGAACTACCACCATGTGCACTGTCACGATGTGCACTATCACCGTGAGCATAGTTACCATGGGCAATCTAAAAATGTGCAGTGTCACCATCGGTACTGTCCCCATGGGAACTGCCACAAAGAGCACTGTCATCATTAGCACTGTCACCACGACGACTGCCTCCTTGGGCACTGCTATTATGAGCACTGTCACCATGAGAACTGTCGCTATGAGAACTGCCACCATGGGTATTTTCAACATGAGTACTGTCACCATGGGTATTGTCACCATTTGCACTGACACCATGAGCACTATTACCGTGAGCTCTATCACAGTGAGCACTCTCACTGTGGTCAGTGTCACCATGACCACTGTCGCCATGGGTACTGGCACAATGCGGACTGGCACCATGAGCCCTGTCACCATGGGCACTCTCAGTGTGAGCACTCTCACCATGGTCACTGTCACCATGGGCACTGTTACCATGAGCACTGTCACCATAGGCAATGGCGCCGTGGGAACTTTCACCATGGGCACTGTCATCATGGGCAGTGTCACCATGGGCACTGTCACCTTGGGCACTGCCACCATGGGCAGTATCACTGTGAGCACTGTCACCATGGGTACTGCAACCATGAGAACTGTCACCGTGCGTACTGTCTGCATGGGTTGTCACCGTGTGCACTTTCACCATGAGAACTATCAACATGGGCCCTTTCACCATTTTTCACTGCCAACCTGTGCCTTGTCACCATGGGCACTATAACCGTGAGAACTTTCACCATGCGTACTGTCATCAATGGCACTGTCACCAAGGGCACGGCCAACATGTGCACAGTTACCATGGTCACTATCACCGTGAGCACTGTCACCAAGGGAACTACCAACATGGGCGATGTCACCATGAGCACTTTCACAATGGGAACTGTCACCATGGGCACTATCAATGGGTGGACTCTCATGATGGGCACTATAACCATGGGCACTGTCACCGTGAGCACCGTCACTGTTGGCACTGTCACCATGAGCACTATTACTGTGAGCACTAGCACCATGAGCACTCTCACCGGTGTCAGTGTCACCATGGGCAGTGTCACTATTGTTACTGGCACAATGCGGACTGTCACAATGGGACCTGTCACCATGGACACTATCACCATGAGCACTCGCACCGTGGTCACTGTTACCATGGGTTCTGTCACTGTGAGCACTGTTAACATAGGCAATGGCACTGTGGGCACTAACTTCATGGGCACTGTCATCCTGGGCATTGTCACCATGGGCAGTGTCACCATGGGCACTGCCACCATGGGCACTGTCACCGTGAGCACTGTCACTAAGAGCATAATCAACATAGGCACTGTCACCGTGAGAACAGTCACCATGGGCATTGTCAACATGGAGACTATCACCTTGAACACTCTCACCATGAGCACTGTCACCATGAGCAATTTCAACAGGATCACTTTCACCATGAGAAATGTCGCCACGGGGACTCTCACCATTGGCACTGCCTCCGAGGGTTTGTCATGATGAGCACTATCACGATGGGCAGTGTCTCCATGGGCAGTGTCACCGTGAGCACTCTCACTATTGGCACTATCACCATCGGCACTGTCAGCATCGGCATGGTCACTGTGAGCACTGTCACAATGGGCATTGTCACACTGGGTGCTGTCACCGTGGGCTCAGTCACCGTTAGCACTCTCACCATGGGCACTGTGATCTTGGGCACTGTCACCATGGGCTCTGCCACCGTGGGCACTGTCACAATGGGAAGTATCACCATGGGCTTTGTCAGCGTGGGCAATGTCACACTGGGCACGGCCACCATGATATTTATCAACATAGGCACTGTCACCATGGGCACTGTCACCATGAGCATGGTCACCATGAGCACTGCCACAATGAGCACTGTCACTTATGGCACTGTCCTCATGAGAATTGTCACCATGATCACTGTCACCATGGACAGGACACGCTGGGTATTGTCACCATGGGCACTGTCTATGAGCAGTCTCACCATGGGAATTGTCACCTTAGGTACTGTCACCATGGGCACTGTCACCGTGAACACTTTTACCATCAGCTCTGTTACCCTGGGTATTGTCACCATGGGAACTATCACCGTGACAGTTGTGAACAAGGGCACTCTCACCATGAGCAATGTGACCATGACTACTGTCACCCTGTGTATTGTCACCATGGGCACTGTCACCGTGAGCACTACACCATGAGAATTGTGACTATGGGCACTGTCACCATTTTGCACTGCCACCAGGTGCAGTGTCACCATGGTTAATATCACCATAGGCACATTCACCATGAGAAATGTGGCCATGCGGAATGACTCTATGGGCACTGGCACCACGGGCATTGTCACTGTGAGCACTGTCACAACGGGCACTATCGCTGTGAGAAATCTCACCATGCTAACTGTCCTGATGGGCACTGTCACCGTGAGAAGTGTCACCATGGGCACTGTCACTGTCGGCACTGTCACCATGTGCACTGTCATTGTGGGCACTGTCTCCATGGCCACTGCCACCGTGTGCTCTGTCACCATGAACTCTTTAACAGTGCCCATTATCACCATGTGCACTGTCACCATGGGCACTATCACGATGAGCGATGTCAGCATGTGCACTGTCACTATTCAGCACTGTCACGAGGTGAACTACCACCATGGGCACTGTCACGATGTGCAGTATCACCGTGAGCACGGTTACCATGGGCACTGTAAAAATGCACAGTGTCACCATTGGTACTGTCCCCATGGTAACTGCCACCAAGAGCAATGTCACCATTAGCACTGTCACCACGAGGACTGCCATCTTGGGCACTGCTACTATGAGCACTGTCACCATGAGAACTGTCGCTATGAGAACTGCCACCATGGGTATTTTCAACATGATTACTGTCACCATGGGTATTGTCACCCTTTGCACTGTCACCATGAGCACTATTGCCGTGAGCTCTATCACAGTGAGCACTCTCACTGTGGTCAGTGTCACCATGACCACTGTCGCCATCGGTACTGGCACAATGCGGACTGGCACCATGAGCCCTGTCACCATGGGCACTATCAGTGTGAGCAATCTCACCATAATCCCTGTCTCCATGGGCACTGTTACCATGAGCACTGTCACCATAGGCAATGGCGCCGTGGGAACTTTCACCATGGGCACTGTCATCATGGGCAGTGTCACCATGGGCACTGTCACCAGGGGCACTGCCACCATGGGCAGTTTCACTGTGAGCACTGTCACCATGGGTACTGCAACCCTGATAACTGTCACCATGAGTACTGTCTGGATGGGTTGTCACCGTGTGCACTGTCACCATGAGAAGTGTCAACATGGGCACTTTCACCATTTTTCACTGCCACCCAGTGCCTTGTCACCATGGGAACTATTACCATGAGAACTGTCACCATGAGTACTGTCATAATTGGCACTGTCACCAAGGGCACGGCCACCATGTGCACAGTTACCATGGTCACTATCACAATGAGCACTGTCACCATGGGAACTACCCACATGGGCACTGTCATCATGAGCACTTTCACAAAGGGAACTGCCAACATGGGCACTATTAACACGAGCACACTCACCATGGGCACTATCACCAAGGGCACTGTCAGTTTCAGCACTATCACCGTGGGTACTGCAACCATGTCCACTGTCACCATATGCACGGTCACCATTCTCTGTATCACCATGTGCACTGTCACCATGGGCACTATCACCTTGAGAACTGTCAGCCTGGGCACTGTCACCATGGGTATTGTGACTTTGGGCACTGTCACCATGAGCACTGTCACCTTGGGCACTGGCACAATGTGGACTGTCACCATGAGCACTGTCATCATGGGCAGTATCACCATTAGAACTCTCACCCTGGTCACTGTCACCATGGCCACTCTCACCGTGAGCACTATCACCGTGAGTGTTGTGACCATGGGCACTTTCACCATGGGCAGTGACCCCATGGACAATTTCACTGTTAGGACTGTCACCATGGACACTATAACTATGGACACTGTCACCGTGGGCTCTGTCACCATGGGCACTTTCACCATGAGCACTGCCACTCTGACCACTCTCATCATAAGAACAGTCACCATGGGCACTTTCATGATGGGCACTTCCAACATTGGCACTATCACCATGAGCACTGTCAACAAGAGCACTGTCGTGGTGGGCAATGTCACCATGTGCAATGTCACCACAAGGACTATCACATTAAGCAATGTCACCATGGGCACTGTCGCCATTTTGCACTGCCACCGTGTGCACTATCACCTTAGGCACTGTCACCATGAGCACTTGATCACTGAGTACTGTCACCATGGGTAATATCACCATGGGCACTGTCACCGTGAGAACTATCACCGTGAGCAATGCCATGATGGGCACTGGCGCCGTGGGTCTTTTCACTATTAGCACTGAAACAATGTGCGCTATCACTGTGAGAAATGTCACCGTGCTAACTGTCCCCAAGGGCACTGTCACAGAGAGAAAAGTCATCATGGGCACTGTCACAGTCAGTATTCTCACCATGGGCACTCTCATTGTGGGCAATGCCTCCGTGAGCACTATTACCATGAACACTGCTACCGTGAACACTCTCATGATAAGAACTGTCACCATGGGCACAGACACCACGGGCACTCTCACGGTGAGCACTGTCACCAGGGGCACTGTCACAATGGGCACTGTCACCATGAGCACTGGAACCATGGGCACTCTCACCATGGGCACTATCACCATGAGCAATATCACCATGGGCACTCTCACTATTTTGCACTGCCACCAGATGCACCATGACCATGTGCACTGTCACCATGGGCAGTGTCACCATCGGTAGTCTCACCATGGGTACTGCCACCATGAGCACTGTCACCATGAACACTGCAACTGTGTGCAGTGTCACCATGCACACTGACACCGTAAGGACTATCACTGTAAGCAAAGTCACTATGAGCAATGTCACCATGGGCACTGTCACCAGTTTGCACTGCCACCAGGTGCCGTGTCACCATAGGCACTTTCACCGTGAGAAATGTGACCGTTCAGAATGTCTCTATGGGCACTGACACCATGGGCATTGTCACTGTGAGCACTGTCACAACGGGCACTATCACCGTGAGAAATCTCATCATGGTAACTGTCGCCATGGGCACATTCACTGTGAGAAGTGTCACCATGGGCACTGTCAGTGTTGGCACTGTTACGATGGGCACTGTCATTGTGGGCACTGTCACCATGGCCACTGCCACCTTGGGCTCTGTCACGATAGACACTGTAATAAGACCCATTATCACCGTGGGCACTGTCACCATGGCCACTATCACCATGAGCACTGTCAGCATGTGCACTGTCACTATTTAGCACTGTCACCAGGTGAACTACCACCATGGGCACTGTCACGATGTGCACTATCACCGTGAGCACGGTTACCATGGGCATTGTAACAAGGCACAGTGTCACCATCTGTACTGTACCCATGGGAACTGCCACCAAGAGCACTGTCACCATTAGCACTGTCACCACGAGGACTGCCTCCTTGGGCAATGCTATTATGACCACTGTCACCATTAGATTGTCGCTATGAGAACTGCCACCATGGGTATTTTCAACATGAGTACTGTCACCATGGGTATTGTCACCATTTGCACTGTTACCATGAGCACTATTACCGTGAGCTCTATCACAGTGAGCACTCTCACTGTGGTCAGTGTCACCATGACCACTGTCGCCATGGGTACTGGCACAATGCGGACAGGCACAATGAGCCCTGTCACCATTGGCACTCTCAGTGTGAGCACTCTCACCATGGTCACTGTCACCATGGGCACTGTTACCATGAGCACTGTCACCATAGGCAATGGCGCCGTGGGAACTTTCACCATGGGCATTGTCATCATGGGCAGTGTCACCATGGGCACTGTCACCATGGACACTATCACTGTGAGCATTGTCACCACGTGTACAGCTACCATGGGCAGTGTCAGCATCGGTTGTGACCATGTGCACTGTCACAATGAGAACTGTCAGCATGGGAACTGTCACGATTTTTCACTGCCATCATGTGCACTACAACCATGTGCACTGTCACCATTGGCACTATCACCGTGAGCACTGTCACCATGAGTACTGTCATCATGGGCAGTGTCACCAAGGGCACAGCCACCATGTGCGCTGTTAACATGGTCACTATCACCATGAGCACTGTCACCATGGGAACTACCAACATGGGCACGGTCATCATGAGCACTTTCACAATGGGAACTGCCACCATGGGCACTATTAACACGAGCACACTCACCATGGGCACTATCACCAAGGGCACTGTCAGTTTCAGCACTATCAGCATGGGTACTGCAACCATGACCACTGTCAACGTAAGCACTGTCCCCATTCTCTGTATCACCATGTGCACTGTCACCATGGGCACTATCACCTTGAGAACTGTCAGCCTGGGCACTGTCACCATGGGTATTGTGACGTTGGGCACTGTCACCATGAGCACTGTCACCTTGGGCACTGGCACAATGTGGACTGTCACCATGAACACTGTCATCATGGGCAGTATCACCATTAGAACTGTCACTGTGGTCACTGACACCATGGCCACTCTCACCGTGTGCCCTATCACCGTGAGTGTTGTGACCATGGGCACTTTCACCATGGGCAGTGTACCCATTGACAATTTAACTGTTAGTACTGTCACCATGGACACTATAACTATGGACACTGTCACCGTGGGCTCTGTCACCATGGGCACTTTCACCATGAGCACTGCCACTCTGACCACTCTCATCATAAGAACTGTCACCATGGGCACTTTCACGATGGGCACTTCCAACATTGGCACTATCACCATGGGCACGGTCAACAAGAGCACCCTCTTGGTGGGCAATGTCACCATGTGCAATGTCACCACAAGGACTATCACATTAAGCAATGTCCCCATGGGCACTGTCACCATTTTGCACTGCCACCATGTGCACTATCACCTTAGGCACTGTCACCATGAGCACTTGATCACTGAGTACTGTCACCATGGGTAATATCACCATGGGCACTGTCACCCTGAGGACTATCACCGTGAGCAATACCATGATGCGCACTGGCGCCGTGGGTCTTTTCACTATTAGCACTGAAACAATGTGCACTATCACTGTGAGAAATGTCACCGTGCTAACTGTCCGCAAGGGCACTGTCACAGAGAGAAAAGTCATCATGGGCACTGTCACAGTCAGTATTCTCACCATGGGCACTCTCATTGTGGGCAATGCCTCCGTGAGCACTATTACCATGAACACTGCTACCGTGAACACTCTCATGATAAGAACTGTCACCATGGGCACAGACACCATGGGCACTCTCACGGTGTGCACTGTCACCAGGGGCACTGTCACAATGGGCACTGTCACCATGAGCACTGGAACCATGGGCACTCTCACCATGGGCACTATCACCATGAGCAATATCACCATGGGCACTCTCACTATTTTGCACTGCCACCAGATGCACCATGACCATGTGCACTGTCACCATGGGCAGTGTCACCATCGGTAGTCTCACCATGGGCACTGCCACCATGAGCACTGTCACCAAGAGCACTGTCACCACGGGCACTGCCACCATGAGCACTGTCACAAGAACTGTCAGTATGAGAACTGCCACCATGGGCACTTTCACCATGATTACGATCACCTGGGTATTGTCACCTTTGGCACTGTCAACGTGAGAACTATCACCGTGAGAACTATCACCATGAGCACTGTCACCACGGGCACAGCCTTAATGCGGACTGTCATCATGAACACTGTCACCATTGGCACTATCACAGTGAGAACACTCACCGTGGTCACTGTCACCATGGGCACGGTCACCGCCAGCACTGTCACTAAGAGCATAATCAACATAGGCACTGTCACCGTGAGAACAGTCACCATGGGCACTGTCAACTTGGAGACTATCACCTTGAGCACTGTCACCATGAGCACTGTCACCATGAGCAATTTCAACAGGATCACTTTCACCGTGAGAACTGTCACCATGGGGACTCTCACCATTGGCACTGCCTCCGAGGGGTTGTCATGATGAGCACTATCACCATGGGCAGTGTCTCCATGGGCAGTGTCACCGTGAGCACTCTCACTATTGGCACTATCACCATCGGCGCTGTCAGCATCGGCATGGTCACCGTGAGCACTGTCACAATGGGCATTGTCACACTGGGTGCTGTCACCATCGGCACAGTCATCGTTAGCACTCTCACCATGGGCACTGTGATCTTGGGCACTGTCACCATGGGCTCTGCCACTGTGGGCACGGTCACAATGGGAAGTATCACCATGGGCTTTGTCAGCGTGGGCAATGTCACCCTGGGCATGGCCACCATATCTATCACCATAGGCACTGTCACCATGGGCACTGTCACCATGAGCACGGTCACCATGAGCACTGCCACAAAGAGCACTGTCACTTATGGCACTGTCCTCATGAGAAGTGTCACCATGATCACTGTCACCATGGACAGGACACGCTGGGTATTGTCACCATGGGCACTGTCTATGAGCAGTCTCACCATGGGAATTGTCACCTTAGTTACTGTCACCATGGGCACTGTCACCGTGAACACTTTTACCATCAGCTCTGTTACCCTGGGTATTGTCACCATGGGAACTATCACCGTGACAGTTGTGAACATGGGCACTCTCAGCATGGGCACTCTCACCATGAGCAATGTCACCATGAATACTGTCACCCTGTGTATTGTCACCATGGGCACTGTCACCGTGAGCACTACACCATGAGAATTGTGACTATGGGCACTGTCCCCATGGCCACATTCACCATAGGAACTAACGCCGTGAACACTGTCACCATGAGCAATGTCCCTGTGTGCAGTTTCACCACACTATCACCATAAGCAATGTCACCATGAGCAATATCACCATGGTCACTGTCACCATTTTGCACTGCCACCATGTCAGTGTCACCATGGGCTGTTTCACTATGAGAACTGTCACCATGGGTAATAGCACCATGGGCACTGTCACCGTGAACAATGTCACTATGAGAATTTTCACCATAGGCCCTGTCACCGTGAGAATTGTCACCATCGGCACTGTCAACATGGAGACTCTAACCTTGAGCACTGTCACCATGAGCACAGACACCATGGTCACATTCAATGTAAGACCTGTCACCACGGAGACTATCAACATTGGCACTGTCACCGTGCGGTTGTCACCATGAGCACTATCACCATGGGCGATGTCTCCATGGGCAGTTTCACCATGAGCACTGTCACTATTGGCACTCTCACCATCGGCACTGTCACCATGGGCACCGTCACCGTGAGCACTGTCACCATGAGCCTTGTCACACTGGGCGCTGTCACCATGGGCACAGTCACCGTGGGCACTGTCACAATGGGAATTATCAGCATGGGCTTTGTCAGCCTTGGCACTGTCCCCGTGGGCACTGACACCGTGACATCTATCACCATAAACACAGTAAACATGGGCACTGTCACCATGAGCACGGACACCATGAGCACTGCCACAAAGAGCACTGTTATTTATGGCACTGCCAACGTGAGCACTGTCACCATGAGCACTGTCACCATGGGCATGACACCATGGGCACTGTCACTGTGAGCACTACACCATGAGAATTGTGACTATGGGCACTGTTACCATGGACACTCTCACCATGGGAACTATCACCGTGAACACTGTCCCCATGAACACTGTCACTGTGTGCAGTGTCACCATGCGCACTGTCACTGTAAGGACTATCACCGTAAGCAAAGTCACCATGAGCAATGTCACCATGGGCAATGTCACCATTTTGCCCTGCCACCATGTGCAGTGTCACCATGGCTAATATCACCCTAGGCACTTTCACTGTGTGAAATGTGACCGTGCGGAATGACTCTATGGGCACTGGCATCATGGGCATTGTCACTGTGAGAAGTGTCACCATGGGCACTGTCAATGTCGGCACTGTCACCATGCGCACTCTCATTGTGGGCACTGTCACCATGGACACTGCCACCTTCGGGTCTGTCACCATGAACTCTGTAACAATGCCCATTATCAACGTGTGCACTGTCAACATGGGCACTATCCCCATGAGCACTGTCAGCATGTGCACTGTCACTATTTAGCACTGTCACCAGTTGAACTACCACCATGGGCAATGTCACAATGTGCACTATCACTGTGAGCACGGTTACCATGGGGACTGTAACAATGCACAGTGTCACCATCGGTACTGTCCCCATGGGAACTGCCACCAAGTGCACTGTCACCATTAGCACTGTCACCACAAGCACTGCCACCTTGGGAAATGCTATTATGAGCACTGTCACCATGAAAACTGTCGCTATGAGTACTGCCACCATGGGGATTTTCAACATCAGTAGTCACCATGGGTAATGTCACCATTTTCACTGTCATCATGAGCACTATTACCTTGAGCACTATCACCGTGAGCACTCTCACTGTGGTCGCTGTCACCATGAGCACTGTTGCCATGGGTACGGGCACATTGCGGACTGGCACCATGAACCCTGTCACCATGGGCACTAACACTGTAAGCACTCTCACCGTGGTCACTGTGACCATGAGCACTGTTACCATGAGCACTGTCACCATAGGCAATGGTGCCGTGGGCACTGTCACCATGGGCACTGTCATCATGGGCAGTGTCACTATGGGAACTCTAACCAAGGGCACTGCAACCATGGACAATATCACTGTGAGCACTGTCACCATGGGTACTGCAACAAAGATAACTGTCACTGTGAGTACTGTCTGCATGGGTTGTCACCGTGTGCACTGTCACCATGAGAACTGTCAACATGGGCACTTTCACCATTTTTCACTGCCACCCTCTGCTTGTCACCATGGGCACTATTACCGTGAGAACTGTCACCATGCGTCCTGTCATCATTGGCACTGTCACCAAGGACACGGCCTCCATGTGCACAGTTACCGTGGTCACTATCACCGTGAGAACCGTCACCATGGGAACTACCAACATGAGCAATGTCATCATGAGCACTTTCACAATGGGAACTGACACCATGGGTACTATCAACGTGCGGACTCTCACCATGGGTACTATCACCATGGGCACTGTCACTGTGAGCACTTTATCCATGAGCACTGTCACCCTGGGTATTGTCACCATGGGCACTATCACCATGAGAGTTGTGAACATGGGAACTCTCACGGTGGACACTTTCACCATGAGCAATGTCACCATGAATACTGTCACGCTGTGTATTGTCACCATGGGCAGTGTCACCATGGGCACTGCCACCATGGGCACTGTCGCCATGGGTACTGGCACAATGTAGATAGGCACCATGAGCACTGTCACCATGGGCACCATCAGTGTGAGCACTCTCACCATGGTCACTGTCACCATGGGCACTGTTACCATGAACATCGTCACCAAAAGCAATGGCACCATGGGCCCTGTCATCATGGGCAGTGTCACCATGGGCACGCTCACTGTGAGCACTGTTCACCATGGATACTGCCAACATGGGAAATGTCACCGTGAGTACTGTCTCCATGAGTACTGGCTGCAAGGGTTGTCACCATGTGCACTGTCACCATGAGAGCTGTCAGCAAGTGCACTGTCACCATTTTTCACTGCCACCAGGTGCAATGTCACCATGGGCACTATCACCATGGAAAGTATCACTGTGAACACTGTCACCATGAACACTGCAACTGTGTGCAGTGTCACCATGCACACTGTCACCGTAAGGACTATCACTGTAAGCAAAGTCACTATGAGCAATGTCACCATGGGCACTGTCACCATTTTGCACTGCCACCATGTGCACTATCACCTTAGGCACTGTCACCATGAGCACTTGATCACTGAGTACTGTCACCATGGGTGATATCACCATGGGCACTGTCACCGTGAGAACTATCACCGTGAGCAATGCCATGATGGGCACTGGCGCCGTGGGTCTTTTCACTATTAGCACTGAAACAATGTGCACTATCACTGTGAGAAATCTCACAGTGCTAACTGTCCCCAAGGGCACTGTCACAGAGAGAAAAGTCATCATGGGCACTGTCACCGTGGGCACTGTCACAATGGGAAGTATCACCATGGGCTTTGTCAGCCTTGGCACTGTCCTGTGGGCAATGACACCGTGACATCTATCACCATAAACACTGTAAACATGGGCACTGTCACCATGAGCACGGACACCATGAGAACTGCCACAATGAACACTGTTATTTATGGCACTGACAACATGAGCACTGTCACCATGAGCACTGTCACTATGGGCATGACACGATGGGCAATGTCACTGTGAGCACTACACCATGAGAATTGTGACTATGGGCACTGTTACCATGGACAATCTCACCATGGGCCCTGTCATCATGGGCAGTGTCACAATGGGCTCTCACACCATGAGCACTATCACTGTGAGCACAGTCACCATGGATACTGCAAACATGAGAACTGTCACCGTGAGTACTCTCGCCATGAGTAATGTCTGCATGGGTTGTCACCATGTGCACTGTCACCATGAGAACTGTCAACAGGGGCACTCTCAACATTTTTCACTGCCACCATGTGCAATGTCACCATGGGCACTATCACCATGGAAAGTATCACCGTGAACACTGTCACCATGAACACTGCAACTGTGTGCAGTGTCACCATGCGCATTGTCACCGTAAGGATTATCACTGTAAGCAAAGTCACTATGAGCAATGTCACCATGGGCACTGTCACCATTTTGCACTGCCACTAGGTGCAGTGTCACAATAGGCACTTTCACCATGAGAAATATGACCATGCGCAATGTCTCTATGGGCACTGGCACCATGGGCATGGTCACTGTGAGTCCTGTCACAACGGGCACTATCACCGTGAGAAATCTCATCATGGTAACTGTCGCCATGTGCACATTCACTGTGAGAAGTGTCACCATGGGCACTGCCAGTGTCGGTACTGTTACCATGGGCACTGTCATTGTGGGCACTGTCACCATGGCCACTGCCACCTTGGGCTCTGTCACGATGAACACTGTAATAATGCCCATTATCACCGTGGGCACTGTCACCATGGGCACTATCACTGTGAGCTCTGTGAGCATGTGCACTGTCACTATTTAGCGCTGTCACCAGTTGAACTACCACCATGGGCACTGTCACGATGTGCACTATCACCGTGAGCATAGTTACCATGGGCAATCTAAAAATGTGCAGTGTCACCATCGGTACTGTCCCCATGGGAACTGCCACAAAGAGCACTGTCATCATTAGCACTGTCACCACGACGACTGCCTCCTTGGGCACTGCTATTATGAGCACTGTCACCATGAGAACTGTCGCTATGAGAACTGCCACCATGGGTATTTTCAACATGAGTACTGTCACCATGGGTATTGTCACCATTTGCACTGACACCATGAGCACTATTACCGTGAGCTCTATCACAGTGAGCACTCTCACTGTGGTCAGTGTCACCATGACCACTGTCGCCATGGGTACTGGCACAATGCGGACTGGCACCATGAGCCCTGTCACCATGGGCACTCTCAGTGTGAGCACTCTCACCATGGTCACTGTCACCATGGGCACTGTTACCATGAGCACTGTCACCATAGGCAATGGCGCCGTGGGAACTTTCACCATGGGCACTGTCATCATGGGCAGTGTCACCATGGGCACTGTCACCTTGGGCACTGCCACCATGGGCAGTATCACTGTGAGCACTGTCACCATGGGTACTGCAACCATGAGAACTGTCACCGTGAGTACTGTCTGCATGGGTTGTCACCGTGTGCACTTTCACCATGAGAACTATCAACATGGGCCCTTTCACCATTTTTCACTGCCAACCTGTGCCTTGTCACCATGGGCACTATAACCGTGAGAACTTTCACCATGCGTACTGTCATCAATGGCACTGTCACCAAGGGCACGGCCAACATGTGCACAGTTACCATGGTCACTATCACCGTGAGCACTGTCACCAAGGGAACTACCAACATGGGCGATGTCACCATGAGCACTTTCACAATGGGAACTGTCACCATGGGCACTATCAATGGGTGGACTCTCATGATGGGCACTATAACCATGGGCACTGTCACCGTGAGCACCGTCACTGTTGGCACTGTCACCATGAGCACTATTACTGTGAGCACTAGCACCATGAGCACTCTCACCGGTGTCAGTGTCACCATGGGCAGTGTCACTATTGTTACTGGCACAATGCGGACTGTCACAATGGGACCTGTCACCATGGACACTATCACCATGAGCACTCGCACCGTGGTCACTGTTACCATGGGTTCTGTCACTGTGAGCACTGTTAACATAGGCAATGGCACTGTGGGCACTAACTTCATGGGCACTGTCATCCTGGGCATTGTCACCATGGGCAGTGTCACCATGGGCACTGCCACCATCGGCACTGTCACCGTGAGCACTGTCACTAAGAGCATAATCAACATAGGCACTGTCACCGTGAGAACAGTCACCATGGGCATTGTCAACATGGAGACTATCACCTTGAACACTCTCACCATGAGCACTGTCACCATGAGCAATTTCAACAGGATCACTTTCACCATGAGAAATGTCGCCACGGGGACTCTCACCATTGGCACTGCCTCCGAGGGTTTGTCATGATGAGCACTATCACCATGGGCAGTGTCTCCATGGGCAGTGTCACCGTGAGCACTCTCACTATTGGCACTATCACCATCGGCACTGTCAGCATCGGCATGGTCACCGTGAGCACTGTCACAATGGGCATTGTCACACTGGGTGCTGTCACCGTGGGCTCAGTCACCGTTAGCACTCTCACCATGGGCTCTGTGATCTTGGGCACTGTCACCATGGGCTCTGCCACCGTGGGCACTGTCACAATGGGAAGTATCACCATGGGCTTTGTCAGCGTGGGCAATGTCACCCTGGGCACGGCCACCATGATATCTATCAACATAGGCACTGTCACCATGGGCACTGTCACCATGAGCATGGTCACCATGAGCACTGCCACAATGAGCACTGTCACTTATGGCACTGTCCTCATGAGAATTGTCACCATGATCACTGTCACCATGGACAGGACACGCTGGGTATTGTCACCATGGGCACTGTCTATGAGCAGTCTCACCATGGGAATTGTAACCTTAGTTACTGTCACCATGGGCACTGTCACCGTGAACACTTTTACCATCAGCTCTGTTACCCTGGGTATTGTCACCATGGGAACTATCACCGTGACAGTTGTGAACAAGGGCACTCTCACCATGAGCAATGTGACCATGACTACTGTCACCCTGTGTATTGTCACCATGGGCACTGTCACCGTGAGCACTACACCATGAGAATTGTGACTATGGGCACTGTCACCATTTTGCACTGCCACCAGGTGCAGTGTCACCATGGTTAATATCACCATAGGCACATTCACCATGAGAAATGTGGCCATGCGGAATGACTCTATGGGCACTGGCACCACGGGCATTGTCACTGTGAGCACTGTCACAACGGGCACTATCGCTGTGAGAAATCTCACCATGCTAACTGTCCTGATGGGCACTGTCACCGTGAGAAGTGTCACCATGGGCACTGTCACTGTCGGCACTGTCACCATGTGCACTGTCATTGTGGGCACTGTCTCCATGGCCACTGCCACCGTGTGCTCTGTCACCATGAACTCTTTAACAGTGCCCATTATCACCATGTGCACTGTCACCATGGGCACTATCACGATGAGCGATGTCAGCATGTGCACTGTCACTATTCAGCACTGTCACGAGGTGAACTACCACCATGGGCACTGTCACGATGTGCAGTATCACCGTGAGCACGGTTACCATGGGCACTGTAAAAATGCACAGTGTCACCATCGGTACTGTCCCCATGGTAACTGCCACCAAGAGCAATGTCACCATTAGCACTGTCACCACGAGGACTGCCATCTTGGGCACTGCTACTATGAGCACTGTCACCATGAGAACTGTCGCTATGAGAACTGCCACCATGGGTATTTTCAACATGATTACTGTCACCATGGGTATTGTCACCCTTTGCACTGTCACCATGAGCACTATTGCCGTGAGCTCTATCACAGTGAGCACTCTCACTGTGGTCAGTGTCACCATGACCACTGTCGCCATCGGTACTGGCACAATGCGGACTGGCACCATGAGCCCTGTCACCATGGGCACTATCAGTGTGAGCAATCTCACCATAATCCCTGTCTCCATGGGCACTGTTACCATGAGCACTGTCACCATAGGCAATGGCGCCGTGGGAACTTTCACCATGGGCACTGTCATCATGGGCAGTGTCACCATGGGCACTGTCACCAGGGGCACTGCCACCATAGGCAGTATCACTGTGAGCACTGTCACCATGGGTACTGCAACCCTGATAACTGTCACCATGTGTACTGTCTGGATGGGTTGTCACCGTGTGCACTGTCACCATGAGAAGTGTCAACATGGGCACTTTCACCATTTTTCACTGCCACCCAGTGCCTTGTCACCATGGGAACTATTACCATGAGAACTGTCACCATGAGTACTGTCATAATTGGCACTGTCACCAAGGGCACGGCCACCATGTGCACAGTTACCATGGTCACTATCACAATGAGCACTGTCACCATGGGAACGACCAACATGGGCACTGTCATCATGAGCACTTTCACAAAGGGAACTGCCAACATGGGCACTATTAACACGAGCACACTCACCATGGGCACTATCACCAAGGGCACTGTCAGTTTCAGCACTATCACCATGGGTACTGCAACCATGTCCACTGTCACCATATGCACGGTCACCATTCTCTGTATCACCATGTGCACTGTCACCATGGGCACTATCACCTTGAGAACTGTCAGCCTGGGCACTGTCACCGTGGGTATTGTGACTTTGGGCACTGTCACCATGAGCACTGTCACCTTGGGCACTGGCACAATGTGGACTGTCACCATGAGCACTGTCATCATGGGCAGTATCACCATTAGAACTCTCACCCTGGTCACTGTCACCATGGCCACTCTCACCGTGAGCACTATCACCGTGAGTGTTGTGACCATGGGCACTTTCACCATGGGCAGTGACCCCATGGACAATTTCACTGTTAGGACTGTCACCATGGACACTATAACTATGGACACTGTCACCGTGGGCTCTGTCACCATGGGCACTTTCACCATGAGCACTGCCACTCTGACCACTCTCATCATAAGAACTGTCACCATGGGCACTTTCACGATGGGCACTTCCAACATTGGCACTATCACCATGAGCACTGTCAACAAGAGCACTGTCGTGGTGGGCAATGTCACCATGTGCAATGTCACCACAAGGACTATCACATTAAGCAATGTCACCATGGGCACTGTCGCCATTTTGCACTGCCACCGTGTGCACTATCACCTTAGGCACTGTCACCATGAGCACTTGATCACTGAGTACTGTCACCATGGGTAATATCACCATGGGCACTGTCACCGTGAGAACTATCACCGTGAGCAATGCCATGATGGGCACTGGCGCCGTGGGTCTTTTCACTATTAGCACTGAAACAATGTGCGCTATCACTGTGAGAAATGTCACCGTGCTAACTGTCCCCAAGGGCACTGTCACAGAGAGAAAAGTCATCATGGGCACTGTCACTGTCAGTATTCTCACCATGGGCACTCTCATTGTGGGCAATGCCTCCGTGAGCACTATTACCATGAACACTGCTACCGTGAACACTCTCATGATAAGAACTGTCACCATGGGCACAGACACCATGGGCACTCTCACGGTGAGCACTGTCACCAGGGGCACTGTCACAATGGGCACTGTCACCATGAGCACTGGAACCATGGGCACTCTCACCATGGGCACTATCACCATGAGCAATATCACCATGGGCACTCTCACTATTTTGCACTGCCAGCAGATGCACCATGACCATGTGCACTGTCACCATGGGCAGTGTCACCATCGGTAGTCTCACCATGGGCACTGCCACCATGAGCACTGTCACCATGAACACTGCAACTGTGTGCAGTGTCACCATGCACACTGACACCGTAAGGACTATCACTGTAAGCAAAGTCACTATGAGCAATGTCACCATGGGCACTGTCCCCAGTTTGCACTGCCACCAGGTGCCGTGTCACCATAGGCACTTTCACCGTGAGAAATGTGACCGTTCAGAATGTCTCTATGGGCACTGACACCATGGGCATTGTCACTGTGAGCACTGTCACAACGGGCACTATCACCGTGAGAAATCTCATCATGGTAACTGTCGCCATGGGCACATTCACTGTGAGAAGTGTCACCATGGGCACTGTCAGTGTTGGCACTGTTACGATGGGCACTGTCATTGTGGGCACTGTCACCATGGCCACTGCCACCTTGGGCTCTGTCACGATAGACACTGTAATAAGACCCATTATCACCGTGGGCACTGTCACCATGGCCACTATCACCATGAGCACTGTCAGCATGTGCACTGTCACTATTTAGCGCTGTCACCAGTTGAACTACCACCATGGGCACTGTCACGATGTGCACTATCACCGTGAGCATAGTTACCATGGGCAATCTAAAAATGTGCAGTGTCACCATCGGTACTGTCCCCATGGGAACTGCCACAAAGAGCACTGTCATCATTAGCACTGTCACCACGACGACTGCCTCCTTGGGCACTGCTATTATGAGCACTGTCACCATGAGAACTGTCGCTATGAGAACTGCCACCATGGGTATTTTCAACATGAGTACTGTCACCATGGGTATTGTCACCATTTGCACTGACACCATGAGCACTATTACCGTGAGCTCTATCACAGTGAGCACTCTCACTGTGGTCAGTGTCACCATGACCACTGTCGCCATGGGTACTGGCACAATGCGGACAGGCACAATGAGCCCTGTCACCATTGGCACTCTCAGTGTGAGCACTCTCACCATGGTCACTGTCACCATGGGCACTGTTACCATGAGCACTGTCACCATAGGCAATGGCGCCGTGGGAACTTTCACCATGGGCATTGTCATCATGGGCAGTGTCACCATGGGCACTGTCACCATGGACACTATCACTGTGAGCATTGTCACCACGTGTACAGCTACCATGGGCAGTGTCAGCATCGGTTGTGACCATGTGCACTGTCACAATGAGAACTGTCAGCATGGGAACTGTCACGATTTTTCACTGCCATCATGTGCACTACAACCATGTGCACTGTCACCATTGGCACTATCACCGTGAGCACTGTCACCATGAGTACTGTCATCATGGGCAGTGTCACCAAGGGCACAGCCACCATGTGCGCTGTTAACATGGTCACTATCACCATGAGCACTGTCACCATGGGAACTACCAACATGGGCACGGTCATCATGAGCACTTTCACAATGGGAACTGCCACCATGGGCACTATTAACACGAGCACACTCACCATGGGCACTATCACCAAGGGCACTGTCAGTTTCAGCACTATCAGCATGGGTACTGCAACCATGACCACTGTCAACGTAAGCACTGTCCCCATTCTCTGTATCACCATGTGCACTGTCACCATGGGCACTATCACCTTGAGAACTGTCAGCCTGGGCACTGTCACCATGGGTATTGTGACGTTGGGCACTGTCACCATGAGCACTGTCACCTTGGGCACTGGCACAATGTGGACTGTCACCATGAACACTGTCATCATGGGCAGTATCACCATTAGAACTGTCACTGTGGTCACTGACACCATGGCCACTCTCACCGTGAGCCCTATCACCGTGAGTGTTGTGACCATGGGCACTTTCACCATGGGCAGTGTACCCATTGACAATTTAACTGTTAGTACTGTCACCATGGACACTATAACTATGGACACTGTCACCGTGGGCTCTGTCACCATGGGCACTTTCACCATGAGCACTGCCACTCTGACCACTCTCATCATAAGAACTGTCACCATGGGCACTTTCACGATGGGCACTTCCAACATTGGCACTATCACCATGGGCACGGTCAACAAGAGCACCCTCTTGGTGGGCAATGTCACCATGTGCAATGTCACCACAAGGACTATCACATTAAGCAATGTCCCCATGGGCACTGTCACCATTTTGCACTGCCACCATGTGCACTATCACCTTAGGCACTGTCACCATGAGCACTTGATCACTGAGTACTGTCACCATGGGTAATATCACCATGGGCACTGTCACCCTGAGGACTATCACCGTGAGCAATACCATGATGCGCACTGGCGCCGTGGGTCTTTTCACTATTAGCACTGAAACAATGTGCACTATCACTGTGAGAAATGTCACCGTGCTAACTGTCCGCAAGGGCACTGTCACAGAGAGAAAAGTCATCATGGGCACTGTCACAGTCAGTATTCTCACCATGGGCACTCTCATTGTGGGCAATGCCTCCGTGAGCACTATTACCATGAACACTGCTACCGTGAACACTCTCATGATAAGAACTGTCACCATGGGCACAGACACCATGGGCACTCTCACGGTGTGCACTGTCACCAGGGGCACTGTCACAATGGGCACTGTCACCATGAGCACTGGAACCATGGGCACTCTCACCATGGGCACTATCACCATGAGCAATATCACCATGGGCACTCTCACTATTTTGCACTGCCACCAGATGCACCATGACCATGTGCACTGTCACCATGGGCAGTGTCACCATCGGTAGTCTCACCATGGGCACTGCCACCATGAGCACTGTCACCAAGAGCACTGTCACCACGGGCACTGCCACCATGAGCACTGTCACAAGAACTGTCAGTATGAGAACTGCCACCATGGGCACTTTCACCATGATTACGATCACCTGGGTATTGTCACCTTTGGCACTGTCAACGTGAGAACTATCACCGTGAGAACTATCACCATGAGCACTGTCACCACGGGCACAGCCTTAATGCGGACTGTCATCATGAACACTGTCACCATTGGCACTATCACAGTGAGAACACTCACCGTGGTCACTGTCACCATGGGCACGGTCACCGCCAGCACTGTCACTAAGAGCATAATCAACATAGGCACTGTCACCGTGAGAACAGTCACCATGGGCACTGTCAACTTGGAGACTATCACCTTGAGCACTGTCACCATGAGCACTGTCACCATGAGCAATTTCAACAGGATCACTTTCACCGTGAGAACTGTCACCATGGGGACTCTCACCATTGGCACTGCCTCCGAGGGGTTGTCATGATGAGCACTATCACCATGGGCAGTGTCTCCATGGGCAGTGTCACCGTGAGCACTCTCACTATTGGCACTATCACCATCGGCGCTGTCAGCATCGGCATGGTCACCGTGAGCACTGTCACAATGGGCATTGTCACACTGGGTGCTGTCACCATCGGCACAGTCATCGTTAGCACTCTCACCATGGGCACTGTGATCTTGGGCACTGTCACCATGGGCTCTGCCACTGTGGGCACGGTCACAATGGGAAGTATCACCATGGGCTTTGTCAGCGTGGGCAATGTCACCCTGGGCATGGCCACCATATCTATCACCATAGGCACTGTCACCATGGGCACTGTCACCATGAGCACGGTCACCATGAGCACTGCCACAAAGAGCACTGTCACTTATGGCACTGTCCTCATGAGAAGTGTCACCATGATCACTGTCACCATGGACAGGACACGCTGGGTATTGTCACCATGGGCACTGTCTATGAGCAGTCTCACCATGGGAATTGTCACCTTAGTTACTGTCACCATGGGCACTGTCACCGTGAACACTTTTACCATCAGCTCTGTTACCCTGGGTATTGTCACCATGGGAACTATCACCGTGACAGTTGTGAACATGGGCACTCTCAGCATGGGCACTCTCACCATGAGCAATGTCACCATGAATACTGTCACCCTGTGTATTGTCACCATGGGCACTGTCACCGTGAGCACTACACCATGAGAATTGTGACTATGGGCACTGTCCCCATGGCCACATTCACCATAGGAACTAACGCCGTGAACACTGTCACCATGAGCAATGTCCCTGTGTGCAGTTTCACCACACTATCACCATAAGCAATGTCACCATGAGCAATATCACCATGGTCACTGTCACCATTTTGCACTGCCACCATGTCAGTGTCACCATGGGCTGTTTCACTATGAGAACTGTCACCATGGGTAATAGCACCATGGGCACTGTCACCGTGAACAATGTCACTATGAGAATTTTCACCATAGGCCCTGTCACCGTGAGAATTGTCACCATCGGCACTGTCAACATGGAGACTCTAACCTTGAGCACTGTCACCATGAGCACAGACACCATGGTCACATTCAATGTAAGACCTGTCACCACGGAGACTATCAACATTGGCACTGTCACCGTGCGGTTGTCACCATGAGCACTATCACCATGGGCGATGTCTCCATGGGCAGTTTCACCATGAGCACTGTCACTATTGGCACTCTCACCATCGGCACTGTCACCATGGGCACCGTCACCGTGAGCACTGTCACCATGAGCCTTGTCACACTGGGCGCTGTCACCATGGGCACAGTCACCGTGGGCACTGTCACAATGGGAATTATCAGCATGGGCTTTGTCAGCCTTGGCACTGTCCCCGTGGGCACTGACACCGTGACATCTATCACCATAAACACAGTAAACATGGGCACTGTCACCATGAGCACGGACACCATGAGCACTGCCACAAAGAGCACTGTTATTTATGGCACTGCCAACGTGAGCACTGTCACCATGAGCACTGTCACCATGGGCATGACACCATGGGCACTGTCACTGTGAGCACTACACCATGAGAATTGTGACTATGGGCACTGTTACCATGGACACTCTCACCATGGGAACTATCACCGTGAACACTGTCCCCATGAACACTGTCACTGTGTGCAGTGTCACCATGCGCACTGTCACTGTAAGGACTATCACCGTAAGCAAAGTCACCATGAGCAATGTCACCATGGGCAATGTCACCATTTTGCCCTGCCACCATGTGCAGTGTCACCATGGCTAATATCACCCTAGGCACTTTCACTGTGTGAAATGTGACCGTGCGGAATGACTCTATGGGCACTGGCATCATGGGCATTGTCACTGTGAGAAGTGTCACCATGGGCACTGTCAATGTTGGCACTGTCACCATGCGCACTCTCATTGTGGGCACTGTCACCATGGACACTGCCACCTTCGGGTCTGTCACCATGAACTCTGTAACAATGCCCATTATCAACGTGTGCACTGTCAACATGGGCACTATCCCCATGAGCACTGTCAGCATGTGCACTGTCACTATTTAGCACTGTCACCAGTTGAACTACCACCATGGGCAATGTCACAATGTGCACTATCACTGTGAGCACGGTTACCATGGGGACTGTAACAATGCACAGTGTCACCATCGGTACTGTCCCCATGGGAACTGCCACCAAGTGCACTGTCACCATTAGCACTGTCACCACAAGCACTGCCACCTTGGGAAATGCTATTATGAGCACTGTCACCATGAAAACTGTCGCTATGAGTACTGCCACCATGGGGATTTTCAACATCAGTAGTCACCATGGGTAATGTCACCATTTTCACTGTCATCATGAGCACTATTACCTTGAGCACTATCACCGTGAGCACTCTCACTGTGGTCGCTGTCACCATGAGCACTGTTGCCATGGGTAAGGGCACATTGCGGACTGGCACCATGAACCCTGTCACCATGGGCACTAACACTGTAAGCACTCTCACCGTGGTCACTGTGACCATGAGCACTGTTACCATGAGCACTGTCACCATAGGCAATGGTGCCGTGGGCACTGTCACCATGGGCACTGTCATCATGGGCAGTGTCACTATGGGAACTCTAACCAAGGGCACTGCAACCATGGACAATATCACTGTGAGCACTGTCACCATGGGTACTGCAACAAAGATAACTGTCACTGTGAGTACTGTCTGCATGGGTTGTCACCGTGTGCACTGTCACCATGAGAACTGTCAACATGGGCACTTTCACCATTTTTCACTGCCACCCTCTGCTTGTCACCATGGGCACTATTACCGTGAGAACTGTCACCATGCGTCCTGTCATCATTGGCACTGTCACCAAGGACACGGCCTCCATGTGCACAGTTACCGTGGTCACTATCACCGTGAGAACCGTCACCATGGGAACTACCAACATGAGCAATGTCATCATGAGCACTTTCACAATGGGAACTGACACCATGGGTACTATCAACGTGCGGACTCTCACCATGGGTACTATCACCATGGGCACTGTCACTGTGAGCACTTTATCCATGAGCACTGTCACCCTGGGTATTGTCACCATGGGCACTATCACCATGAGAGTTGTGAACATGGGAACTCTCACGGTGGACACTTTCACCATGAGCAATGTCACCATGAATACTGTCACGCTGTGTATTGTCACCATGGGCAGTGTCACCATGGGCACTGCCACCATGGGCACTGTCGCCATGGGTACTGGCACAATGTAGATAGGCACCATGAGCACTGTCACCATGGGCACCATCAGTGTGAGCACTCTCACCATGGTCACTGTCACCATGGGCACTGTTACCATGAACATCGTCACCAAAAGCAATGGCACCATGGGCCCTGTCATCATGGGCAGTGTCACCATGGGCACGCTCACTGTGAGCACTGTTCACCATGGATACTGCCAACATGGGAAATGTCACCGTGAGTACTGTCTCCATGAGTACTGGCTGCAAGGGTTGTCACCATGTGCACTGTCACCATGAGAGCTGTCAGCAAGTGCACTGTCACCATTTTGCACTGCCACCATGTGCACTATCACCTTAGGCACTGTCACCATGAGCACTTGATCACTGAGTACTGTCACCATGGGTGATATCACCATGGGCACTGTCACCGTGAGAACTATCACCGTGAGCAATGCCATGATGGGCACTGGCGCCATGGGTCTTTTCACTATTAGCACTGAAACAATGTGCACTATCACTGTGAGAAATCTCACAGTGCTAACTGTCCCCAAGGGCACTGTCACAGAGAGAAAAGTCATCATGGGCACTGTCACCGTGGGCACTGTCACAATGGGAAGTATCACCATGGGCTTTGTCAGCCTTGGCACTGTCCTGTGGGCAATGACACCGTGACATCTATCACCATAAACACTGTAAACATGGGCACTGTCACCATGAGCACGGACACCATGAGAACTGCCACAATGAACACTGTTATTTATGGCACTGACAACATGAGCACTGTCACCATGAGCACTGTCACTATGGGCATGACACGATGGGCAATGTCACTGTGAGCACTACACCATGAGAATTGTGACTATGGGCACTGTTACCATGGACAATCTCACCATGGGCCCTGTCATCATGGGCAGTGTCACAATGGGCTCTCACACCATGAGCACTATCACTGTGAGCACAGTCACCATGGATACTGCAAACATGAGAACTGTCACCGTGAGTACTCTCGCCATGAGTAATGTCTGCATGGGTTGTCACCATGTGCACTGTCACCATGAGAACTGTCAACAGGGGCACTCTCAACATTTTTCACTGCCACCATGTGCAATGTCACCATGGGCACTATCACCATGGAAAGTATCACCGTGAACACTGTCACCATGAACACTGCAACTGTGTGCAGTGTCACCATGCGCATTGTCACCGTAAGGATTATCACTGTAAGCAAAGTCACTATGAGCAATGTCACCATGGGCACTGTCACCATTTTGCACTGCCACTAGGTGCAGTGTCACAATAGGCACTTTCACCATGAGAAATATGACCATGCGCAATGTCTCTATGGGCACTGGCACCATGGGCATGGTCACTGTGAGTCCTGTCACAACGGGCACTATCACCGTGAGAAATCTCATCATGGTAACTGTCGCCATGTGCACATTCACTGTGAGAAGTGTCACCATGGGCACTGCCAGTGTCGGTACTGTTACCATGGGCACTGTCATTGTGGGCACTGTCACCATGGCCACTGCCACCTTGGGCTCTGTCACGATGAACACTGTAATAATGCCCATTATCACCGTGGGCACTGTCACCATGGGCACTATCACTGTGAGCTCTGTGAGCATGTGCACTGTCACTATTTAGCGCTGTCACCAGTTGAACTACCACCATGGGCACTGTCACGATGTGCACTATCACCGTGAGCATAGTTACCATGGGCAATCTAAAAATGTGCAGTGTCACCATCGGTACTGTCCCCATGGGAACTGCCACAAAGAGCACTGTCATCATTAGCACTGTCACCACGACGACTGCCTCCTTGGGCACTGCTATTATGAGCACTGTCACCATGAGAACTGTCGCTATGAGAACTGCCACCATGGGTATTTTCAACATGAGTACTGTCACCATGGGTATTGTCACCATTTGCACTGACACCATGAGCACTATTACCGTGAGCTCTATCACAGTGAGCACTCTCACTGTGGTCAGTGTCACCATGACCACTGTCGCCATGGGTACTGGCACAATGCGGACTGGCACCATGAGCCCTGTCACCATGGGCACTCTCAGTGTGAGCACTCTCACCATGGTCACTGTCACCATGGGCACTGTTACCATGAGCACTGTCACCATAGGCAATGGCGCCGTGGGAACTTTCACCATGGGCACTGTCATCATGGGCAGTGTCACCATGGGCACTGTCACCTTGGGCACTGCCACCATGGGCAGTATCACTGTGAGCACTGTCACCATGGGTACTGCAACCATGAGAACTGTCACCGTGAGTACTGTCTGCATGGGTTGTCACCGTGTGCACTTTCACCATGAGAACTATCAACATGGGCCCTTTCACCATTTTTCACTGCCAACCTGTGCCTTGTCACCATGGGCACTATAACCGTGAGAACTTTCACCATGCGTACTGTCATCAATGGCACTGTCACCAAGGGCACGGCCAACATGTGCACAGTTACCATGGTCACTATCACCGTGAGCACTGTCACCAAGGGAACTACCAACATGGGCGATGTCACCATGAGCACTTTCACAATGGGAACTGTCACCATGGGCACTATCAATGGGTGGACTCTCATGATGGGCACTATAACCATGGGCACTGTCACCGTGAGCACCGTCACTGTTGGCACTGTCACCATGAGCACTATTACTGTGAGCACTAGCACCATGAGCACTCTCACCGGTGTCAGTGTCACCATGGGCAGTGTCACTATTGTTACTGGCACAATGCGGACTGTCACAATGGGACCTGTCACCATGGACACTATCACCATGAGCACTCGCACCGTGGTCACTGTTACCATGGGTTCTGTCACTGTGAGCACTGTTAACATAGGCAATGGCACTGTGGGCACTAACTTCATGGGCACTGTCATCCTGGGCATTGTCACCATGGGCAGTGTCACCATGGGCACTGCCACCATCGGCACTGTCACCGTGAGCACTGTCACTAAGAGCATAATCAACATAGGCACTGTCACCGTGAGAACAGTCACCATGGGCATTGTCAACATGGAGACTATCACCTTGAACACTCTCACCATGAGCACTGTCACCATGAGCAATTTCAACAGGATCACTTTCACCATGAGAAATGTTGCCACGGGGACTCTCACCATTGGCACTGCCTCCGAGGGTTTGTCATGATGAGCACTATCACCATGGGCAGTGTCTCCATGGGCAGTGTCACCGTGAGCACTCTCACTATTGGCACTATCACCATCGGCACTGTCAGCATCGGCATGGTCACCGTGAGCACTGTCACAATGGGCATTGTCACACTGGGTGCTGTCACCGTGGGCTCAGTCACCGTTAGCACTCTCACCATGGGCTCTGTGATCTTGGGCACTGTCACCATGGGCTCTGCCACCGTGGGCACTGTCACAATGGGAAGTATCACCATGGGCTTTGTCAGCGTGGGCAATGTCACCCTGGGCACGGCCACCATGATATCTATCAACATAGGCACTGTCACCATGGGCACTGTCACCATGAGCATGGTCACCATGAGCACTGCCACAATGAGCACTGTCACTTATGGCACTGTCCTCATGAGAATTGTCACCATGATCACTGTCACCATGGACAGGACACGCTGGGTATTGTCACCATGGGCACTGTCTATGAGCAGTCTCACCATGGGAATTGTCACCTTAGGTACTGTCACCATGGGCACTGTCACCGTGAACACTTTTACCATCAGCTCTGTTACCCTGGGTATTGTCACCATGGGAACTATCACCGTGACAGTTGTGAACAAGGGCACTCTCACCATGAGCAATGTGACCATGACTACTGTCACCCTGTGTATTGTCACCATGGGCACTCTCACCGTGAGCACTACACCATGAGAATTGTGACTATGGGCACTGTCACCATTTTGCACTGCCACCAGGTGCAGTGTCACCATGGTTAATATCACCATAGGCACATTCACCATGAGAAATGTGGCCATGCGGAATGACTCTATGGGCACTGGCACCACGGGCATTGTCACTGTGAGCACTGTCACAACGGGCACTATCGCTGTGAGAAATCTCACCATGCTAACTGTCCTGATGGGCACTGTCACCGTGAGAAGTGTCACCATGGGCACTGTCACTGTCGGCAATGTCACCATGTGCACTGTCATTGTGGGCACTGTCTCCATGGCCACTGCCACCGTGTGCTCTGTCACCATGAACTCTTTAACAGTGCCCATTATCACCATGTGCACTGTCACCATGGGCACTATCACGATGAGCGATGTCAGCATGTGCACTGTCACTATTCAGCACTGTCACGAGGTGAACTACCACCATGGGCACTGTCACGATGTGCAGTATCACCGTGAGCACGGTTACCATGGGCACTGTAAAAATGCACAGTGTCACCATCGGTACTGTCCCCATGGTAACTGCCACCAAGAGCAATGTCACCATTAGCACTGTCACCACGAGGACTGCCATCTTGGGCACTGCTACTATGAGCACTGTCACCATGAGAACTGTCGCTATGAGAACTGCCACCATGGGTATTTTCAACATGATTACTGTCACCATGGGTATTGTCACCCTTTGCACTGTCACCATGAGCACTATTGCCGTGAGCTCTATCACAGTGAGCACTCTCACTGTGGTCAGTGTCACCATGACCACTGTCGCCATCGGTACTGGCACAATGCGGACTGGCACCATGAGCCCTGTCACCATGGGCACTATCAGTGTGAGCAATCTCACCATAATCCCTGTCTCCATGGGCACTGTTACCATGAGCACTGTCACCATAGGCAATGGCGCCGTGGGAACTTTCACCATGGGCACTGTCATCATGGGCAGTGTCACCATGGGCACTGTCACCAGGGGCACTGCCACCATGGGCAGTATCACTGTGAGCACTGTCACCATGGGTACTGCAACCCTGATAACTGTCACCATGAGTACTATCTGGATGGGTTGTCACCGTGTGCACTGTCACCATGAGAAGTGTCAACATGGGCACTTTCACCATTTTTCACTGCCACCCAGTGCCTTGTCACCATGGGAACTATTACCATGAGAACTGTCACCATGAGTACTGTCATAATTGGCACTGTCACCAAGGGCACGGCCACCATGTGCACAGTTACCATGGTCACTATCACAATGAGCACTGTCACCATGGGAACGACCCACATGGGCACTGTCATCATGAGCACTTTCACAAAGGGAACTGCCAACATGGGCACTATTAACACGAGCACACTCACCATGGGCACTATCACCAAGGGCACTGTCAGTTTCAGCACTATCACCATGGGTACTGCAACCATGTCCACTGTCACCATATGCACGGTCACCATTCTCTGTATCACCATGTGCACTGTCACCATGGGCACTATCACCTTGAGAACTGTCAGCCTTGGCACTGTCACCATGGGTATTGTGACTTTGGGCACTGTCACCATGAGCACTGTCACCTTGGGCACTGGCACAATGTGGACTGTCACCATGAGCACTGTCATCATGGGCAGTATCACCATTAGAACTGTCACCCTGGTCACTGTCACCATGGCCACTCTCACCGTGAGCACTATCACCGTGAGTGTTGTGACCATGGGCACTTTCACCATGGGCAGTGACCCCATGGACAATTTCACTGTTAGGACTGTCACCATGGACACTATAACTATGGACACTGTCACCGTGGGCTCTGTCACCATGGGCACTTTCACCATGAGCACTGCCACTCTGACCACTCTCATCATAAGAACTGTCACCATGGGCACTTTCATGATGGGCACTTCCAACATTGGCACTATCACCATGAGCACTGTCAACAAGAGCACTGTCGTGGTGGGCAATGTCACCATGTGCAATGTCACCACAAGGACTATCACATTAAGCAATGTCACCATGGGCACTGTCGCCATTTTGCACTGCCACCGTGTGCACTATCACCTTAGGCACTGTCACCATGAGCACTTGATCACTGAGTACTGTCACCATGGGTAATATCACCATGGGCACTGTCACCGTGAGAACTATCACCGTGAGCAATGCCATGATGGGCACTGGCGCCGTGGGTCTTTTCACTATTAGCACTGAAACAATGTGCGCTATCACTGTGAGAAATGTCACCGTGCTAACTGTCCCCAAGGGCACTGTCACAGAGAGAAAAGTCATCATGGGCACTGTCACAGTCAGTATTCTCACCATGGGCACTCTCATTGTGGGCAATGCCTCCGTGAGCACTATTACCATGAACACTGCTACCGTGAACACTCTCATGATAAGAACTGTCACCATGGGCACAGACACCATGGGCACTCTCACGGTGAGCACTGTCACCAGGGGCACTGTCACAATAGGCACTGTCACCATGAGCACTGGAACCATGGGCACTCTCACCATGGGCACTATCACCATGAGCAATATCACCATGGGCACTCTCACTATTTTGCACTGCCAGCAGATGCACCATGACCATGTGCACTGTCACCATGGGCAGTGTCACCATCGGTAGTCTCACCATGGGCACTGCCACCATGAGCACTGTCACCATGAACACTGCAACTGTGTGCAGTGTCACCATGCACACTGACACCGTAAGGACTATCACTGTAAGCAAAGTCACTATGAGCAATGTCACCATGGGCACTGTCCCCAGTTTGCACTGCCACCAGGTGCCGTGTCACCATAGGCACTTTCACCGTGAGAAATGTGACCGTTCAGAATGTCTCTATGGGCACTGACACCATGGGCATTGTCACTGTGAGCACTGTCACAACGGGCACTATCACCGTGAGAAATCTCATCATGGTAACTGTCGCCATGGGCACATTCACTGTGAGAAGTGTCACCATGGGCACTGTCAGTGTTGGCACTGTTACGATGGGCACTGTCATTGTGGGCACTGTCACCATGGCCACTGCCACCTTGGGCTCTGTCACGATAGACACTGTAATAAGACCCATTATCACCGTGGGCACTGTCACCATGGCCACTATCACCATGAGCACTGTCAGCATGTGCACTGTCACTATTTAGCACTGTCACCAGGTGAACTACCACCATGGGCACTGTCACGATGTGCACTATCACCGTGAGCACGGTTACCATGGGCATTGTAACAAGGCACAGTGTCACCATCTGTACTGTACACATGGGAACTGCCACCAAGAGCACTGTCACCATTAGCACTGTCACCACGAGGACTGCCTCCTTGGGCAATGCTATTATGACCACTGTCACCATTAGATTGTCGCTATGAGAACTGCCACCATGGGTATTTTCAACATGAGTACTGTCACCATGGGTATTGTCACCATTTGCACTGTTACCATGAGCACTATTACCGTGAGCTCTATCACAGTGAGCACTCTCACTGTGGTCAGTGTCACCATGACCACTGTCGCCATGGGTACTGGCACAATGCGGACAGGCACAATGAGCCCTGTCACCATTGGCACTATCAGTGTGAGCACTCTCAACATGGTCACTGTCACCATGGGCACTGTTACCATGAGCACTGTCACCATAGGCAATGGCGCCGTGGGAACTTTCACCATGGGCATTGTCATCATGGGCACTGTCACCGTGGGCACTGTCACAATGGGAAGTATCACCATGGGCTTTGTCAGCCTTGGCACTGTCCTGTGGGCAATGACACCGTGACATCTATCACCATAAACACTGTAAACATGGGCACTGTCACCATGAGCACGGACACCATGAGAACTGCCACAATGAACACTGTTATTTATGGCACTGACAACATGAGCACTGTCACCATGAGCACTGTCACTATGGGCATGACACGATGGGCAATGTCACTGTGAGCACTACACCATGAGAATTGTGACTATGGGCACTGTTACCATGGACAATCTCACCATGGGCCCTGTCATCATGGGCAGTGTCACAATGGGCTCTCACACCATGAGCACTATCACTGTGAGCACAGTCACCATGGATACTGCAAACATGAGAACTGTCACCGTGAGTACTCTCGCCATGAGTAATGTCTGCATGGGTTGTCACCATGTGCACTGTCACCATGAGAACTGTCAACAGGGGCACTCTCAACATTTTTCACTGCCACCATGTGCAATGTCACCATGGGCACTATCACCATGGAAAGTATCACCGTGAACACTGTCACCATGAACACTGCAACTGTGTGCAGTGTCACCATGCGCATTGTCACCGTAAGGATTATCACTGTAAGCAAAGTCACTATGAGCAATGTCACCATGGGCACTGTCACCATTTTGCACTGCCACTAGGTGCAGTGTCACAATAGGCACTTTCACCATGAGAAATATGACCATGCGCAATGTCTCTATGGGCACTGGCACCATGGGCATGGTCACTGTGAGTCCTGTCACAACGGGCACTATCACCGTGAGAAATCTCATCATGGTAACTGTCGCCATGTGCACATTCACTGTGAGAAGTGTCACCATGGGCACTGCCAGTGTCGGTACTGTTACCATGGGCACTGTCATTGTGGGCACTGTCACCATGGCCACTGCCACCTTGGGCTCTGTCACGATGAACACTGTAATAATGCCCATTATCACCGTGGGCACTGTCACCATGGGCACTATCACTGTGAGCTCTGTGAGCATGTGCACTGTCACTATTTAGCGCTGTCACCAGTTGAACTACCACCATGGGCACTGTCACGATGTGCACTATCACCGTGAGCATAGTTACCATGGGCAATCTAAAAATGTGCAGTGTCACCATCGGTACTGTCCCCATGGGAACTGCCACAAAGAGCACTGTCATCATTAGCACTGTCACCACGACGACTGCCTCCTTGGGCACTGCTATTATGAGCACTGTCACCATGAGAACTGTCGCTATGAGAACTGCCACCATGGGTATTTTCAACATGAGTACTGTCACCATGGGTATTGTCACCATTTGCACTGACACCATGAGCACTATTACCGTGAGCTCTATCACAGTGAGCACTCTCACTGTGGTCAGTGTCACCATGACCACTGTCGCCATGGGTACTGGCACAATGCGGACTGGCACCATGAGCCCTGTCACCATGGGCACTCTCAGTGTGAGCACTCTCACCATGGTCACTGTCACCATGGGCACTGTTACCATGAGCACTGTCACCATAGGCAATGGCGCCGTGGGAACTTTCACCATGGGCACTGTCATCATGGGCAGTGTCACCATGGGCACTGTCACCTTGGGCACTGCCACCATGGGCAGTATCACTGTGAGCACTGTCACCATGGGTACTGCAACCATGAGAACTGTCACCGTGCGTACTGTCTGCATGGGTTGTCACCGTGTGCACTTTCACCATGAGAACTATCAACATGGGCCCTTTCACCATTTTTCACTGCCAACCTGTGCCTTGTCACCATGGGCACTATAACCGTGAGAACTTTCACCATGCGTACTGTCATCAATGGCACTGTCACCAAGGGCACGGCCAACATGTGCACAGTTACCATGGTCACTATCACCGTGAGCACTGTCACCAAGGGAACTACCAACATGGGCGATGTCACCATGAGCACTTTCACAATGGGAACTGTCACCATGGGCACTATCAATGGGTGGACTCTCATGATGGGCACTATAACCATGGGCACTGTCACCGTGAGCACCGTCACTGTTGGCACTGTCACCATGAGCACTATTACTGTGAGCACTAGCACCATGAGCACTCTCACCGGTGTCAGTGTCACCATGGGCAGTGTCACTATTGTTACTGGCACAATGCGGACTGTCACAATGGGACCTGTCACCATGGACACTATCACCATGAGCACTCGCACCGTGGTCACTGTTACCATGGGTTCTGTCACTGTGAGCACTGTTAACATAGGCAATGGCACTGTGGGCACTAACTTCATGGGCACTGTCATCCTGGGCATTGTCACCATGGGCAGTGTCACCATGGGCACTGCCACCATGGGCACTGTCACCGTGAGCACTGTCACTAAGAGCATAATCAACATAGGCACTGTCACCGTGAGAACAGTCACCATGGGCATTGTCAACATGGAGACTATCACCTTGAACACTCTCACCATGAGCACTGTCACCATGAGCAATTTCAACAGGATCACTTTCACCATGAGAAATGTTGCCACGGGGACTCTCACCATTGGCACTGCCTCCGAGGGTTTGTCATGATGAGCACTATCACCATGGGCAGTGTCTCCATGGGCAGTGTCACCGTGAGCACTCTCACTATTGGCACTATCACCATCGGCACTGTCAGCATCGGCATGGTCACCGTGAGCACTGTCACAATGGGCATTGTCACACTGGGTGCTGTCACCGTGGGCTCAGTCACCGTTAGCACTCTCACCATGGGCTCTGTGATCTTGGGCACTGTCACCATGGGCTCTGCCACCGTGGGCACTGTCACAATGGGAAGTATCACCATGGGCTTTGTCAGCGTGGGCAATGTCACCCTGGGCACGGCCACCATGATATCTATCAACATAGGCACTGTCACCATGGGCACTGTCACCATGAGCATGGTCACCATGAGCACTGCCACAATGAGCACTGTCACTTATGGCACTGTCCTCATGAGAATTGTCACCATGATCACTGTCACCATGGACAGGACACGCTGGGTATTGTCACCATGGGCACTGTCTATGAGCAGTCTCACCATGGGAATTGTCACCTTAGGTACTGTCACCATGGGCACTGTCACCGTGAACACTTTTACCATCAGCTCTGTTACCCTGGGTATTGTCACCATGGGAACTATCACCGTGACAGTTGTGAACAAGGGCACTCTCACCATGAGCAATGTGACCATGACTACTGTCACCCTGTGTATTGTCACCATGGGCACTCTCACCGTGAGCACTACACCATGAGAATTGTGACTATGGGCACTGTCACCATTTTGCACTGCCACCAGGTGCAGTGTCACCATGGTTAATATCACCATAGGCACATTCACCATGAGAAATGTGGCCATGCGGAATGACTCTATGGGCACTGGCACCACGGGCATTGTCACTGTGAGCACTGTCACAACGGGCACTATCGCTGTGAGAAATCTCACCATGCTAACTGTCCTGATGGGCACTGTCACCGTGAGAAGTGTCACCATGGGCACTGTCACTGTCGGCAATGTCACCATGTGCACTGTCATTGTGGGCACTGTCTCCATGGCCACTGCCACCGTGTGCTCTGTCACCATGAACTCTTTAACAGTGCCCATTATCACCATGTGCACTGTCACCATGGGCACTATCACGATGAGCGATGTCAGCATGTGCACTGTCACTATTCAGCACTGTCACGAGGTGAACTACCACCATGGGCACTGTCACGATGTGCAGTATCACCGTGAGCACGGTTACCATGGGCACTGTAAAAATGCACAGTGTCACCATCGGTACTGTCCCCATGGTAACTGCCACCAAGAGCAATGTCACCATTAGCACTGTCACCACGAGGACTGCCATCTTGGGCACTGCTACTATGAGCACTGTCACCATGAGAACTGTCGCTATGAGAACTGCCACCATGGGTATTTTCAACATGATTACTGTCACCATGGGTATTGTCACCCTTTGCACTGTCACCATGAGCACTATTGCCGTGAGCTCTATCACAGTGAGCACTCTCACTGTGGTCAGTGTCACCATGACCACTGTCGCCATCGGTACTGGCACAATGCGGACTGGCACCATGAGCCCTGTCACCATGGGCACTATCAGTGTGAGCAATCTCACCATAATCCCTGTCTCCATGGGCACTGTTACCATGAGCACTGTCACCATAGGCAATGGCGCCGTGGGAACTTTCACCATGGGCACTGTCATCATGGGCAGTGTCACCATGGGCACTGTCACCAGGGGCACTGCCACCATGGGCAGTATCACTGTGAGCACTGTCACCATGGGTACTGCAACCCTGATAACTGTCACCATGAGTACTGTCTGGATGGGTTGTCACCGTGTGCACTGTCACCATGAGAAGTGTCAACATGGGCACTTTCACCATTTTTCACTGCCACCCAGTGCCTTGTCACCATGGGAACTATTACCATGAGAACTGTCACCATGAGTACTGTCATAATTGGCACTGTCACCAAGGGCACGGCCACCATGTGCACAGTTACCATGGTCACTATCACAATGAGCACTGTCACCATGGGAACGACCCACATGGGCACTGTCATCATGAGCACTTTCACAAAGGGAACTGCCAACATGGGCACTATTAACACGAGCACACTCACCATGGGCACTATCACCAAGGGCACTGTCAGTTTCAGCACTATCACCATGGGTACTGCAACCATGTCCACTGTCACCATATGCACGGTCACCATTCTCTGTATCACCATGTGCACTGTCACCATGGGCACTATCACCTTGAGAACTGTCAGCCTTGGCACTGTCACCATGGGTATTGTGACTTTGGGCACTGTCACCATGAGCACTGTCACCTTGGGCACTGGCACAATGTGGACTGTCACCATGAGCACTGTCATCATGGGCAGTATCACCATTAGAACTGTCACCCTGGTCACTGTCACCATGGCCACTCTCACCGTGAGCACTATCACCGTGAGTGTTGTGACCATGGGCACTTTCACCATGGGCAGTGACCCCATGGACAATTTCACTGTTAGGACTGTCACCATGGACACTATAACTATGGACACTGTCACCGTGGGCTCTGTCACCATGGGCACTTTCACCATGAGCACTGCCACTCTGACCACTCTCATCATAAGAACTGTCACCATGGGCACTTTCATGATGGGCACTTCCAACATTGGCACTATCACCATGAGCACTGTCAACAAGAGCACTGTCGTGGTGGGCAATGTCACCATGTGCAATGTCACCACAAGGACTATCACATTAAGCAATGTCACCATGGGCACTGTCGCCATTTTGCACTGCCACCGTGTGCACTATCACCTTAGGCACTGTCACCATGAGCACTTGATCACTGAGTACTGTCACCATGGGTAATATCACCATGGGCACTGTCACCGTGAGAACTATCACCGTGAGCAATGCCATGATGGGCACTGGCGCCGTGGGTCTTTTCACTATTAGCACTGAAACAATGTGCGCTATCACTGTGAGAAATGTCACCGTGCTAACTGTCCCCAAGGGCACTGTCACAGAGAGAAAAGTCATCATGGGCACTGTCACAGTCAGTATTCTCACCATGGGCACTCTCATTGTGGGCAATGCCTCCGTGAGCACTATTACCATGAACACTGCTACCGTGAACACTCTCATGATAAGAACTGTCACCATGGGCACAGACACCATGGGCACTCTCACGGTGAGCACTGTCACCAGGGGCACTGTCACAATGGGCACTGTCACCATGAGCACTGGAACCATGGGCACTCTCACCATGGGCACTATCACCATGAGCAATATCACCATGGGCACTCTCACTATTTTGCACTGCCACCAGATGCACCATGACCATGTGCACTGTCACCATGGGCAGTGTCACCATCGGTAGTCTCACCATGGGCACTGCCACCATGAGCACTGTCACCATGAACACTGCAACTGTGTGCAGTGTCACCATGCACACTGACACCGTAAGGACTATCACTGTAAGCAAAGTCACTATGAGCAATGTCACCATGGGCACTGTCCCCAGTTTGCACTGCCACCAGGTGCCGTGTCACCATAGGCACTTTCACCGTGAGAAATGTGACCGTTCAGAATGTCTCTATGGGCACTGACACCATGGGCATTGTCACTGTGAGCACTGTCACAACGGGCACTATCACCGTGAGAAATCTCATCATGGTAACTGTCGCCATGGGCACATTCACTGTGAGAAGTGTCACCATGGGCACTGTCAGTGTTGGCACTGTTACGATGGGCACTGTCATTGTGGGCACTGTCACCATGGCCACTGCCACCTTGGGCTCTGTCACGATAGACACTGTAATAAGACCCATTATCACCGTGGGCACTGTCACCATGGCCACTATCACCATGAGCACTGTCAGCATGTGCACTGTCACTATTTAGCACTGTCACCAGGTGAACTACCACCATGGGCACTGTCACGATGTGCACTATCACCGTGAGCACGGTTACCATGGGCATTGTAACAAGGCACAGTGTCACCATCTGTACTGTACACATGGGAACTGCCACCAAGAGCACTGTCACCATTAGCACTGTCACCACGAGGACTGCCTCCTTGGGCAATGCTATTATGACCACTGTCACCATTAGATTGTCGCTATGAGAACTGCCACCATGGGTATTTTCAACATGAGTACTGTCACCATGGGTATTGTCACCATTTGCACTGTTACCATGAGCACTATTACCGTGAGCTCTATCACAGTGAGCACTCTCACTGTGGTCAGTGTCACCATGACCACTGTCGCCATGGGTACTGGCACAATGCGGACAGGCACAATGAGCCCTGTCACCATTGGCACTATCAGTGTGAGCACTCTCAACATGGTCACTGTCACCATGGGCACTGTTACCATGAGCACTGTCACCATAGGCAATGGCGCCGTGGGAACTTTCACCATGGGCATTGTCATCATGGGCAGTGTCACCATGGGCACTGTCACCATGGACACTATCACTGTGAGCATTGTCACCACGTGTACAGCTACCATGGGCAGTGTCAGCATCGGTTGTGACCATGTGCACTGTCACAATGAGAACTGTCAGCATGGGAACTGTCACGATTTTTCACTGCCATCATGTGCACTACAACCATGTGCACTGTCACCATTGGCACTATCACCGTGAGCACTGTCACCATGAGTACTGTCATCATGGGCAGTGTCACCAAGGGCACAGCCACCATGTGCGCTGTTAACATGGTCACTATCACCATGAGCACTGTCACCATGGGAACTACCAACATGGGCACGGTCATCATGAGCACTTTCACAATGGGAACTGCCACCATGGGCACTATTAACACGAGCACACTCACCATGGGCACTATCACCAAGGGCACTGTCAGTTTCAGCACTATCAGCATGGGTACTGCAACCATGACCACTGTCAACGTAAGCACTGTCCCCATTCTCTGTATCACCATGTGCACTGTCACCATGGGCACTATCTCCTTGAGAACTGTCAGCCTGGGCACTGTCACCATGGGTATTGTGACGTTGGTCACTGTCACCATGAGCACTGTCACCTTGGGCACTGGCACAATGTGGACTGTCACCATGAACACTGTCATCATGGGCAGTATCACCATTAGAACTGTCACTGTGGTCACTGACACCATGGCCACTCTCACCGTGAGCCCTATCACCGTGAGTGTTGTGACCATGGGCACTTTCACCATGGGCAGTGTACCCATTGACAATTTAACTGTTAGTACTGTCACCATGGACACTATAACTATGGACACTGTCACCGTGGGCTCTGTCACCATGGGCACTTTCACCATGAGCACTGCCACTCTGACCACTCTCATCATAAGAACTGTCACCATGGGCACTTTCACGATGGGCACTTCCAACATTGGCACTATCACCATGGGCACTGTCAACAAGAGCACCCACTTGGTGGGCAATGTCACCATGTGCAATGTCACCACAAGGACTATCACATTAAGCAATGTCCCCATGGGCACTGTCACCATTTTGCACTGCCACCATGTGCACTATCACCTTAGGCACTGTCACCATGAGCACTTGATCACTGAGTACTGTCACCATGGGTAATATCACCATGGGCACTGTCACCCTGAGGACTATCACCGTGAGCAATACCATGATGCGCACTGGCGCCGTGGGTCTTTTCACTATTAGCACTGAAACAATGTGCACTATCACTGTGAGAAATGTCACCGTGCTAACTGTCCGCAAGGGCACTGTCACAGAGAGAAAAGTCATCATGGGCACTGTCACAGTCAGTATTCTCACCATGGGCACTCTCATTGTGGGCAATGCCTCCGTGAGCACTATTACCATGAACACTGCTACCGTGAACACTCTCATGATAAGAACTGTCACCATGGGCACAGACACCATGGGCACTCTCACGGTGAGCACTGTCACCAGGGGCACTGTCACAATGGGCACTGTCACCATGAGCACTGGAACCATGGGCACTCTCACCATGGGCACTATCACCATGAGCAATATCACCATGGGCACTCTCACTATTTTGCACTGCCACCAGATGCACCATGACCATGTGCACTGTCACCATGGGCAGTGTCACCATCGGTAGTCTCACCATGGGCACTGCCACAATGAGCACTGTCACCAAGAGCACTGTCACCACGGGCACTGCCACCATGAGCACTGTCACAAGAACTGTCAGTATGAGAACTGCCACCATGGGCACTTTCACCATGATTACGATCACCTGGGTATTGTCACCTTTGGCACTGTCAACGTGAGAACTATCACCGTGAGAACTATCACCATGAGCACTGTCACCACGGGCACAGCCTTAATGCGGACTGTCATCATGAACACTGTCACCATTGGCACTATCACAGTGAGAACACTCACCGTGGTCACTGTCACCATGGGCACAGTCACCGCCAGCACTGTCACTAAGAGCATAATCAACATAGGCACTGTCACCGTGAGAACAGTCACCATGGGCACTGTCAACTTGGAGACTATCACTTTGAGCACTGTCACCATGAGCACTGTCACCATGAGCAATTTCAACAGGATCACTTTCACCGTGAGAACTGTCACCATGGGGACTCTCACCATTGGCACTGCCTCCGAGGGGTTGTCATGATGAGCACTATCACCATGGGCAGTGTCTCCATGGGCAGTGTCACCGTGAGCACTCTCACTATTGGCACTATCACCATCGGCGCTGTCAGCATCGGCATGGTCACCGTGAGCACTGTCACAATGGGCATTGTCACACTGGGTGCTGTCACCATCGGCACAGTCATCGTTAGCACTCTCACCATGGGCACTGTGATCTTGGGCACTGTCACCATGGGCTCTGCCACCGTGGGCACTGTCACAATGGGAAGTATCACCATGGGCTTTGTCAGCGTGGGCAATGTCACCCTGGGCATGGCCACCATATCTATCACCATAGGCACTGTCACCATGGGTACTGTCACCATGAGCACGGTCACCATGAGCACTGCCACAAAGAGCACTGTCACTTATGGCACTGTCCTCATGAGAAGTGTCACCATGATCACTGTCACCATGGACAGGACACGCTGGGTATTGTCACCATGGGCACTGTCTATGAGCAGTCTCACCATGGGAATTGTCACCTTAGTTATTGTCACCATGGGCACTGTCACCGTGAACACTTTTACCATCAGCTCTGTTACCCTGGGTATTGTCACCATGGGAACTATCACCGTGACAGTTGTGAACATGGGCACTCTCAGCATGGGCACTCTCACCATGAGCAATGTCACCATGAATACTGTCACCCTGTGTATTGTCACCATGGGCACTGTCACCGTGACCACTACACCATGAGAATTGTGACTATGGGCACTGTCCCCATGGCCACATTCACCATAGGAACTAACGCCGTGAACACTGTCACCATGAGCAATGTCCCTGTGTGCAGTTTCACCACACTATCACCGTAAGCAATGTCACCATGAGCAATATCACCATGGTCACTGTCACCATTTTGCACTGCCACCATGTCAGTGTCACCATGGGCTGTTTCACTATGAGAACTGTCACCATGGGTAATAGCACCATGGGCACTGTCACCGTGAACAATGTCACTATGAGAATTTTCACCATAGGCCCTGTCACCGTGAGAATTGTCACCATCGGCACTGTCAACATGGAGACTCTAACCTTGAGCACTGTCACCATGAGCACAGACACCATGGTCACATTCAATGTAAGACCTGTCACCACGGAGACTATCAACATTGGCACTGTCACCGTGCGGTTGTCACCATGAGCACTATCACCATGGGCGATGTCTCCATGGGCAGTTTCACCATGAGCACTGTCACTATTGGCACTCTCACCATCGGCACTGTCACCATGGGCACCGTCACCGTGAGCACTGTCACCATGAGCCTTGTCACACTGGGCGCTGTCACCATGGGCACAGTCACCGTGGGCACTGTCACAATGGGAATTATCAGCATGGGCTTGGTCAGCCTTGGCACTGTCCCCGTGGGCACTGACACCGTGACATCTATCACCATAAACACAGTAAACATGGGCACTGTCACCATGAGCACGGACACCATGAGCACTGCCACAAAGAGCACTGTTATTTATGGCACTGCCAACGTGAGCACTGTCACCATGAGCACTGTCACCATGGGCATGACACCATGGGCACTGTCACTGTGAGCACTACACCATGAGAATTGTGACTATGGGCACTGTTACCATGGACACTCTCACCATGGGAACTATCACCGTGAACACTGTCCCCATGAACACTGTCACTGTGTGCAGTGTCACCATGCGCACTGTCACTGTAAGGACTATCACCGTAAGCAAAGTCACCATGAGCAATGTCACCATGGGCAATGTCACCATTTTGCCCTGCCACCATGTGCAGTGTCACCATGGCTAATATCACCCTAGGCACTTTCACTGTGTGAAATGTGACCGTGCGGAATGACTCTATGGGCACTGGCATCATGGGCATTGTCACTGTGAGAAGTGTCACCATGGGCACTGTCAATGTCGGCACTGTCACCATGCGCACTCTCATTGTGGGCACTGTCACCATGGACACTGCCACCTTCGGGTCTGTCACCATGAACTCTGTAACAATGCCCATTATCAACGTGTGCACTGTCAACATGGGCACTATCCCCATGAGCACTGTCAGCATGTGCACTGTCACTATTTAGCACTGTCACCAGTTGAACTACCACCATGGGCAATGTCACAATGTGCACTATCACTGTGAGCACGGTTACCATGGGGACTGTAACAATGCACAGTGTCACCATCGGTACTGTCCCCATGGGAACTGCCACCAAGTGCACTGTCACCATTAGCACTGTCACCACAAGCACTGCCACCTTGGGAAATGCTATTATGAGCACTGTCACCATGAAAACTGTCGCTATGAGTACTGCCACCATGGGGATTTTCAACATCAGTAGTCACCATGGGTAATGTCACCATTTTCACTGTCATCATGAGCACTATTACCTTGAGCACTATCACCGTGAGCACTCTCACTGTGGTCGCTGTCACCATGAGCACTGTTGCCATGGGTACGGGCACATTGCGGACTGGCACCATGAACCCTGTCACCATGGGCACTAACACTGTAAGCACTCTCACCGTGGTCACTGTGACCATGGGCACTGTTACCATGAGCACTGTCACCATAGGCAATGGTGCCGTGGGCACTGTCACCATGGGCACTGTCATCATGGGCAGTGTCACTATGGGAACTCTAACCAAGGGCACTGCAACCATGGACAATATCACTGTGAGCACTGTCACCATGGGTACTGCAACAAAGATAACTGTCACTGTGAGTACTGTCTGCATGGGTTGTCACCGTGTGCACTGTCACCATGAGAACTGTCAACATGGGCACTTTCACCATTTTTCACTGCCACCCTCTGCTTGTCACCATGGGCACTATTACCGTGAGAACTGTCACCATGCGTCCTGTCATCATTGGCACTGTCACCAAGGACACGGCCTCCATGTGCACAGTTACCGTGGTCACTATCACCGTGAGAACCGTCACCATGGGAACTACCAACATGGGCAATGTCATCATGAGCACTTTCACAATGGGAACTGACACCATGGGTACTATCAATGTGCGGACTCTCACCATGGGTACTATCACCATGGGCACTGTCACTGTGAGCACTTTATCCATGAGCACTGTCACCCTGGGTATTGTCACCATGGGCACTATCACCATGAGAGTTGTGAACATGGGAACTCTCACGGTGGACACTTTCACCATGAGCAATGTCACCGTGAATACTGTCACGCTGTGTATTGTCACCATGGGCACTGCCACCATGGGCACTCTCACTGTGGTCAATGTCACCATGAGCACTGTCGCCATGGGTACTGGCACAATGTAGATAGGCACCATGAGCACTGTCACCATGGGCACCATCAGTGTGAGCACTCTCACCATGGTCACTGTCACCATGGGCACTGTTACCATGAGCATCGTCACCAAAAGCAATGGCACCATGGGCCGTGTCATCATGGGCAGTGTCACCATGGGCACGCTCACTGTGAGCACTGTTCACCATGGATACTGCCAACATGGGAAATGTCACCGTGAGTACTGTCTCCATGAGTACTGGCTGCATGGGTTGTCACCATGTGCACTGTCACCATGAGAACTGTCAGCAAGGGCACTGTCACCATTTTTCACTGCCACCAGGTGCAATGTCACCATGGGCACTATCACCATGGAAAGTATCACCGTGAACACTGTCACCATGAACACTGCAACTGTGTGCAGTGTCACCATGCACACTGTCACCGTAAGGACTATCACTGTAAGCAAAGTCACTATGAGCAATGTCACCATGGGCACTGTCACCATTTTGCACTGCCACCATGTGCACTATCACCTTAGGCACTGTCACCATGAGCACTTGATCACTGAGTACTGTCACCATGGGTGATATCACCATGGGCACTGTCACCGTGAGAACTATCACCGTGAGCAATGCCATGATGGGCACTGGCGCCGTGGGTCTTTTCACTATTAGCACTGAAACAATGTGCAGTATCACTGTGAGAAATCTCACAGTGCTAACTGTCCCCAAGGGCACTGTCACAGAGAGAAAAGTCATCATGGGCACTGTCACCGTGGGCACTGTCACAATGGGAAGTATCACCATGGGCTTTGTCAGCCTTGGCACTGTCCTGTGGGCAATGACACCGTGACATCTATCACCATAAACACTGTAAACATGGGCACTGTCACCATGAGCACGGACACCATGAGCACTGCCACAATGAACACTGTTATATTTGGCACTGCCAACATGAGCACTGTCACCATGAGCACTGTCACTATGGGCATGACACGATGGGCAATGTCACTGTGAGCACTACACCATGAGAATTGTGACTATGGGCACTGTTACCATGGACAATCTCACCATGGGAACTGTCACAATGGGCACATTCACCATGGGCACTATCAACGTTAGGACTGTCACCATGGGCTCTATCACCTTGAGCAGTATCACTATGGTCACTGTCACCATGCGCACTGTCACTGTGGCAGTGTCACCGTGGGAACTGTCACGATGAGCATTGTCATCATAGGCACTGTCACCATGAGAACTGTCACCGTTCGCACTTTCACCACCGGCACTATCAACTTGAGCAGTATCACCATGTGCATTTTCACCATGGGTACGGTCACCAAGTACACTATTGCTATGCTCAATATTACTGTGAGCACTGTCACCATTTGTACCTTAACCACAGGCACTATCACTGTGCGCAACATCACCATCGGCACTATCACTGTGATCACTCTCACCTTGGGCACTATCACCGTGAGCATGATTACCATGGACACTGTCTCCATTTGCACTGCCACCTTCGGTAATCTCACCATGGGAACTGACACCATGAACACTGTCACCTTCGGTACTCTCACCATGAGAACTGCCACCATGGGCAGTGTCACCATTTGGCACTGCCATCATGTGCACTCTCACCATGGGCATTGTCACTATGGGCACTTTATCATTGAGTATTGTCACCATGGGTAATATCACCATGGGAACTGTCACTGTGAGAACTATCACTGTGAGCAATATAATGATGGGCAATGGTGCCATTGGCCTTGTCACTATGAGCACTGTCACAATGGGCACTGCCACCGTGAGCATTATTACCATGAACACTGCTACTGTGAGCACTATCATCATAAGTTCTGTCACCATGTTCACTTTCACTTTTGACACTGTCCATGTGCACTGACATTGTGGGCACTGCCACCATAAGCATTATTACCATGAACACTGCTACCGTGAGCATTATCATCATAAGTACTGTTACCATGGTCACTGTCAGTTTTGACACTCTCCATGGGCACTATCATTGTGGGCACTGCCACCGTGAGGATTATTGTCATGAACACTGCTACCGTGAGCACTATCATCATAAGTACTGTCACCATGGTCACTGTCACTTTTGACACTGTCCATGGGCACTGTCATTGTGGGCACTGACACCGTGAGCATTATTACCATGAACACTGCTACCGTGAGCACGATCATCATAAATACTGTCACCATGGGCACTGTCACCATTTCCATGGCCACCATGGACACTCTCACCCTCTGCACTGTAACCAGTGGCCCTGCCACCATGGGCACTGTCACCATGAGCACTGTCACTGTGGACACTGTCACCATGGGCCCTCTCACTATTTTCCACTGCCACCAGGTGCACTACAACCATGGTCACTGTCACCATTCGCAGTATCACCATGAGCACTGTAACCATGGGCACTGTCACCATGTGCAGTGTCACCATCAGTACTCTCACCATGGGCACTGTCACTGTGAGTACTGTCACCATGGGCACATTCACAGTGACCACTATCACTGTGAGGGTTGTGACCATGGGCACTCTCACCATGGGCAGTGTCCCCATGGACAATTTCACTGTGAGCACTGTCACCATGAGTACTGTCACCCTGGGTTTTGTCACCATGGGCACTATCACCATGAGAATTGTGAACATGGGCACTGTCACCATGGGCACTATCACCATGAGCAATGTCACCATGAGAACTGTCACCCTGTGTATTTTCACCATGGGCGCTGTCACCATGAGCACTACACTGTGAGAATTGTGACTATGGGCACTGTTACCATGGGCACTTTCACAATAGGCACTATCACTGTGAGCACTGTCACCATGAGAACTGTCACTGTGTGCAGTGTCACCATGCACAATAACACCATAAGGACTATCACCATAAGCAATGTCACCATGAGCAATGTCACCATGGGCACTGTCACCATTTTGCACTGCCACCATGTGACGTGTCACAATGGGCACTTTAACTATGAGTACTGTCACCATGGTAATATCACCATGGGCACTGTCACCGTGAGAACTCTCACTGTGTGGCATGTCTTGATGGTAACTTGCACCATGGGCATTGTCATTATGAGCACTGTCACAATACGCACTATCATCATGAGAAATCTCACTGTGCTAACTGTCCCTATGGGTACTGTCACCTTGAGAACTGTCACCATGGGGCACTGGCATAGTGGGCACTGCCACCATGGGCAATGTCACCATGGGCACCATCACTGTGAGCACTGTCAAAATGAGCACGTCACCATGGTCAGTGTCAACATGGGTATTCTCTCCAAGGGAAATTTCTCCATGAGCACTGTCACCAAAGGCTTTGTCACCCTGAGCATTGTCACCATGGACACTGTCACCAGGGGCACTGCACTATGGGCACTGTCAGTTTGAGCACGGTCACCATGGGTAATGCAACCATGAACACTGTCACCATTGGCACTATCATCATGTGCACTGTCACCATGGGCACTATCACCAAGAGAACTGTCAGCATAGGCAATGTCACTGTGGGAACTGGCACCGTGGGCACTGCCACCATGGGCAATGTCACCATGGGCAATATCACTGTGAACATTGTCACTGTGTGCTGTGTCACCATGCACACTATCACCGCAAGGACAATCACCTTAAGCAATGTCACCATGACCAATGTCACCATGGGAACTGTCACCATTTTGCACTATCACCATGTGCGGTGTCACTATGGGCACTTTATCCATGAGTACTGTCACTGTGGGTAATATCACCATGGGCAATGTCAGTGTGAGAACTGTCGCCGTGCAGAATGTGTCGATGGACCCTAGAACCATGGGCATTGTCACTATTAGCACTATAACAATGGGCACTATCACAGTGAGAATTCTCACCGTGCTAACTGTCCCCATCGGCACTGTCACGGTGAGAACTGTCACCATGGGCACTGTCACTGTCAGTACTGTCACCATGGGCACTGACATTGTGGGCCCTGCCACCGTGAGCACTATTACCATGAACACTGTTACCCTGAGCACTATGATCAAAAGCACTGTTACCATGGGCACTCTCACTATTGGCACTGCCAGCATGGGCAATATCACGGTGTGCACTGTCACCCTCGCAACTGCCACCTTGGGCTCTGTCACCCTGAACAATGTAACAATGCCCATTATCACCGTGTGCACTGTCACCATGGGCACTATCACCATGAGCACTCTCAGCATGTGCACTGTCAGTATTTTGCAGTCTCACCAGGTGCACTACCACCCTGGGCCCTGTCACTATTAGCATTGTCACCGCGAGAACTGCCACCTTGAGCAATGCAGTTATGACCACTGTTACCATGAGAAATGTCGCTTTGAGAACTGCCACCATTTGTATTTTCACCATGAGTGCTGTCACCATGGGTATAGTCACCATTTGTACTGTCAACATGAGCACTATTATCGTGAGCACCATCACCGTGAGCACTCTCACTGTGGTCACTGTCACCATGGGCACTGTCACCGTGAGCAGTGTCACCATAGGCAATGTCATCATGGGCACTGTCACCGTAGGCATGGTCACCATGTGCACTGCCACCATTGGAACTGTCACTGTGAGCACTGTCACCATGGTACTGAAACCATGAGCACTTTCACCATGAGCACTGTCAGCATGGGTTGTCACCATGTGCACTCTCACCATGAGCACTGCCACCATGGGCACTGTCACCATTTTTCACTTCCACCATATGCAATACCACCATGGGCACTCTCACCATGGGCAATATCACCATAAGCACTGTCACCATGAGTACTGCCATCCTGTGCATTGTGACCTAGGGCACGGCCACCATGTCCACTGTTGCCATGGTCACTATCACCGTGAGCACTCTCACCATGGGAAGTGTCATCATGAGCACTTTCAACATGGGCACTGTCACCTTGGGCACTATCAACTTGAGAAATCTCACCTTGGACAATATAACCATGAGCAGTATCACCAAGGGTACTGTTACCGTGGGCACTGTCACAATGGGCAGTGTCACCATGAGAATTTTCACCATAGGCACTGTCATAGTGAGAACTATCACCATGTGTACTGTCACCATGGGCACTGGAACAATAGGCATGGCCACCAAGTGTAGTATCACCATGGGTATTATCACTGTGAGGACTGTCATCATGGGCACTATCACAATGAGCTGTATCACCATTTGTATTGTCAACATTGGCACTGTCAGCATGGGCACCACCACCAAGTGCACTCTCACTATGGGCACTATTACGGTGAGCACTGTCACCATGGGCACTTTAACCATGGGCACTATCACCGTGAGCAGGGTTACTATGGGCACTGTCACCATGTGTAGTGTCAGCATCGGTACTGTCACCATGAGAAATGTCACCAGGTGTACTATCACCATGAGCAGTGTCACCATGAGCACTGCCAACTCGGAACTCCCGCCATGAGCACTGATTCCATAACTGTCACTGTGAGTACTGCCACCATGGGCACTTTCACCATCAGTACTGTCACCATGAGTATTGTCACTATGGGCAGTGTCACCATGAGAACTGTCGCTTTGGGTACTGGCAAAATGTGGACTGTCACCATGAGCCCTGTCTGCATGGGCACTATCACTGTTAGAACTGTCACCGTGCTCACTGTCATCATGGGAACTGCCATCATGGACACTGTCAGTTTGAGCATTGTCAGCATGGGAATTGCAACCATGAACTGTGTCACCATGAGCACTGCCACGATAGGCAATATCACCATTTGCACTATCACCATGGACACTGTCACCATTAGCAGTATCACCGTGAGGGTTGTGACCATGGGCACTGTCACCATGGGCAATGTCACCATGGGAACTGTCACCATTTTTCACTGCCACCATTTGCACTACAACCATGTGCACTATCACCATGGACACTATCACCCTGAGCACTGTCAGCATGAGTACTGTCATCATGGGCATTTTCACCAAGGACATGGCCACCATGTGCACTCTTACCATGGTCACTATCACTGTGAGCACTGTCACCATGGAAACTACCAACATGGGCACTGTCATCATGATCATTTTCACCATGGGAACTGTCACCATGGGCACTTTCACCATGAGCACTATCAACTTGAGGACTGTCACCGTGGGCACTATCACCATGAGCATTATCTCCATGGTCACTCTCACCATGTACACTGTCACTGTGGCAGTGTCACCATGTTCACTGTCACGATGAGCATTGTCACCATAGGCACTGTCACTGTGAGAACAGTCACCGTGCAAATGTCTCGATGGGCTCTGGCACCATGGGCATTTTCACTATGAGCACTGTGAGAATAAGTACTATCACCATGAGAAATCTCACTGTGCTAACTGTACCCATGGGCACTGTCACCATGAGAACTGTCAACATGGGCACTGTCACTGTTTGTACTGTCACCATGGGCAATGTCATTGTGGGAACTGCCACCATGAGCACTATTATCATGAACACTGTTATCGTGAGCACTATGATGGAAAGCACTCTTAATATGGGCACTCTCACCATTGGCACTGCCATCATGGGCCCTATCACTGTGTGTACTGTCACCATGGCCCTTGCCACCTTAGTCTCTATCACCATGAACACTGTAACAATTCACATTATCACTGTGTGCACTGTCACCATGTGCACTATCACTATGAGCACTTTCAGCCCGTGCACTGTCACTGTTTTGCACTGTCACCAGGTACACTATCTCCATGTGCACTATCACCACGTGCACTATCACCATGAGCACGGTTACCATGGGCATTGTCACAATGTGCACTGTCAGGATCGGTAATGTCCCCATGGGAACTGCCACCAAGAACACTGTCACCATGAGCACTGTCACCACGAGCCCTGCCACCTTGGGCACTGCTATTATGAGTACTGTCACCATGAGAACTGCCACTATGAGAACTGCCACCATGGGTATTTTCCCCATGAGTATTGTCACCATGGGTATTGTCACCATTTGCACTGTCACCATGAGCACTATTACCATGAGCACTATCACTGTGAGCCCTGTCACCATGGGCAATGTCATCATGGGCAGTATCACCGAGGACTCTGTCACATTGGGTGCTGCCACCATGGGCACTTTCACTGTGAGTACTGTCATCATGGGTACTGCAACCATGAGCACTGCCACCATGAGCACTCAGCATGGGTTGTCACCGTGTGAACTCTCACCATGAGCACTGTCACCATGGGAACTGTCACCATTTTTCATTGCCACCATGTGCACTACAACCGTGTGCACTGTCACCATGGGCACTATCACCGTTTTCACTGTCACCATGAGTACTCTCATCACGGGCACTCTCACCAAGGGCACGGCAACCATGTGCACTGTTACCATGGTCCCTATCACCGTGAGCACTGTCACCATGGGAATTACCAACATGGGCATTGTCATTATGAGCACTTGCACAATGGGAACTATCACCATTGGCACTATCAACATGAGGACTCTCACCATGGGCACTATCACCATGGGCATTGTCACCGTGAGCACTGTCACTGTGGCCAATGTCACCATGGGCAATGTCACCATGAGGATTGTGACCACAGGCACTGTCATAGTGAGAACTATCACCATGGGCATTATCAGTGTTAGCACTATCACCATGTGTTCTTTTACCATGGGCACTGTCACAATTGGCACAGCCAACAAGTGTACTATCACCATGGGCACTATCACCGTGAGGACTGTCACCATGTGCACTATCACCATGAGCTGTATCACCATGGGCACTCTTACCATGAGAAGTGTCACCGTGGGCATTGTCACCATGGGCACTATCACCGTGAGCAGTATCACCATGTGTACTGTCACCATGGGCACTGTCACGATAGGCACGGCCTCAATGTGAACTATCACTATGGACACTATTACCATGAGCACTATAACCATGGACACTATCACCCTGAGCACCATCACCATGGGCACTATCACCGTGAACACAGTTACCATGGGCACTGTCAACATTTTTTAATGCCACCATGTGCACTAAAACCATGTGCACTGTCTCCAAGTGCATTATCACCATGAGCACTGTCACCATGGGCACTGTCACCATTTTTCTCTGCCAACATGTGCACTAAGACAATGTGCACTGTCAACATGGCCACTATCACCGTGAGCAGTGCCACCATGAGTATTATCATCATGGGCATTTTCACCAAGGGCACGGCCAACATGTGTACTCTTACCATGGTCAGTATCACTGTGAGCACTTTCACCATGGGAACTGTCATCATGGGCACATTCACCCTGGGCCCTATCAACTTGAGGACTGTCACCATGGTCACTATCACCATGAGCATTATCACCATGGACACTGTCAACATGAGAACTGTCACCATGCGCACTTTCACCATGGGCACTATCACCTTGAGAAGTATCACCATGTGTACTGTCACCATGTGCATGGTCAGCAAGTGCACTCTCACTATGCTCACTATTACCGTGAGCACAGTCACCACGGGCACCTTAACCATGAGCACTTCCACCATGAGAACTATCACCATCAGCACTTTCACCGTGATCACTGTCACCATAGGCACTATCACCGTGAGCATGGTTACCATGGGCAATCTCACCATGTGCACTGCCACCATCGGTACTCTCACCATGGGAACTGCCACCATGAGCACTGTAACCACGAGCACTGCCACTTAGGGCACTGCCACGGTGATCACTGTCACCATTGGCACTATCACTGTGAGCATGGTTACCATGGGCAATCTCACCATGTACACTGCCACAATCGGTAATCTCACCCTGGGAAATGCCATCATGAGCACTGTCTCTATGAGCACTGCCACTTAGGGCACTGCCACCATGAGCACTGTCACCTTGAGAACTGTCACTATAAAAATCGCCACAATGGGCACTTTCATGATGAGTACTGTCACCATTGGTATTGTCACTTTGGACACTGTCACTGTGAGCACTGTCACGTTGGGCACTGGCACAATGCATACTGTCACCATGAGCACTGTCACCATGAGAACTGTCAATATAAAAACCGCCACAATGGGCACTTTCACAATGAGTACTGTCACCATGGGTGTTGTCACTATGGGCACTGTCACTGTGAGCACTGTCACGTTGGGCACTGGCACAATGCGGACTGTCACCATGAGCACTGTCACCATGGGCACTATCACCGTTAGAATTGTCACTGTGGTCAGGGTCACCATGGACACTGTCACTGTGAGCACTGTCACAATGGGCAATATCACCCCTTGCAGTGTCACCATGGCCAGTGTCACCGTGAAGGTTGTGACCATGGGCACTGTCACCATGGGCAGTGTACCCTTGGACAATTTCGCTGAGAGTACTGTCACAATGGGCACTATCATATTGGACACTGTCACCGTGGGCTCTGTCACCATGGGCACTTTCACCGTGAGCACTGCCACTGTAACCACTCTCACCATAAGCACTGTCACCATGGGCACTGTCAGCATTTTTCACTGCCACCATGTGCACTACTACAATGTGCACTGTCACCATGGACACTATCACTGTGAGCACTGTCACCATGATTACTGTCATTAAGGGCACTCTCAACAAGTTCACAGCTACCATGTGCACTGTTACCATGGTCACTATCACTGTGAGCACAGTCACCATGGGAACTATCAATGTGGGCAATGTCATCATGAGCACTTTCACAATGGGAACTGTCACCATGGGCACTCTCAATGTTAGGCCTCTCAACATGGGCACTCTCACCACGGGCACTCTCACCACGGGCACTGTCACCATGGGCACTGTCACCTTGAGAATTGTCACCATAGGCACTGTCATAGTGAGAAATGTCACCATGTGCACTGTAACCATGGGCACTATCACTGTTAGCACTATCACCATGTGCACTGTCACCATGGGCACTGGCACAATGGGCACGGCCACAAAGTGTATTATCACCATGGGCACTATCACTGTGAGGACTGTCACCATGGGCACTATCACCATGAGCTGTGTCACCATGGGCATTCTTACCGTGAGAAATGTCACCATGGGCATGGCCACTAAGTTCATTATCGCTTTGGGCAGTATTACCGTGAGCACTGTCACCTTGGGCAGTTTAAACATGGGCACTATCACCATGAGCATTGTCACCATGGGCACTATCACTGTGAGCACGGTTACCATGGGCACTGTCACCATTTTTCACTGCCACCATGTGCACTACAACCATGTGCACTGGCACCATAGGCACTATCCCCGGGAGCACTGTCACCATCAGTACTGTCATCATGTTCATTGTCACCAAGGGCACAGCCACCGTATTCACTCTTACCATGGTTAGTATCACTGTGAGCACTTTCACCATGCGAACTACCAACATGGGCAATGTCATCATGAGCACTTTCACCATGCGAACACTCACAATGGGCACTTTCACCATGGGCACTATCAACGTGAGGATTCTCCCCATGGGCACTATCAGCTTGAGCAGTATCACCATGGTCACTGTCACCGTTGACACTGTCACCATAGCAATGTCACCATGGGCAGTGTCACGATGAGCATTGTGATCATAGGCACTGTCACTGTGAGAAATTTCACCATGTGCACTGTCACCATGGGCACTATCACCTTGAGCAGTATCACCATGTGTACTGTCACCATGGGCACTGTCACAAAGTGCACTATCACTATGCTCACTATTACCGTGAGCACTGTCACCATGGGTAACTTAACAATGGACAGTATCACCATGAGCACTATCACCATCGGCACTATCACTGTGAGCACTGTCACCATGGGCACTATCACCATGAGCATGGGTAGCATGGGCTCTGTCACCATGTGTGCTGCCACCATCAGTACTCTCACCATGGGAATTGCCACCATGAGCAATGTCACCATGATCACTGTCACCACAAGCACTGCCACCTAGGGCACTGCCACCATGAGCACTGTCACCATGGGAACTACCAACATTGGCACTGTCATCATGAGCACTTTCACCATGTGAACTGTCACCATGGGCACATTCATTCACCATGGTCACTATCAATGTTAGGACTGTCACCATGGGCTGTATCACCTTGAGCAGTATCATCATGGTCACTGTCACCATGTGCACTGTCACTGTGGCAGTGTCACCATGGGAGGGTCACCATGGGCACCATCCCGATGAGAATTGTCACCATAGGCACTGTCACCCTGAGAACTGTCTCTGTGCTCACTCTCACCACGGGCACTATAACCTTTAGCACTATCACCATGTGTATTCTCACCATGGGCACGGTCACCGAGTGCACTATCACTATGCTCAATATTACCGTGAGCACTGTCATCATGGGCACCTTAACCATGGGAACTATCACCATGAGCACTATCACCATCGGCACTATCATCGAGATCACTGTCACCATGGGCACTATTGCTGTGAGTATGGTTACCATGGGCACTGTCACCATGTGCCCTGCCACCATTGGTATGCTCACCATGGGAACTGCCACCATGAGCACTGTCACCATGAGCGCTGTCACTGAGAGCACTGCCACCTAGGGCACTGCCACCATGAGCATTCTGACCAGGAGAACTGTCACTATGAGAATTGTCACCATGGGCACATTCACCATGAGTACTGTCACCATGGCTATTGTCACCATGGGCACTGTAACCATGTGCTCTGTCACCACAAGCACTGCCTTCTAGGGCAGTGACACCATAAGCACTGTCACCATGAGAATTCTCATTATGAGAATTGCAACCATGGGCACTTTCACCATGAGTACTCTCACCATGAGCAATGTCACCGTGGGCACTTTCACCGTGTGAACTGTCAGCACGGGGACTATCACCTTAAGCACTGCCACCATGTGTAGTGTCACCATTGGCACTGTAACCATGAGTACTGTCACCATGGTTAATATCACCATGGGCACTGTCTCTGTGAGAACTGTCACCGTGCAGCATGTCTCGATGGGCACTGGCACCAAGGACATTGTCACTATGAGCACTGTGACAATGAGCACTCTCACCGTTAGAAATCTCACCGTGCTACATTTCTCCATGGCACTGTAACCGTGAGAACGGTCACCATGGGCATTGTCACTGTCAACACAGTCACCATGGGCACTGTCATTGTGGGAACTGTCACCATGTGCACTGTCAAAATGGGCACGGCCACCAAGTGTACTATCACCGTGGGCACTATCACTGTGAGGAATGTCACCATGGGCACTATCATCAAGAGCTGTATCACCATGGGCACTCTCACCGTGAGCAGTATCACCATGTGTACTGTCACAATGGGCTCGGCCACCAAGTGCACTATTACTATTGGCACTATTACCGTGAGTGCTGTCACCATGGGCAGTTTAACCATGGGTACTATCACTGTGAACACTGCCACCATAGGCAATGTCACCATGGGCATTGTCACCATGGGCACTGTCACCATGGGCACTGTCATCATGGGCAGTGTCACCGTGGGCACTGTCACCATGGTTACTGCAAACTTGAGCACTGTCATGATGAGGAATGTGAGCATGGGTTTTCACTGTGTGCACTGTAACCATGAGCACTGTCACCATGGTCACTGTCACCATGGGCACTATCACCGTGAGCACTCTCACCACCAGTACTGTCATCATGGGCATTGTCACCAAGGGCACGGCCACCATATGCACTGTTTCCATGGTCAGTATCATTGTGAGCACTGTCACCATGGAAACTACCAACATGGGCACAGTCATCATGAACACTTTCACCATGGGAACTCTCACCATGGGCACTTTCACCATGGGAACTATCAACGTGAGGACTATCACCATGGGCACTATCACCATCGTCACTGTCACCATTGGCACTGTCACCGTGACACTATAACCATGGTCACTGTCACGATGAACATTGTCAGCATAGGCACTGTCACCGTGAGAACTCTCACCATGTGCACTGTCAACATGGGCACTATTACCTTGAGCAGTATCACCATGTGTTGTGTCACCTTGGGCACGGTCACCAAGTGTACTATCACCATAGGCACTATCACTGTGAGGACTGTCACCATGGGCACTATCACCATGAGCTGTATCAACATGGGCATTCTCACCGTGAGAAATGTCACCATGGGCACGGCCACTAAGTTCACTATCACCGTGAGGACTGTCACCATGGGCACTATCACCATGAGCTGTATCACCATGGGCATCCTCACCGTGAGAAATGTCACCATGGGCACAGTCACTAAGTTCACTATCACCATGAGCAGCATCAACATCAGCACTGTCACCATGGGCACTGTCACCATAAAAATTGTCACCATAGGCAATGTTATAGTGAGAACTATCACCATGCACACTGTCACATTGGCACTATCACCATTAGCCGTATCACCATGTGTACTGTCACCATGGCAATATCACCGTGAGCATTGTCACCATGAGTACAGTCATCATGGGCATTGTCACCAAGGGCACGGCCAACATGTGCACACGTACCATGGTCAATATCACTGTTAGCACTGTCACCATGGGAACTACCAACATGGGCACTTTCATAATGAGCATTTTCACCATGGGAACTGTCACCATGGGCACGTTCAACATGGGCACCTTTAACTTGAGGACTGTCACCATGGGCCCTATCAGCATGATGTCTCTCACCATGGGCACTATTGCCATGGACACTATCACCTTGAGCATTATCACCATGAGTAATGTCACCATGGGTATTGTCACTATGGTCCTTATCAGCATTAGAGCTGTCACCATGGACACTGTCACCATGAGCACTATCAGCATGGGCATTGCACCCTAGGTACTCTAACCATGGGCACTTTTACTGTGAGCACTGTTACCATGAGCTCTGTCACCCTGGGTATTGTCACCATGGGCACTATCACCATTAGAATTATGATCATGGGCACTGTCACCATGGACACTATCACCATGAGCACTGTCACCATGAGTACTGTCACCCTGGGTATTGTCACCAGGGGCACTGTCACCGTGAGCTATACACCGTGAGAATTGTGACTATGGGCACTTTCACCAGGAACAATACCACCATGGGCACTGTCACCATGTGCACTATCACCGTGAGCAAGTTGACCATGGGCACTGTCACAATGTGCAGATTCACCTTCGTTACTGTCCCCATTGGAACTGACACCACAAGCCCTGTCATCATTAGCAATGTCACCACAAGCACTGCCACCTTGGGCACTGTTACTATGAGCACTGTCACCATGAGAACTGTCGCTATGAAAACTGTCACCATGTGTATTTTCACCATGAGTACTCTCACTATAGGTATTGTCACCATTTGCACTGTCAGCATCAGCAATATTACAGTGAGCACTATCACCGTTAGCACTTTCACCATGGGCAGTTGCAACATTCGCACTGTCGCCATAAGCCTGTCACCAGGGGCACTATCGCCGTAAGCACTGTCACCATAGGCAATGGCACCATGGGCACTGTCACCATGGGAAATGTCATAACGGGCAGTGTCACCTTAGGAACTGTTAACATGGGCATTGCCACAATGGGCACTGTCACTGTGAGCACTGTCAACAAGAGCACTGTCATGGTGGGAAATGGCACCATGCGCTCTATCACTGCAAGTACTATCTCCTTAAGCAATGTCACCAAGGGCACTTTCACCATGGGCAGTGTCACCGTGGGCACTGTCAACATGGGTACTGCAACCTTGCTCACTGTCACCGTGAGTAATGACAGCATGGGTTGTCACCATGTGCACTGTAACCATGAGCACTGTCAACATGGACATTATCACCGTGAGCACTGTCACCATCGGAACTGTCATCATGGGCATTGTCACCAAGGGCCCAGCCACTATATGCATTCTTTCCATGGTCAGTATCAATGTGAGCACTGTCACCATGGGAAATACCAACATGGGCACTGTCATCATGAGCACTTTCAGTGTGGGAACTCTCACCATAGGCACTTTCACCATGGGAACTATCAACGTGAGGAATGTAACCATGGGCACTATCACCTTGTGCAGTATCACCATGGTCACTGTCACCATTGGCACTATCACTGTGAGCACTGTCACCATGGGAACTGTAACTGTGATCACGGTTACCATGGGGAATGTCACCTTGTGCACAGCTACCATCGATACTCTCACCATGGGAACTGCCACCATGAGCACTGTCACCATGAGTACTGTCACCATGAGCACTGCCACATAGGGCCCTGACACCATGAGCACTGTCACCATGGGAAATCCAAACATGCACACTGTCATCATGAGCACTTTCTCCATGAGAACTGTCACCATGGACACTTTCACCATGGGCATTATCAACGTTAGGACAGCCACCATGGGCAATATCACCTTGAGCAGTATCACCATGGCCACGGTCACGATGAGCATTGTCTCCATAGGCAGTGTCACCGTGAGAAACGTCAACATGCACAATGTCACTGTGGACACTATCACCGTGAACACGGTTACCGTGGGTGCTGTCACCATGTGCACTGCCACCATCGGTAATCTCACCATGGGAACTGCCCCTATGAGCACTGTCACCATGAGCTCTATCACCACGAGCACTGCCACCTAGGGAACTACTACCATGAACACTGTCACCATGAGAACTGTCACTATGAGAATTGCCACCATGGGCACTTTCACCATGAGTATTGTCTCCATGGGTATTTTGACTATGGGCACTGTCACCATGATCACGGTCACCTTGAGCACTGGCACAATGCGGACTGTCACCATGAGCACTGTCAGCATTCGAACTGTCACCACGGTCACAGTCAGCATGGGCACTGTCACTGTGAGCACTGTCACGATAGGCAATGTCACCGTTTGCACTGTCACCATGGGCACTCTCAGAGAGACATCTATCACCGGGTGGTAACCATTGGAACAGTAACCATTGGCAGTGTCCCCATGGAATATTTCACTGTGAGTACTGTCACCATGGGCACTATCACTATGGGCAATGTCACCGTGGGCTCTGTCACCATGGGCAGTTTCACCGGGAGCACTGCCAATGTGACTACTCTTACTATAAGCGCTGTCACCATGGGCAATTTCACCATGGGCATTTCCACCGTGGACCATATCAACATGAGCACTGTCACCAAGAGCACTGTCATGGTGGGAAGTGGCACCATATGCACTATCACCACAAGGGCTATTACCTTAAGAAATGTCACCATGAGCATTGTTATCATGTGCACTGTCACCATGGACACTATCACCATGAGCGATCTCACCATGAGTACTGTCATCATGGGCAAAGTCACCAAGGCACGGCCACCATCTGCAATCTTACCATGGTCACTATCACCGTCAGCACTCTCACCATGGGAAATAACAACATGGGCACTCTCATCATGAGCACTTTCACCATGTGAACTATCACCATGGGCACTTTCATCATGAGCACTATCAACGTGAGAACTCTCACCATGGGCACGGTCACCATGAGCATTGTCACCATAGGCACATTCACCATGAGAACTGTCACCATGTGCACTGTCAACAAGGGAACTATCACCTTGAGCAGTATCACCATGTGTACTGTCACCATGGGCACTGTCACCATGGGCACGGTCACCGAGTACACTATCACTATGCTCACTCTTACTGTGAGCACTGTCACCATGGGCAACTTAACCATGGGCACTATCACCGTGGGCACTATCAACATTGGCACTACCACCGTGATAACTGTCACCATGGGTCATATCATCCTGAGCACGGTTACCATGGGCACTGTCACCATGTGCACTGCCCCATCGTTACTCTCACCATGGGAAATGCCACCATGAGAAATGTCACCATGAGCACTGTCACCACGAGCACTTCCACCTAGGGCACTGCCACCATGAGAACTGTCACCATGAGAACTCTCACTATGAGAATTGCCACCATGGGTAATTTCTCGATGAGCATTCTCACCATGGGTATTTTCACCTTGGGCACTGTCACTGTGAGAAGTATTACCATGAGCACTTTCACTGTGAGCACTGTAACCATGGGCACTGGCACAATGGGGACTGTCACCATGAGCCCTGTCACCATGGGCAACGTCACCGTGAGGAGTGTCACCATAGGCAAAGTCACCGTGGGCACTGGCACCATGGGCACTGTCATTTTGAGCACTGTCACCGTGGGTAGTGCAACCATGAGCACTGTCACCATGAGCACGATCACCATTGGCAGTATCACCATGTGCACTCTCACCATGGGCACTATCACCATGAGACTGTCAGCATGGGCACTCTCACTGCGTGCACTATCACCGAGAGCAAGGTTACCATTTGTACTATCACAATGCGCAGTGTCACCATCAGTACTGTTCCCATGGGAACTGCCATCAAGAGCACTGGCACCAAGAGCACTCCCACCACGAGCACTGCCACCTTGGGCACTGTTATTATGACAAGTCTCACCATGAGAATTTTCACTATGAGAACTGCCACCATGGGTATTTTCACCATGGTACTGTCACCATGGGTATTGTCATCATTAGCACTGTCACCATGCGTAATATTACCGTGAACACAATCACCGTGTTAACTGCCACAATGGGCACTGGCACAGTAAGGATTTTCACCATGAGCGCTGTCACCATAGGCACTATCACAGTGAGCACTCTCACTGTGGTCACTGTCACCATGGGCACTGTCATCATGGTCACTGTCACTGTGGACACTGTCACCATGGGCATAGCTACCATGGGCAATGTCAGTGAGTACTGTAAACATGGGTATTGCAACGATGAAAACTGTCACCATGAGCACTGTCAACATTGGCAGTATCACCATGTGCACTGTCACCATGGGCTCTATCATCATGGGAACTGTCAGCATGTGCACTGGCACCGTGGGCACTGCCACCACGGGCAATGTCACCATGGGCATTATCACCGTGAGCACTGTCAACATGAGCACATCACCATGGGCACTGTCAACATGAGTGCTCTCCAAGGGCAATGTCACCATGAGAATTGTCACCATGGGCAATTTCACCTTGAGCACTGTCACCAAAGTCATTACCACCATGAGAAATGTCACTGTGGGCACTGTCACCAGGGGCACTATCACCTTGAGCAGTATCACCATGTGTACTGTCACCATGGGCACTGTCACCATGGGCACTTTCACCAAGGGAATTGTCACCATAGGCACTGTCATAGGGGGAACTATCACTAAGTGAACCGTGGTTTCAATCTCTGTTAGCACTATCATGTGTACTGTCACCATGGGCAGTGTCATAATGGCCACGGCCACCAACTGTACTATCACCATCAGCACGATCAGTGTGAAGACTGTCACCATGGGCACTATCACCATGAGCTGTATCACCATGGGCACTCTCACCATGAAAAGTGTCTCCATTGGCACTGTCACCATGGACACTATCACCTTGAGCAGTATCACCATGTGTACTGTCACCATGGTTACTGTCACCATGGGCATGGCCACCAAGTGCACTATCAAGATGCTCACTATTACCGTGAGCACTATCACCATGGGCACTTTAACCATGGGCACTATCACTGTGAGCAATGTCTCCATGGGCAATATCACCGTGAACACGTTTACCATGGGAACTGTCACCAGTTTTCACTGCCACCATGTACACTACAAATATGTACACTGTCACCATGAGCACTATCACCGTGAGCACTGTCACCATGAGTACTGTCATAGTTGGTATTGTTACCAAGGGTACGGTCACCATGTGCACTCTTACGATGGTCAGTATCACTGTGAGCACTCTCACCACTGGAACTACCGACATGGGCAGTATCATCATGAGCACTTTCACCATGCAAACTGTCACCCTGGGCACTTTCACCTTGGGTAGTATCAACGTGGGAACTGTCACCATGGACAGTGTCACGATGAGAATTGTCACCATAGGAACTGTCACCGTGAGAACTGTCACCATGTGCACTGTCACCATGGGCAGTATCACCTTGAGCAGTATCACCATGTGTACTCTCACCATGGGCACTCTCACCATGGGCATGGTCACCAAGTGCACTATCCCTATGCTCACTATTACTGTGAGCACTGTCACCATGGGCAACTTTACCATGGGCTCCATCATCGTGAGCATTGTCACCATGGGCACTATAACCATGAGCATGTTTACCATGGGCCTTCTCACCATGTGTAGTGTCACTATCGGTACTGTCACCATGGGAACTGCCACCAGAAGCACTATCACCATGAGTACTGTCACTGTGAGCACTGCCACCTCGGAACTGCCACCATGAGCACTGTCACCATGAGAACTATCACTATGAGAACTGCCACCATGGGCACTTTCACCTTCAGCACTGTCACCATGGGTATTTTCACTATGGGCACTGTCAACGTGAGCACAGTCACCATGGGCACTGTCACCATTTTTCACTGCCAACATGTGCACTACAACCATGGGCACTGTCACCATGTGCACTATCACCGTGAGCAGTGTCACCATGATTACTGTCACCATGGACACTGTCACCATGGGCACGGCCACCAAGTGCACTATCAGTATGGGCACTATTACAGAGAGCACAGTCACCATGGGCAGTTTAACCATGAGCACTATCACTGTGAGCAATATCACCATGGGCACTATCACCATAAGCACGGTTACCATAGGCACTGTCACCAATTTTCACTGCCACCATGTGCACTACAAAAATGTGCACTGTCACCATGGGCACTATCACTGTGAGCACTGTCACCATCAGTACTGTCATCATGGGCATTGTCACCAAGGACACGGCCGCCGTCTTCACTCTTAACGTGGTTAGTATCACAGTGAGCACTGTCACCATGGGAACTACCATCATGGGCAATGTCATCATGAGCACTGTCACCATGGGAACTCTCACAATGGGCAATTTCACCATGGGCACTATCAACTTGAGGACTCTCACCATGGGTACTATCACCTTGAGCAGTATCACCATGGTCATTTTCACCATTGGCACTGTCACCGTAGCAGTGTCACCATGGGCATTGTCACGATGAGCCTTGTCATCATAGGCACTGTCATCATGAGAAGTTTCACCATGCGCACTGTCACCATGGGCACTATCACCTTGAGCGGTATCACCATGTGTACTCTCAGCATGGGCACTGTCACCAAGTGCACTATCAGTATGCTCACTATTACTGTGAGCACTGTCACCATGGACAACTTAACAATGGGCACTATCAACGTGAGCACTATCACCATGGGCAAAATCACCATGAGCACTGTCACCATGGGCACTATCACCTTGAGCACGTGTACCATGGGCAGTGTCACCATGTTCACTGCCACCATCTGTACTCTCACCATGGGAACTGCCACCATGATCAATGTCACCATGAGCACTGTCACCACAAGCACTGCCACCTAGGGCACTGCCAACATAAGCACTCTCACCATGGGAACTATCACCATGGGCACATTCACCATGGGCACTATCAACGTTAGGACTGTCACCATGGGCTGTATCACCATGAGCAGTATCACCATGGTCACTCTCACTGTGGGCCCTGTCACCATGGCAGTGTCACCGTGGCAGGGTCACCATGGGCTCTGTCATGATGAGCATTTTCACCATAGGCAGTGTCACCGTGAGAACTGTCACTGTGCACACTGTCAATATGGGAACTATAAACTTGAGCTGTATCACCATTTGTATTGTCACTATCACCATTGGCACTATCACTGTGATCACTGTCACCATGGGCACTATCATGGTGAGCATGGTTACCACGGGCAGTGTCACTGTGAGCACTCTCACCATGGGTAATGCAACCATGAGTACAGTCACCATGAGCACTGTCACCATGGGCACTGTCACCATTTTTCACTGCCACCATGTGCACTACAACCATGTGCACTGTCACCATGGGCGCTATCACTGTAAGTCACTGTCACCATGAGTACTGCCATCATGGGCACTGTCACCAAGTCCACGGCCACCATGTGCACTGTTACCTTGCTCACTATCACTGTGAGCACAATCACCATGGGAACTACCAACATGGGCACTGTCATCATGAGCACTTTCACCATGGGAACTGTCACCATGGGCACTTTCACCTTAGGCACTATCAACATGAGAACTCTTATAATGGGCACTATCTTCATGAGCAGTATCACCATGGGCACTGTCACCGTTTGCACTGTCGCCATGGGCACTGTCACCATGAGAATTGTCACTATAGGCACTGTCATAGTAAGAACTATCACCATGCACACTGTCACCATGGGCAATATCACCATTAGCAATATCACCATGTGTAATGTCACCATGGGCACTGGCACAATGGGCACGGCCACCAATTGTACTATCACCAGGTGCACTATCACTGTGAGGACTGTGGCCATGGGCACTGTCCCCATGGACAATTTCATTGTGAGTACTCTCACCATGGACACTATCACTATGGGCAATATAACCGTGGGCTCTGCCACCATATGAACTTTCACTGTGAGCACTGCCACTGTGACCACTGTTACCATAAGCACTGTCACCATGGGCACTTTCACCATGGGCACTTCCACAATGGGTACTCTCACCGTGAACACTGTCACCAAGAGCACAGTCAAGGTGGGCAGTGTCACCATGTGCACTATCACTGCTTGGACCATCACCTTAAGCAAAGTCACCATGAGCAATGTTACCATGTGCACTGTCACAATTTGGCAGTGCCACAATGTGTACTATCACCATGGGCACAATCCCCATGGGCCCTTTTTCATTGACTACTGTCACTATCAGTAATATTACCATGGGCACTGTCACTGTGAGAACTATCACCGTGAGTAATGTCAAGATGGGCACTGGTGCCATGGGCCTTATCACTATGAGTACTGTCACAATGGGCACTATCACCGTGAGCAGTCTCACTGTGGTAAATGTCACCATGGGCACAGTCACCGTGAGAACTCTCACCATGGGCACCGTCACTGTCTGCACTGTCCATGGGCACTGTCACTGTGGGCACTGCCACCATGAGTATTATTACCATGAACACTGCTACCGTGAGCACTATCATCATAAGTGCTATCACCATGGGCACTGTCACCATTGGCACAGCCACCATGGGCACTGTCAACAAGAGGACTTTAACTATGGGCACTGTCACATTGGGCAATATCACCATGAGCACTGTCACCATTAGCACTGTCACCACGAGAACTGCCACCTTGTGCACTGTTGTTATGAGCACTGTCACCATGAGAAATATCGCTATGAGAAATGCCACCATTGGTATTTTCACCATGAGTACTGTCACCATGGGTATTGTCATTATTTGCACTGTCAACATGAGCACTATCACCATGAGCACTATCACGGTGAGCACTGTCCCCATGGGCACTTGTACAATGCGGACTGTCACCATGGGCTGTATCACCATGAGGACTATCTCCGTGGTTACTGTCACCATGGGCACTGTCACCGTGGTCACTGTCACCATTGGAACTGTCACTGTGAACAATGTCACCATGGGTATTGCAACCATGAGCACTGTCACCATCAGCACTGTCTCTTGTGCAGTGTCACCATATGCAGTATCACCATAAGGACTATCACCATAAGCAATGTCACCATGGTCACTGTCACCATGGCAGTGTCAGCATGGGCACTGTCACGATGATAATTGTCACCATAGGGACTCTCACCGTGAAAACAATGAACATGGGCACTGTCAACATGGGCACTCTCACCTTGAGCAGTATCACCATGTGTACTGTCAACATGGGCACGGTCACAAAGTGCATTATAACTTTGCTCACTATTACCGTGAGCATTGTCACAATGGGCACCTTAACCACAGGCACTTTCACCATGAGCACTATCACCATCGGCAGTATCACCATGAACACTGTCACCATGAGTACTATCACCGTGAGCATGATTACCATGGGCACTGTCACCATGTGCACACCACCATCAGTACTCTCACCATGGGAACTGCCACCAAGAGCACTGTCACCATGAGCGCTGTCATCACGAGCACTGCCACCTAGGGCACTGCCACAATGAGAACTGTCACCATGAGAACTCTCACTATGAGAATTGACACCATAGGCACTTTCACCATGAGTACTGTCAGCATGGGAACTCTGATCTTAGGCACTGTCAGTATGGGCACTGTCATCGTGAGGACTGTCACAATAGGATGTATCACCTTGGGCTTTATCAGCGTGGGCACTCTCACCGTGGGCACTACCACCGTGACATCTATCACCATAAACACTGTAAGCATGCGCACTGTCACAATGAGCACAGTCACCATGACCACTGCCACAATGAGCACCGTCACTTATATCACTGCCAACATGAGAAGTGTAACCATGAGGACTGTCACCATGTGCATGAAACTCTGTTTTTTTTCACCTTGGGCATTGTCACCATGAGCACTCTCACCATGGGCATTGTCACCCTAGGTACTGTCACCATGGGCACTGTCACTGTCAGATCTCTTACCATGATCTCTGTCACCCTGGGTATTGTCACAATGGACACTATCACCGTGAGAATTGTGAACATTGGCACTGTCACCATGGGCACTCTCACCATGAGCACTCTCACCAAGAGTACTATCACCCTGGGTATTGTCACCATGGGAAATGTCATCGTAAGCACTACACCTTGAGAATTGTGACCATGGGCACTGTCACCATGGGGACTTTCACCAAGGACACAGTCACTGTGAGCACTGTCACCACGCACACTATCACCATAAGGACTATTACCATAAGCAATGTCACCATGAGCAATGTCACCATGGGCTCTGTCACCATTTCGCACTGCCACCATGTGCAGTATCACCATGGGCACTTTAACCATGAGTACTGTCACCATGGGTAAAATCCCCATGCGCACTGTCACCGTGAGAACTGTCACCGTGTGGCATGTCTCGATGGGCACCGGCACCATGGGCATTGTCACTATGAGCATGGTCACAATGCGCACTATCACCATGCGCAGTCTGACCGTGGTAACTGTCACCATGGGATATGTCACTATCGGCCCTGTCTATGAGCATTGTCACTGTTTGCACTGCCACCGTGAGAATTATTACCATGAACACTGCTGCTGTGAGCACTATCATCATAAATACACTCACCATGGGCACTGTCACTTTCGGCACTGTCTATGGGCACAGTTACTGTGGGCACTGTCACCGTGAACATTATTACCATGAACACAGCTACTGTGAGAACTATCATCATAAGTACTGTTACCATGGGCACTGTCACAATTGCCGTTACCACCATGGACACTCTCACGGTGTGCACAGTCACCAGTTCCACTGCCACCGTGGGAACTGTCACCATGGGCACTATCACCATGAGCCATATTACCATGAGAACTGTCACCATGGCCACTGTCACTATTTTGCACTACCACCAGGCGCACTACCACCATGTGCACTGTCACCATGGGCACTATCAACATGAGCACCATTACCATGGGCACTGCCACCATGAGCACTGCTACCAGGAGCAGTGTCACCATGAGCACTGTCACCAAGAGCACTGTCACCACGAGCATTGCCACCTTGGACACTGCCACCATGAGCACTGTCACAATAAGAACTGTCACTATGAGAACTGACACCATGGGCATTTTCACCATGATTACTGTCACAGTGGGTATTGTCACCTTGGGCACTGTCACTGTGAGCACTATCACTGTGAGTATCATCAAACTGAGCACTGTCACCTTGGGCACAGCCACAATGCGGACTGTCAGCATGGGCACTATCACTGTGAAAACATTCACCGTGGTCACTGTCATCATGGGCACTGTCAATGTGAGCACTCTCATTATGAGAATTATCACCATAGGCACTGTCATCCTGAGAGCTGTCACCATGGGCACTGTCAATATGAGCAACATCACCATGGTCACTTTTACCCTGAGAACTATCACCACGGGGACTATCACCATTGGCACTGTCACTGTGGGGTTGTCACCATGAGCACTATCACAATGGGCAATGTGTACATGGACAGTTTCACCATGAGCACTGTCACTATTGGCAGTATCAGCATTGGCACTGTCGCCATGGGCACGGTAAACGTGAGAAATATCACCATGGGCCTTGCCACACTGGGTGCTGTCACCATGGGCATTGTCACCATTAGCACTGTCACCATGCGCACTGTGATCTTGGGCACTCTCACCATGGGCACTGTAACCATGGGAACTGTCACAATGAGAAGTATCACCATGGGTTTTTTCAGCGTGGGCACTGTCACCATGGGCACTTCCACTATGATATCGATCACCCTAAGCACTGTAACCATGTGCAATGTCATGATGAGCACAGCCACAATGAGCACTGTCACTTATGGCACTGCCAACATGAGCAGTGTAACCATCAGAATTGTCACCATGGGCAAGGCACTCTGGATATTGTCAACATGGGCACTGTCACCATGGGCACTTTCACAATGCGTACTATCACCGAGAGCACTGTCACCATGAACACTGTCACTGTGTGCAGTGTCACCATGCACACTATCACCGTAAGGATTATCACTGTAAGCAATGTCACCATGAGCGATGTCACCATGGGCACTGTCACCATTTTGCACTGCCACCATGGGCAGAGTCACCATGGGCACTTTAACCATGAGTACTGTCACCATGGGTATTATCACCATGGGCTGTGTCAACATGATAACTGTCAATGTGCGGCATGTCTCAGTGGGCACTGGCACCAGGGCCAATGTCACTATGTGCACTGTGACAATGAGCACTATCACCATGAGAAATCTCTCTGTGATAAAATTCTCCATGGCACTGTCACCGTGAGAACAGTCACCATGGGCGCTGACACTGTCAGCACTTTCACCATGGGTGCTGTCATTGTGGGCACTGCCACCATGTGCACTGTCACAATGGGCAAGGCCACCAAGGTTACTCTCACCATGGGCACTATCACCGTGTGGAATGTCACCATGGGCACTATCCTCATGAGCTTTATCACCATGGGCAATTTCACCGTGAGAACTGTCACCATGGATACTGTCACCATGGGCACTATCACCGTGAGCATTATCACTATGTGTACTGTCACCATGGGCATGGCCCCTAAGTGCACTATCACTATGGGCACTATTACCATGAACACTGTCACCATGGGCTGTTTAACCATGGGCACTATCACTGAAAGCATTGTCACAATAGGCAATGTCACCATGGGCAATGTCACCATGGGCCCTGTCATGGGCAGTGTCTTCGTGGGCAGTGTCACTATGGGTACTGCAACATTGAGTACTGTCACCGTTAGGAATGTCAGCATGAGTTCTCACCATGTGTACTGTAACCATTTTTCACTGCCACCATGTGATCTAAAACCATGGGCATTTCACCATGGGCACTATAACCATGAGCACTGTCACCATCAATACTGTCATCACGGATATTGTCACCAAGGGCACGGCCACCATATGCACTCTTTCCATGGTCAGTGTCACTGTGATCACTGTCACCATGGACACTATCACCGTGAGCGCTGTCACCATGAGTACTGTCATCATGGGCAATGTCACCAATGGCACGGCCACCATCTGCAATCTTACCATGGTGACTATCACTGTGAGCACTGTCACCATGGGAACTACCAACATGGGCACTGTCATCATGAGCACTTTCACCGTGCGAGCTCTCAACATGGGCATTATCACCATGGGCACTCTGAACGTGAGGACAGTCACCATGGCACTGTCACCATGGGCACTGTCACCATAGGCACTGTCACCATGAGAACTGTCACCATGCGCACTGTCAACAAGGGCACTATCACATTGAGCAGTATCACCATGTGTACTGTCACCATGGGCACTGTCACCATGGGCATGGTCACCAAGTACACTATCACTGTGCTCACTATTACTGTGAGCACTGTCACCATGGGCACCTTAACCATGGGCACTATCACCAGGAGCATTATCAGCATCGGCACAACAGTCGTGATAACTGTCACCATGAGTCATATCACCATGAGCACTGTCACCATGTGCACTGCCCCATCGGTACTCTCAACATGGGAACTGCCACCATGAGCACTGTCACCATGAGCACTGTCACCACGAGCACTGCCACAAAGGGCACTGCCACCATGAGCACTGTCACCATGAGAACTGTCACTAAGAGAATTGCCACCATGGGCACTTTTTCGATGAGTACAGTCACCATGGGTATTTTCACCTTGGGCACTGTCACCGTAAGCAGTATTACCATGTGCACTTTCACTGTGAGCACTGTCACCATTGGCACTGGCACAATGCGGACTGTCACTATGAGCCCTGTCACCATGGGCAATGTCACTGTGAGAAGTGTCACCATAGGCAATGTCACCGTGGGCACTGGCACTGTGGGCACTTCCACCATGGGCAATGTCACCATGGGCACTATCACTGTGAGCACTGTCAACATGAACTCGTTACCATGGGCAGTGTCAAAATGGGTACTGTCACCATAGGCAATGTCACCGTGGGAACTGTCACTATGGGCACTGTCATTTTGAGCACTGTCACCATGGGTACTGCAAACATGAGGACTGTCAGCATGGGAACTGTCACTGTGGGCACTGGCACTGTGGGCACTTCCACCATGGGCAATGTCACCATGGGCACTATCACTGTGAGCACTGTCAACATGAGCACATCACCATGAGCACTGTCAACATGGGTACTCTCTGCAAGGGCAATGTCACCATGAGCACTGTCAACAAAGGCACTATCACCATGAGCAATGTCACCATGAGCACTGCCACAATGAGCACTGTCACCATGAGCACTGTAACCATGAGCACTGTAACCATGAGCACTGTCACAATGAGGAGGTTCTCCATGAGCAGTGTCACAATGGGCACTCTCACCATGTGCACTATCACCTAGAGCAAGGTTTCCATTGGCACTGTCACAATGTGCAGTGTCCCCATCGGCATTGTTCCCATACGAACTGCCACCAGGAGCACTGTCACCAAGAGCAGTGCCACCTTGGACACAGCTATTATGAGTACTGTCACCATGAAAACGGTCGCTATGGGAACTGCCACCATGGGTATTTTCACCATGAGTATTGTCACCATGTGTATTGTCACCATTTGCAGTGTCACCATGCGCAATATCACCGCAAGGAGTATCACCTTAAGCAATGTCACCATGAGCAATGTTACCATGGGCACTGTCACCATGGGCACTTGATCATTGAGTACTGTCACCATGGGTAATATCACCATGGGCACTGTCACCATGAGAAGTATTACCATGAGCAATGTCACCAAGAGCACTCTCACCACGAGAACTGCCACATTGGGCACTACTATTATGAGCACTGTCATGATGAGAACTGTCGCTATGAGAACGGCCACCATGGGTATTTTTACCATGAGTTCTGTCACCATGGGTATTGTCACCATTTGAACTGTCACCATGAGAACTGTCACTATGAGAATTGCCACCATGGGCACTATGAAGATGCATACTGTCAACATGGGTATTTTCACCATGGGCATTGTCACCATGAGCAGTATTACCGGGAGCACTTTCACTGTGAGCACTGTCACCATAGACACTGGCACAATGTGGACTGTCACCATGAGACCTGTCTCCATGGGCACTATCACCGTGAGAAATATCACCATGGTCATTCTCACCATGGGCAATGTCACCGTGAGCAGAGTCAACATAGGCATTGTCACCATGGGCGCTGTGACCTTGGGCACTGTCATTATGGGCACGGTCACAGTGAGCTCTGTCATCATGGGCACTGTCAGTTTGAGCAGTGTCACCCTGGGTACTGCAACTATGAGGACTGTCACCATGAGTAAGGTCACCATTGGCATAATCACCATGTGCACTGTCACCATGGGCTCTATCACCATGAGAACTGTCAGCATGGGCACTGTCACTGTGTGCACTGTCACCATGGGCACTGCCACCATGGGCATTATCACTGTGAGCACTATCAACATGAGCACGTCACCATGGGCACTGTCAATATGGGTGCTCTCTCCAATGGCAATGTCACCGTGAGAATTGTCACCATGGGCAATTTCACCATGAGCAATGTCAACATGGACACTGTCATCATGGGAACTGTCACCATGGGTAGTGTCACCATGGGCCCTGTCACCATGGACATGGTCAACAAGTACACTATCACTATGCTCACCATTATTGTGAACAATGTCACCATGGGCACCTTAACCATGGGCACTATCACCGGGAGCATTATCAGCATCGGCACAACAGTTGTGATAACTGTAACGATGGGTCATATCACCGTGAGCATGGTTGCCATGGCACTGTCACCATGTGCACTGCCCCATCAGGACTCTCACCATGGGAACTGCCACCATGAGCACTGTCAACACGAGGACTGCCACCCAGGGCACTGCCACCATGAGCAGTGTCACTGTGGGCACTGTCTCCATGGGCACTATCACCATGAGCCATATTACCATGAGAACTGTCACCACGGCCACTGTCACTAATTTGCACTGCCACCAGGTGCACTACCACCATGTGCCCTGTCACCATGGACACTATCAACATGAGCACCATTACCATGTGCACTGCCACCATGAGCACTGCCACCATGAGCACTGTCACAATAAGAACTGTCACTATGAGAACTGACACCATGGGCATTTTCACCATGATTACTGTCACCGTGGGTATTGTCACCTTGGGCACTGTCACCGTGAGCACTATCACTGTGAGCACCATTTCCCTGAGCAGTGTCACCATGGGCACAGCCACAATGTGGACTGTCACCATGGGCAGCATCACAGTGAGAACAGTCACCATGGTCACTCTCACCATGGGCAGTGTCAACGTGAGCACTCTCACTATGAGAATTATCACCATAGGCCCTGTCACCGTGAGAAGTGCAACCATAGGCACTGTCAACATGGAGACTATCACCTTGAGCACTGTCACCATGAGCAATGTCACCTTGGTCACTCTCACCCTGAGAAGTATCACCACGGTGACTATCACCATTGGCACTGACACCATGCGGATGTCACCATGAGCACTATAACAATTGGCAATGTCTACATAGGCAGTTTCACCATGTGCACTGTCTCTATTCGTACTATCACCATCGGCACTCTCACCATGGGCATGGACAATGTGAGCACTGTCACCATGGGCATTGTCACACTGGGCACTGTCACCATGGGCAATGTCACCATTAGCACTGTCACCATGGGCACTGTCACCATGTGCACTTTCACTGTGGGCACTGTCACAATGGGAAGTATCACCATGGGATTTATCAGCATGGGCACTGTCATCTTGGGCACTTACACCATGACATCTATCACCATAAGCACTGTAATTATATGCACTATCATCATGTGCACTGTCGCCATGAGCACCATCACCATGACCACTGCCACAATGAGCACTGTCACTTATGGCACTGCCAACATCAGCAGTGTCACCATCAGCACTGTCACCATGGGCATGGCACCCTGGGTATTGTCACCATGGGCACTGTCACCATGAGCACTCTCACCATGAGCATTTTCACCCTAGGTACTCACACCATGGGCACTGTCACCGTGAGAACTGTTAACATGAGCTCAATCACCCAGGGTATTGACACCATGGGCACTATCACAGTGAGAATTGAACACATGGGAACTCTCACCATGGGCACTATCACCATGAGCACTGTCACCATGAGTACTCTCACCTGGGTATTGTCACCATGAACACTATCACCGTGAGCACTACACCGTGAGAATTGTGACTGTGGGCACTGTCACCATGGGCACTTTCACAATGGGCACTATTACCGAGAGCACTGTCACCAAGAACACTGTCACTGTGTGCATTGTCACCATGCACACTATCACCGTAAGGACTATCACGGTAAGCAATGTCACCATGAGCAATGTCACCATGGGCACTGTCACCATTTCGTACTGACACCATGAGAAGTGTCACCATGGGCATTTTAATCATGATTACTTTCACAATGGGTAATATTATGATGGGCACTGTCACTGTGAGAACTGTCACAGTGCGGAATGTCTTGATGGGAACTGGCACCAAGGGCATTGTCACTATGAGCATTGTGACAATGAGCAATATCACTGTGAGAAATCTCACCATGCTAATTGTCTCCATGGCACTGTCATCGTGAGAACTGTCACCATGGGCACTGTCACAGTCGTCACTGTCACCATGGGCACTGTCATTGTGGGCACTGCCTCCATGGGCACTGTCACCATGGGTACTGTCACAATGGGCACGGCCACTAAGTTTACTATCCCCATGGGCACTATCTCTGTGAGGAATGTCACCATGGGCACTATCATCATGAGCTGTATCACCATGGGCACTCTCACCGTGAGAGCTGTCACCTTGGACACTGTCACCATGGGCACTATCACCGTGAGCAATATCACCATGTGTACTGTCACCATGGGCACGACCACTAAGTGCACTATAACTATGGGCACTATTACCGTAAGTGCTGTCACCATGGGCAGTTTAACCATGGGCACTATCACTGTGAGCACTGTCACCAGAGGCAATGTGACCGTGGGCACTGTCACCATGGGCACTGTCATCATGGGCAGTGTCACTGTGCACACTGTCACCATGGGTCCTGCAACCTTGTGCACTGTAACCGTGAGGAATGGCATCATGGGTTGTTACCGTGTGCACTGTAACCATGAGCACTGTCACCATGGGAAATGTCACCATGAGAATTATGAACATGGCCACTGTCACCATGGGGACTATCACCATGAGCACTGTCACCATGAGTACTATTACCCTGGGCATTGTTACCATGGGCACTGTCACCATGAGCACTACACCTTGAGAATTGTGACTATGGGCACTGTCACCATGTGCACTTTCACCAAGAGTACTATCACTGAGAGCACTGTCACCAGGTGAACTATTACCATAAGGACTATCACCTTAAAGAATGTCACCATGAGCAATGTCACCATGGGCTCTGTCACCATTTCGCCCTGCCACCATGTGCAGTATCACCATGGGCAAATTAACCATGAGTACTGTCACCGTGGGTAAAATCATCATGGGCACTGTCACTGTGAGAAATGTCACCATGTGGCATGTCTCAATGGGCACTGGCACAATGGACATTGTCACTCTTAGCACTGTTACAATGGACACTATCACAGTGAGCTGTGTCAGCAGGGCAACTCTCACCATGGGTGCTGTCACTTTTGCACTGTCCATGAGAACTATGTCCATGGGAACTATTAACGTGAGGACTATCACCATGGGCACTATCACTTTGTGCTGTATCACCATGGTCACTGTCACCATTGACACTGTCACCGTGGCAGTGTGACCATAGATACTGTCATGATGAACATTGTCATCATAGGCACTGTCACCATGAGAAGTGTCACCATGCGCACTGTCACCATCAGTAATCTCACCATGTGCACTGCCACCAACGGTACACTCACCATGGGAACTGCCACCATGGGCACTGTCACCATGAGAACTCTCACTATGAGAATTGCCACCATAGGCATTTTCACCATGAGTACTGTCACCATGAGCAATGTCAGCATGGGCACTCTGATCTTGGGCACTGTCACCATGGGCACTGTCATCGTGGGCACTGTCACAATGGGAAGTATCACCGTCGGATTGCTCAGCATGGGCTCTGTGACCGTGGGCACTGCCACCGTGAGATCTGTTACCGTGAACTCTGCTACCGTGGATATTGTCACCATGAGCACTGTCACCGTGAGAATTGTGAACATGAGCACTGTAAGCATGGAGACTATCACCATGAGCACTGCCACCATGAGTACTATCACCTTGGGTATTGTTACCATATGTACTGTCACCGTGAGCACTACACCTTGAGAATTGTGACTATGGGCACTGTCACCATGGAACTTTCACCAAAGGCACTATCACCGTGAGCACTGTCACCAGGCTCACTATCACTGTAAGGACCATCACCTGAAGCAATGTTACCTTGAGCAATGTCAACATGGGCTCTGTCACCATTTCACACTGCCATCATGTGCAGTATCACCATGGGTACTTTAACCATGAGTACTGTCACCATGGGTAAAATCAACATGGGCACTGTCACAGTGAGAACTGTTACCGTGCAGCATGTCTCGATGGGCACTGACACAATGGGGATAGTCACTCTGAGCACTGTCACAATGGGCACTATCACCGTGAGCTCTCTCACCATGGTAACTGTCACCATGGGCACTGTCTGTGTCAGCACTGTCCATGAGCACTGTCACTGTGGGCACTGCCACCGTGAGCATTATTACCATGAACACTGCTTACGTGAGCAATATCATCATAAGTATTGTCCCCATGGTCACTGTCACCATTGGCACTGTCACTGTGGCAGTGTCACCATGGGCACTGTCATGATGAACATTTTCATCATAGGCACTGTCACCGTGAGAAGTGTCACCATGTGTACTGTCAACATGGGTATGATCACCAAGTGCACTATGACTATGCCCACAATTACCGTGAGCACTGTCACAATGTGCACCTTAACCATGGGCACTATCACCATGAGAACTATCACCATCTGCACTATCACTGTGAGCACTGTCACCATGGGCACTATCACAGTGAGCAAGGTTACCATGGGCAATGTCACCATGTGCACAGCTACCATCAGTACTCTCACCATGGGAACTGCCACCATGAGCAATGTCACCACCAGGACTGCCACCCAGGGCACTGCCATCATGAGCAGGGTCACCATGGGAACTCCGAATATGGGTACAGTAATCAGGAGCACTTTCACCATGGGAACTTTCAACATGGGCATTATCAATGTTAGGACAGCCACCATGGGCACTATCAACTTGAACAGTATCACCATGGTCACTGTCACCATAAGTACTTACACCGTGGCAGTCTCACTGTCGCAGCATCACCATGGGCACTGTCACGAAGAGCATTGTCACCATAGGCACTGTCACCATGAGAACAGTCACCATGCGCACTGCCACCATCGGTAATCTCACCATGTGCACTGCCACCATGGGAACTGCCACAATGAGCACTGTCACTAAGAGCACTGTCACCACGAGCACTGCTTCCTAGGGCACTGCCACCATGAGCACTGTCACCATGAGAACTCTCACTATGAGAATTGCCACCATAGGCATATTCACCATGAGTACTGTCACCATGCGCAATGTCAGCATGGGCTCTCTCATCTTGGACACTGTCACCATGGGCACTGTCATCGTGGGCACTGTCACAATGGGAAGTATGACCATGGGCTTTGTCAGCATGGGCACTGTCACTGTGGGCACTGCCACCGTGAGATCTGTTACTGTGAGCTCTGTCACCCTGGGTATTGTCACCATGGGCACTATCACTCTGAGAATTGTGGACATGGGCACTCTCAGCATGGGGACTATCATGATGTGCACTGTCACCATGGAACTTTCACCAAGGGCACTATAACCGTGAGTACTGTCACCAGGTGCACTATCACCGTAAGGACTATCACCCTAAGCAATGTCACCATGAGCAGTGTCACCATGGGCTTTGTCACCATTTCACACTGCCACCATGTGCAGTATCACCATGGGCACTTTAACTATGAGTACTGTCACCATGGGTAAAATCACCATGGGCACTGTCACTGTGAGAACTGTCACCATGTGGCATGTATCAATGGGCACTGGCACAATGGACATTGTCACTCTGAGCACTGCCACAATGGGCACAATCACTGTGAGCTGTCTCACAATGGTAACTTTCACCATGGGCACTGTCACTTTTGGCACTGTCCATGAGCACTCTCACTGTGGGCACTGCCACCGTGAGCATTATTACCATGAACACTGCTCCTGTGAGCACTATCATCTTAAGTACTGTCACCATGGGCACTGTCACTTTTGGCACTGTCTATGGGCACTGTCACTGTGGGCACTGCCACCGTGAGCATTATTACCATGAACATTGCTTCTGTGAGCACTATCATCATAAGAACTGTCACCATGGGATCTGTCACCAATGCCGAGACCACCGTGGACACTCTAATGATGTGCACTTTCACCAGGGGCACTGCCACCATAGGCAATGTCACCATGAGCACTGTCACCATGGGCACAGTCACCATGGGCACTATCACCATGAGCAATGTCACCATGAGAACTGTCACCATTGGCAGTGTCACTATATTGCACTGCCACCAGGTGCACTATGACCATGGACACTGTCACCATAGGCACTATCACCATGAGCACGATTACCATGGGCACTGCAACCATGAGAACTGTCTCCAAGAGCAGTGTCAGCACGAGCATTGCCACCTTGGATATTGCCACCATGAGCACTGTTCACAATGAGAACTGTCACTATGATAATTCCCACCATGGGCATTTTCACCATGATTACTGTCACCGTGGGTATTGTCACCTTGGGCACTATCACCATGAGCTCTATCACTGTGAGCACCATCACCCTGAGCAGTGTCACCATGGGTACAGCCACAGTGTGGACTGTCACCATGGGCAGTATCACGGTGAGAACAGTCTCCGTGGTCACTGTCACCATGGGCAGTGTCAACGTGAGCACTCTCACTATGAGAATTATCACCATAGTCAATGTCACCGTGAGAACTGTCACCATGGGCACTGTCAACATGGAGACTATCACCTTGAGCACTGTCACCATGAGCAATGTCACCTTGGTCACTTTCACCCTGAGAACTATCACCACGGTGACTATCACCATTGGTACTGACACCTTGCAGTTGTCACCATGAGCACTATCACAATGGGCAATATCTACATGGGCAGTTTCACCCTGAGCACTGTCTCTATTCGTACTATCACCATCGGCACTGTCACCATGGGCATGGTCAACATGAGCACTGTCACCTTGGGCCTTGTCACACTGGGCACTGTCACCATGGGCAGTGTCAACGTGAGCACTCTCACTATGAGATTTATCACCATAGGCACTGTCACCATTAGCACTGTCACCATGGGCACTGTGATCTTGGGCACTGTCACCACGTGCACTTTCACCGTGGGCACTGTCACAATGGGAAGCATCACCATGGGATTTATCAGCGTGGGCACTGTCACCTTGGGCACTTACACCATGGCATCTATCACCATAAGCACTGTAATTATGCGCACTGTCAACATGCACACTGTCACCATGAGCACCGTCACCATGACCACTGCCACAATGAGCACTGTCACTTATGGCACTGCCAACATGAGCAGGGTCACCATCAGCACTGTCACCATGGGCATGGCACCGTGGGTATTTTCACCATGGGCACTGTCACCATGAGCACTCTCACCATGGGCATTTTCACCCTAGGTACTCTCACCATGGGCACTGTCACCGTGAGAACTGTTAACATGAGCTCTGTCACCCTGGGTATTGTCACCATTGGCACTATCACAGTGAGAATTGAGAACATGGGGACTCTCACCATGGGCACTATCACCATGAGACCTGTCACCATGAATACTGTCAGCCTGGGTACTGTCACCATGAACACTATCACCGTGAGCACTACACTGTGAGAATTGTGACTGTGGGCACTGTCAACATGGGCACTTTCACAATGGGCACTATTACCGAGAGCACTGTCACCATGAACACTGTCACAGTGTGCAGTGTCACCATGCACACTATCACCGTAAGGACTATCACTGTAAGCAATGTCACTATGATCAATGTCACCATGGGCACTGTCACCATATTGCACTGCCACCATAAGCAGTGTCACCATGAGCACTTTAATCATGATTACTCTCACAATGGGTAATATCATGAGGGGCACTGTCACCATGGAACTGTCACAGTGCGGCATGTCTTGATGGGACCTGGCACAAATGGCATTGTCAGTATGAGCATTGTGACAATGAGCACTATTACCGTGAGAAATCTCACCATGCTGTCTCCATGGCACTGTCACCGTGAGAACTGTCACCATGGGCACTGTCACTGTCGTCACTGTCACCATGGGCACTGTCATTGTGGGCAATGCCTCCATGGGCACTGTCACCATGGGCACTGTCACAATGGGCACAGCCACCCAGTGTACTATCACCATGGGCACTATCACTGTGAGGAATGTCACCATGGGCACTCTCATCATGAAGTTTATCACCATGGGCACTCTCACCGTGAGAACCGTCACCATGGACACTGTCACCATGGGCACTATCACCATGAGCAATATCACCATGTGTACTGTCACCATGGGCACGGCCACTAAGTGCACTATAACTATGGGCACTATTACAGTGAGTGCTGTCACCATGGGCAGTTTAACCATGGCCACTATCACAGTGAGCACTGTCACCAGAGGCAATGTGACCATGGGCACTCTCACCTTGGGCACTGTCATCATGGGCAGTGTCACTGTGGGCACTGTCAGCATGGGTCCTGCAAACTTGTGCCCTGTAACTGTGAGGAATGTCATCATGGGTGGTTACTGTGTGCACTTTAACCATGATTATTCTCACAATGGGAACTGTCACCATTTTTCACTGCCACCATGTGCTCTACAAACATGTACACTGTCACCATGGGCACTATCACCGTGAGCTCTGTCACCAACAGTACTGTCAGCATGGGCATTTTCACCAAGGGCACAGCCACCATATGCACTCTTTCCATGGTCAGTATCACTGTGAGCACTGTCACCATGGGATCTACCATCATGGGCACTGTCATCATGAGCACTTTCAACATGGGAAAACTCACCATGGGCTATTTCACCATGGGAACTATTAACGTGAGGACTATCACCATGGGTACTATCACTTTGTGCAGTATCACCATGGCCACTGTCACCATTGGCACTGTCACCCTGGCAGTGTCACTATGGACACTGTCATGATGAACATTGTCATCATAGGCACTGTCACCATGAGAAGTGTCACCATGCTCACTGTCAACATGGGCACTATCATCTTGAGCAGTATCACCATGTGTACTGTCAACATGCTCACAGTCACCAAGTGCACTATCACTAGGCTCACAATTACCGTGAGCACTGTCACAATGGGCACCTTAACCATGGGCACTATCACTGTGAGAACTATCACCATCGGCGCTATCACCATGAGCACTGTCACATTAGGCACTATCTCTGTGAGCCCGGTTACCATGGGCAATGTCACCATGTGGAGAGCTAACATCGGTACTCTCACCATGGGAACTGCCACCATGAGCACTGTCACCACAAGGACTGCCACCCAGGGCACTGCCACCATGAGCACTGTCACGGTGGGAACTCCGAATATGGGCACTGTAATCAGGAGCACTTTCACCATGGGAACTGTCACCATGGGAACTTTCACCATGGGCATTATCAATGTTAGGACAGCCACCATGGGCACTATCACCTTGAGCATTATCACCATGAGCACTTACACTGTGGCCGGGTCACCATGGGAACTGTCATGATGAGCATTGTCACCATAGGCACTATCACCATGAAAACAGTCACCATGCGCACTGCCACCATCGGTAATCTCACCGTGTGCACTGCCACCATCGGTACTCTCATCATGGGAACTGCCACCATGAGCACTGTCACCAAGAGCACTGTCACCTCGAGCACTGCCTCCTAGGGCACTGCCACCATGAGCACTGTCACCATGAGAACTCTCACTATGAGAATTGCCACCATAGGCATTTTCACCATGTGTAGTGTCACCATGCAAAATGTCAGCATGGGCACTCTGATCTTGGCCACTGTCACCATGGGCACTGTCACAATGGGAAGTATCACCATGGGCTTTGTCACCATGGGCACTGTCAACGTGGGAACTGCCACCGTGAGATCTGTTACCGTGAGCTCTGTCACCCTGGGTATTGTCACCATGGGCACTATCACTGTGAGAATTGTGAACATGGGCACTGTCAGCATGGGGACTCTCACCATGAGCACTGTCACCATGAGTACTATCACCCTGGGTATTATTACCATGGGCACTGTCACCATGAGCACTAAACCATGAGAATTGTGACTATGGGCACTGTCACCATGGGCACTTTCACCAAGGGCACTATCACCGTGAGCACTGTCAGCAGGCGCACTCTCACCTTAAGCAATGTCACCATGAGCAATGTCACCATGGGCTCTGTCACCATTTCGCCCTGCCACCATGTGCAATATCACCATGGGCAAATTAACCACGAGTACTGTCACCATGGGTAAATTCACCATGGGCACTGTCACTGTGAGAACTGTCACCGTGTGGCATGTCTCAATGGGCACTGGCACATTAGGCATTGTCACTCTTAGCACTGTCACAATGGCACTATCACTGTGAGCTGTGTCATCAGGGCAACTCTCATCATGGGCACTGTCACTTTTGGCACTGTCCATGAGTACTGTCACTGCGGGCACTGCCACCATGAGTATTATTACCATGAACACTTCTTCCGTGAGCACTATCATCAAAAGTACTGTCACCATGGGCACTGTCACAACTGGCATGACCATCATGTGCATACTCATGGTGTGCACTGTCACCAGGGGCACTGCCACCATGGGCAGTGTCACCATGAGCATTGTAAACATGGGCACTGTCACCATGGGCACTATCACCATGGGCAGTGACATCATGGTCAGTGTCACCGTGGGCACTGTCACCATGGGCCTTGGCACATGGGCACTGTAACAATGGCCATTGTCTTCATGGGCACTGTCACCTGTTTCACTGTCACCATGAGCTCTCTCACCATTGCACTGCGATTGTGGGCACTGTCACCATGCGTCTATCAACGTGGGCATTGCCAGCATGAGCAGTGTCACTGAGGGAACTGCTTCCATGAGCACTATCAACATGAGCACAGCGACTGTGAACTCTATCACCACAAGTACTGTCATCATCGGCACTGTCACCATGAGCACTGCCACAATGAGCAGTGTCACCATGGGCACTTCCACCATGAGCACTGTCACCATGAGAACTGTCACAGTGAGCCGTGTCTCCATGGGCAATGTCACCATGGGCACTATCATCATGTGCAATATTCCCGAGACCAAGGTAACCATTGGCACTCTCACAAAGAGCATTTTCCCCATCAGTTCTGTTCCCATGGGAACTGTCACCAAGTGAACTGTCACCATGACCACTGTCACCGGAAGCACTGCCACCTTGGACCCTGCTATTATGAGCACTGTCACCCTGAGAATTGTCGCTATGAGAACTGCCACCATGGGTATTTTCACCATGAGTACTGTCGCCATGGGTATAGTCACCATTTGCACTGTCACCATGTGCACTATCACCGCAAGGACTATCACCTTAAGAAATGTCACCATGCACAATATCACCATGGACACTGTCACCATGTGCACTATCACCATGGGCACTGTCACCATGGGCCCTTTATCATTGAGTACTGTCACTACGGATAATATCACTATGGGAACTGTACATCGTGGCAGTGAAAAATGGTGACAGTGCCCATGTTGACAGTTCTCATGGTGACAGTGCACATGGTGACAACCAATGCAGACAGTACTCACGGTGACAGTTCTCATTGTTGCAGTACCCATGGTGACAGTGATCACAGTGATAGTGCCCATGGTGGCAGTGCCAAAGTTGACAGTGCCCATGGCACCATTGCCTATGGTGACAGTGCTCATGGTAACAGTGTCCATGGTGATAGTGACCATGGTGAGAGTGCTCACAGTGATAGTACCCATGGTGATAGTGTCCATGTTCACAATTCTCACAGTGATAATGCCTATGGTGAGAGTACCTAGGGTGACAATGCCCATGGTGTCATGCCCCTGGTGACAGTGCTCATGGTGACAGTGCCCATGTTTACAGTGTCTATGGTGATAGATGTCACAGTGTCAGTGCCCACGGTGACAGTACCCAGGCTGACAAAGCACATGGTGATACTTCCCATTGTGACAGTGCCCACGGTGAAAGTGCCCATGATGACAGTGCTCACGGTGACCGTAACCATGGTGACAGTGCTGATGGTGAGAGTGCCAATAGTGACAGTGCTCATAGTGAAACTGCCCATGGAAACATTGGCCATGGTGATAGTTCTCATGCTGACAACCCCACGGTGACACTGCCAATGGTGATAGTGTCCGTGGTAACAGTTCTTACGTTGAATGTGACCATAGTGACAGTTCTCACGGTGACAGTGCCTATGGTGAAAATTCTCATAGTGACAGAGCTCACGGTGACAGTGCCCATGGTGATATTACCCACGGTAACAGTACTCTTGGTAAAAGTGCCCATGGTGACACTGCACATGGTGGCAGTGCAAAATGGTGAGAGTGCCCATGGTGATATTGCTCATGGTGAAATTGTTTACAGTGATAGTCCTTACGGTGCTAGTGTGTATGGTGAAACTGCGAGAGTGACAGTGCTCATTGTGACAGTGCTCACGGCGATAGTGCTGATGGTGAATGTGCCCATGGTGACAGTGCCCATAGTCACAATTCTCACGGTGTAGTGCTCACGGTGACAGTGCCCATGGTGAGAATAGACAGGGAGACAGTATTCATGGTGACATTGCTCATGGTGAGAGTGCCCATGTTCACAACACTCACATTGATAGTGCCCGTGGTGACAATACGCAGGGAGACAGAGCTCATGGTAAAAGTGCTCACGGTGACAGTGCCCGTGGTTACAGTACCTAAGGTGACATCTGAAATGGTGAGAGTGCTCAAGGTGACAGTGCCCATGCTGACAATACCCAGGGTGTCCTGCTCATGGTGACAGTGATCATGGTGATAATGCTCATGTGGACAGTTTCATAAGTGGCAGTGCTCATTGTGGCAGTGCTCATGGTGACCGTGCTCATAGTGACAGTGCCCATGGTTACAGTGTTTATGGTGATACATGTCACTGTGGCCGTGCTCATGGTGACAGTGCTCACGCTGACAAAGCCCATGTTGATACTTCCCATTTTGACAGTGCCCACAGTGACAGAGCCCATGGTGACTGTGCCCAAGATCACAGTGCCCATGGTGAGAGTTCTAATGGTGACTGTGTCCATGGTGACAGTGCCCAATGTGACAACGCCCATTGTGACAGTGCTCACTGTGACCGAGACGATGTTGACAGTGCCGATCATGATAGTGCCAATAGTGAGAGTGCTCACGGTGAAACTGCCCATGGAGACACTGCCCATGGTGATAGTGCTCATCGTGACAACCCCTCGGAAGCAGTACCAATGGTGAGAGTCCCCGTGGTAATAGTTCTCATGGTGAAAGTGACACTGTTGAAATTACTCATGGTGACAGTGCTCAAAGTGATTGGCTCAATGTTGACAGTGCCCATGTTGACTGTTCTCATGGTAAGAGAGCCTATGGTGATAATGCTCTTAGTGACAGTGCTCACAGGGACAGTGCCCATGGTGACAGTGACGATGGTGACTGTTCCTACCGTGATAGTTCCCATGGTGACAGTGTTCATGGTGAGAGACCGAATTGAGGCTGTGCCTGTGGTGACAGTGCTCAGGGTGATGGTGCTCATGGTGATAGTACTCACATTGACAGGGAGAAGGTGACAGTACCCACGGTGACATCAATCATGGTGAAAGTGCCCATGGTGGCAGTGCTCGTGATGACAGTGCTCTTGGTGACAGTGCTCACGGTGGCAGTATCCAAGGTGAGACTACCGATGGTGACACTGCCCATGGTGACAGTGCACATGGTTATGGTGCATCTGGTGGCAGTGCAAAATAGTGAGAGTGCCCCTGGTGATATAGCTCATGGTGACAGTGCCCATGGTGACAGTGCCCCTAGCGACAGTGCACACCGTGAGAGTGCCCATGGTGACAGTTCTTATCAAGATAGTGCTCACGGTGGCAGTGCCCACAATGAGAGTGCCAATGGCGAGAATACTGACTGTTACAGTGCCGATGGTGAATTTTCTATCTGTGAGAGTGCCCTTGGGGACAGTTAGCTTGGTGAGATTTCTCACGGTGATAGTGCCCATTGATTCAGTGCTAATAGTGACAAGACCCATGGGGCCAGTGCCCATCATGGCATTGCTCACGGTGATAGTTATTATGGTGACAGTGACCATGGTGATATTACCCATGGTGACAATACTCAGTGATCAAGAGCTCATGGTGACATTGCCTAAGGTGATAGTGCACACGGTGGCAGTGCAAAATGGTGACAGTGCCCATGGTGACTTTGCTTAATGTGATAGTCCTTGTGGTGACATTGCGCAAGGTGACATTGCCCACCACGACAGTGCTCTTGTTGACAGTGCCCATGGTGATAGTGCCAATGTTGGAAGTGCCCATCGTGAAAGTGCCCATGGTGACAGTTCTTATGATGAGAGTGGTCAGAGTGGCAGTGCTCATGGTGAAAGTGCCCATGGTGAAAGAGCCCACGGTGACATTGCCCATAGTTATAGTGTCCATGGTGACAGTACTAACAGTGAAATTGTCCATGGGGACACTGCCCATGGTGAAAGTGCCCATGGTCACAACACTCACGGTGATAGTGCTCACGGTGAGAGTGACAATGGTGACAGTGACCACGGTGACAGTTCTCATGGCGATACTGCCCATGATGACAGTGCTCATGGTGACAGTCCACATTGTGCCAGTGCCCAAGGTGACAGTGCTCATGGTGACAGTGCCCAAAGTCACAATACCCATGGTGACAGTGCCCAGGCTGACAGTTCTCAAGGTGCTAGTGCCCATGGTGACAGTGCACATGGTGATACAGAGAATGGGGACAGTGCTTATGGTGACAGTGGTCATGGTTGCAGTACCCATGGTGATAGTGCTGAAACTGACAGTGCCCTTGGGGATAGTGCCCATGGTGAGTGTGCTCGTGTTAATACTGCCCATGGTGGCACTTCCCATTGTGAAAGTGCTCATGATGACAGTGCCCATGCTGGTAGTTCCCATGGTGACAGTGCTCATGGTGATAGTGACCATGTTAACAGTGCACATGGTGGCTGTGCCCTTGGTGACACAGCCCATGATGACAGTACTCATGGTGACAGTGCTCAAAGATAGTGCCCATGGTGACAGTGCACATGGTGGCAGTGAAAAATGGTGACAGTTCCCATGCTGACAGTTCTCATTGTGACAGTGCACACGGTCACAACCGATGCTGACACTGCTCATGGTAGCTGTACCCGTGGTGACAGTGCTCACAGTGATAGTGCCCATGGTGACACTGCCCATGATGACAGTGCCTATGATGAAAGTTCACACGTCGCCATTGCCTATGGTGACAGTGCTCATGGTAACAGTGCCCATGGTGACAGTGACCATGGTGAGAGTGCTCACACTGATAGTGCCCATGGTGACAGGGCTCATGGTGCCAGTCCGCATTGTGCCAGTACCCATGGCGACAGTGGTCATGGTGACACTGACCACAGTGAGAGTGCTCACTGTGATAGAGCTCACGGTAATAGAGCTCATGGTGACAGTGCAAAGGGTGACAATACCCATGGTGACAGTACTCATGTTGAAATACCCATGGTGGCAGTTCTCATAGCGACAGTTCTCACGGTGACAGTGCTCATAGTAGCAGTGCCCAAGATGGCAGTCCTCGTGGTGACAGTGCTAATGGTGACAGTGCTCTTGGTGGCAGTTCCCATGGGGACAGTACCGATGGTGACACTGCACATTGTTAGAGTGCCCATGGTAACCGTGCTCACGGTGATAGTGCACATCGTGACAGTGCCCATGGTGGTAGTTCACCTGGTGACACTGCTAAATAGTGACAGTGCACATGCTGACAGTGCTCATGGTGACAGTGCTCATGGTGACAATACACAGAGTGACAGTATTCATGGTCACATTGCTCATGGTGAGAGTGCCCATGCTGAGAATACCCATGTTCACAACTGTCACGGTGATAGTTCCCATGGTGACAATAACCAGGGTAACAGAGCTGATGGTAAGATTGTTCACGGTGACAGTGCCCATGGTGACAGTAACTAAGGTGACAATTCCCATGGTGAGACTGCTCATAGGCAGTACCCATGATCACAATACTCAGCGTGTCCTGTCCATGGTGACAGTGACAATGGTGACACTTCTCATGAGGACAGTGCCATAAGTGACATTGCTCATTGTGGCAGTGCTCATGGTGACCGTGCTCATGGTGACAGGGCCCAAGGTGACAGTGCCTATGGTGATAGATATCATGGTGGCCGTGCCCAGGGTGACATTGCACATGCTGACAAAGCCCATGGTGATACTTCCCATTGTGACAGTGCCAACAGTGGCAGAGCCCATGGTGACAGTGCCCAAGATCACAGTGCCCATGGTGAGAGTGCCAGCAGTGACTGTGCCCATGGTGACAGCACCCAGTGTGACAATGCCCATTGTGACAGTGCTCACGGTGACCATGCCAATGCTGACCGTGCCGATGGTGATAGTGCCAATAGTGAGACTGCTCACGGTGACACTGCCCATGGAGACAATGCCCATGGTGACAGTGCTCATCATGACAACCCCTCAGATGGAGTGCCAATGCTGAGAGTCCCCGTGGTGTCAGTTCTCATGGTGAAAGTGATCCTGTTGAAATTGCTCATGGTGACAGTGTTCCAGGTGATAGTCTGCATGTTGAGAGTGTCCATGGTGACTGTTCTCACGGTGACAGTGCCTATGGTGATTATGCTCTTAGTGACAGAGCTCACGGTGACAGTGCCCATGATGACAGTGACCACGGTGACTGTTCTCACCGTGATAGTGCCCATGGTGACAGTGTTCATGATGACAGTCCGCATTAAGGCTGTGCCCGTGCTGACAGTGCTCATGGTGACAGTTCTCACGGTGATAGTACGCACGTTGACAGTGCCAAAGGTGACAATACCCAGGTGATAGTAATCATGGTGAAAGTGCCCATGGTGGCAGTTCTCATACTGACAGTTCTTGTGACAGTGCTCATGGTGGCAGTGCTCGAGGTGACAGTGCTCTTGGTGCCCATGGTGAGACTCCCGATGGTGACACTGCCCATGGTGACAGTGCACATGGTCATGGTGCATCTGGTGGCAGTGCAAAATAGTGAGAGTGCCCATGGTAATATTGCTCATGGTGATAGTGCCCATGGTTCCAGTGCTCATGGTGACAGTGTCCATTGTGACAGTGCCCCTGGTGACAGTGCACACCGTGAGAGTGCCCATGGTGTCTGTGTCCATGGTGACAGTTCTTATCATGAGAGTCTTCATGGTAGCAGTGTTCATGGTAATAGTGCTCACGGAGGCATTGCCCACAATGAGAGTGCCCAGGGTGAGAATACTGACTGTGACAGTGCCCATGATGACTTTTCTCTCTGTGATAGGGCCCTTGTGGACAGTTAGCACGGTTATATTTCTCACAGTGATAGTGCACATTGTTTCACTGCTAATAGTGAAAAGACCCACGGCGCCAGTGCCCATCATGGCATTGCTCACGGTGATAGTTCTCACGGTGACAGTGCCCATGGTGATATTACCCATGGTGACAGTACTCAGTGATCAAGTGCTCATGGTGACAGTGCCTAAGGTGATAGTGCACATGGTGGCAGTGCAAAATGGTGACAGTGCCCATGGGGACATTGCTTAATGTGATAGTCCTTGTGGTGACATTGTGCATGGTGACATTGCCCACCACGACAGTGTTCTTGTTGACAGTGCTCATGGTGATAGTTCCAATGTTGGAAGTGCCCATCGTGAAAGTGCCCATGGTGACAGTTCTTATGATGAGAGTGGTCAGAGTGGCAGTGCTCATGGTGAAAGTGCCCATGGTGACAGAGCCCACGGTGACAGTGTCCATAGTTATAGTGTCCATGGTGACAGTACTAACAATGAAATTGTCCATGGGGACACTGCCCAGGGTGAAAGTGCCCATGGTCACAACACTCACGGTGATAGTGCTCACGGTGAGAGTGGCCATGGTGACAGTGACCTCGGTGACAGTTCTAATGGTGATACTGCCCATGATGACAGTGCTCATGGTGACAGTCCACATTGTGCCAGTGCCCAAGGTGACAGTGCTCATGGTGACAGTGCCCAAAGTCACAATACCCATGGTGACAGTGCCCAGGCTGACAGTTCTCAGGGTGATAGTGCCCATGGTAACAGTGCACATGGTGATACAGAGAATGGGGACAGTGCTTATGGTGACAGTGGTCATGGTTGCAGTACCCATGGTGATAGTGCTGAAACTGACAGTGCCCTTGGGGATAGTGCCCATGGTGAGTGTGCTCGTGTTAATAGTGCCCATGGTGGCAGTTCCCATTGTGAAAGTGCTCATGATGACAGTGCCCATGTTGGTAGTTCCCATGGTGACAGTGCTCATGGTGATAGTGACCATGTTAACAGTGCACATGGTGGCTGTGCCCTTGGTGACAGTGCCCATGATGACAGTACTCATGGTGACAGTGCTCACGGAGATAGTGCCCATGGTGACACTGCACATGGTGGTAGTGCACATGGTGGCAGTGAAAAATGGTGACAGTTCCCATGCTGACAGTTCTCATTGTGACAGTGCACACGGTCACAACCGATGCTGACACTGCTCATGGTATCTGTACCCGTGGTGACAGTGCTCACAGTGATAGTGCCCATGGTGAAAGTGCCCATGGTGACACTACCAATGATGACAGTGCCCATGATGAAAGTTCACACGTCGCCATTGCCTATGGTGACAGTGCTCATGGTAACAGTGCCCATGGTGACAGTGACCATGGTGAGAGTGTTCACACTGATAGTGCCCATGGTGACAGGGCTCATGGTGCCAGTCCGCATTGTGCCAGTACCCATGGCGACAGTGGTCATGGTGACACTGACCACAGTGAGAGTGCTCACTGTGATAGAGCTCACGGAAATAGTTCTCACGGTGACAGTGCAAATGGTGACAATACCCATGGTGACAGTACTCATGTTGAAAATACCCATGGTGGCAGTTCTCATAGCGACAGTTCTCATGATGACAGTGAAAATGGTGACAATACATATGGTGACAGTACTCATGTTGTAAATACCCATGGTGGCAGTTCTCATAGCGACAGTTCTCATGGTGACAGTTCTCGTAATAACATTGCACAAGGTGGCAGTCCTCGTGGTGAAAGTGCTAATGGTGACAGAGCTCTTGGTGCCAGTTCCCATGGGGACAGTACCGATGGTGACAATGCACATTGTTAGAGTGCCCATGGTAACATTGCTCACAGTGATAGTGCACATCGTGACCGTGCCCATGGTGGTAGTTCACCTGGTGACAGTGCTGAATAGTGACAGTGCACATGCTGAGAGTGCTCACGGTGATAGTGCCAATGGTGACAGTGCCCACGGTGATAATGGGTATTATTACAGTGTTCATCGTGACAGAGCCCAAGGTGGCAGTGGCCATGGTGACAGTGCCCACAATGACAGTGCCCATGGTAACAGTGCCGACACTGACAGTGCCCATGGTGACACTTCTCACAGTGATTGTGCCCATGGAGACAGTTACCATGATGAGATTTCTTACTATGATAGTGCCCGTTGTGACAGTGCTCACAGAGACAATTCCCATGGTGCCAGTGCCCATAGAGACATTCCGCACGGTCACATTTCTCACGGTGAAAGTGCCTATGGTGACACTGCACCTGGTGGCAGTGCAAAATGGTGACAGTGCCCCTGGTGACATTGCTCATAATGACTTTGCTTACAGTGATAGTCCTTACGGTGACAGTGTGCATGGTGACACTGCACACAGTTGCAGTATTCATGGTGACAGTGTTCACTGTCAACTTTCCATGGTGATAGTGCCCATGGTGACATTGCACCTGGTGGCAGTGAAAAATGGTGACAGTGCCCCTGTTGAGAGTTCTCATGGTGACAGTGCACATGGTGACAACCCATGCAGACAGTACTCAAGGTGACAGTACTCACGGTGAGAGTTCCCATGTGTTCAGTATCCATGGTGACAGTGCTCACAGTGAGCGTGCCCATGGTGACACTGCCCATGATGACAGGGCCCATGGGGCAATTGATAATGGTGACGATGCTCATGGTAACAGTGCACATGGTGACAGTGACCATGGTGAGAGTGCTCACACTGATGGTGCCCATGGTGACAGTGCTCATGGTGCCTGTCTACATTGTGCCAGTACCCATGGCCACAGTGCTCATGGTGACAGGGACCACACTGAGAGTGCTCACGGTGATAGTGCTCACGGTAATAGTACTCATTGTGACAGTGCAAATGGTGACAATACCATGGTGACAGTACACATGTTGAAAATAACCATGGTGGCAGTACTCATATCGAGAGATCTCATGGTGACAGTGCTCAAAATAGCAGTGAACAGGTGTCAGTGTTCGTGGTGACAGTGCTAATGGTGACAGTGCTCTTTGTGGCAGTTCCCATCGGGACAGTACTGATGGTGACACTGTGCATTGTTACAGTGCCCATGGTAACCGTGCTCACGGTGATAGTGCACATCGTGACAGTGCCTATGGTGGTAGTTCACCTGGTGACAGTGCTAAATAGTGACAGTGCACATGCTGACAGTGCTCACGGTGAGAGTGCCCATGGTGACAGTGCACACGGTCATAATGGGCATTGTTACAGAGTTCATGGTGACAGCACACGGTGGCAGTGGCCATGGAGACAGTGCCCACAATGACAGTGCCCATGGTGACAGTGCCGACAGTGACAGTGCCCATGGTGACACTTGTCATGGTGACAGTGCCCATGGGGACAGTTAGCATGGTGAGATTTCTCACGGTGATAGTGCCCGTTGTGACAGTGCTCACAGTGACAATGCCCATGGTGCCAGTGCCCATAGAGACATTCCGCACGGTCACATTTCTCACGGTGAAAGTGCCTATGGTGACACTGCACCTGGTGGCAGTGCAAAATGGTGACAGTGCCCATGGTGACATTGCTCATAGTGACTTTGATTACAGTGATAGTCCTTACGGTGACAGTGTGCATGGTGACACTGCACACAGTTGCAATGTTCATGGTGACAATGTTCCCGGTGATACTTTCCATGGTGATAGTGCGCATTGTGACACTGCACATGGAGGCAGTGAAAAATGGTGACAGTGCCCCTGTTGACAGTTCTCATGGTGACAGTGCACATGGTGACAACCCGTGCAGACTGTACTCATGGTGACAGTACTTACGGTGACAGTTCTCATGTTTGCAGTATCCATGGTGACAGTGCTCACAGTGATAGTGCCCATGGTGAGAGTGCCCATGATGACAGGGCCCATGGTGCCATTGCCTATGGTGACAGTGCTCATGGTAACAGTGCCCAAGGTGACAGTGACCATGGTGAGAGTGCTCACACTGATGGTGCCCATGGTGACAGTGCTCATGGTGTCTGTCTACATTGTGCCAGTACCCATGGCAACAGTGCTCATGGTGACAGGGACCACAGTGAGAGAGCTCACGGTGAGAGTGCTCACGGTAATAGTGCTCATGGTGACAGTGCAAATGGTGACAATACCATGGTGACAGTACTCATGTTGAAAATACCCATGGTGGCAGTTCTCATAGCGACAGATCTCATGGTGACATTGCTCATAATAGCAGTGCCCAGGTGCCAGTGCTCGTGGTGACGGTGCTAATGGTGACAGTGCTCTTGGTGGCAGTTCCCATCGGGACAATACTGATGGTGACACTGTGCATTGTTACAGTGCCCATTGTAACCGTGTTCACGGTGATAGTGCACATCGTGACAGTGCCCATGGTGGTAGTTCAACTGGTGACAGTGCTAAATAGTGACAGTGCACATGCTGACAGTGCTCACGGTGATAGTGCCCATGGTGACAGTGCACACGGTGATAATGGGAATTGTTACAGAGTTCATGGTGACAGAGCACACAGTGGCAGTGGCCATGGAGACAGTGCCCGCAATGACAGTGCCCAGGGTGACAGTGCCGACAGTGACAGTGCCCATGGTGACACTACTCACGGTGACAGTGCCCATGTGGACAGTTACCATGGTGAGATTTCTCACGGTGCTAGTGCCCATTGTGACAGTGCTCACAGTAACAATGCCCATGGTGCCAGTGCCCATAGAGTCATTCCGCACGGTCACATTTCTCACAGTGTAAGTGCCTATGGTGATATTAACCATGGTGACACTGCACATGGTGGCAGATCAAAATATTGACAGTGCACATGGTGACATTGCTCATGGTGACTTTGCTTACGGTGATGGTCCTTACAGTGACAGTTTGCATGGTGACACTGCACAGAGTGACAGTGTTCATGGTGATAGTGCTCACGGTGATAGTTCCCATGGTGAGATTGTCCATGCCCATAGTCACGATTCTCATGGTGTAGTGCTCACAATGGCAGTGCCCATGGTGTCATGCCCATGGTGACAGTGCTCATGGTGACAGTGCTCATGTAGGCAGTGCCATAAATAACAGTGCTCATTGTGGCAGTGCTCATGGTGTCCGTGCTCATGGTGACAGTGCCCATGTTTACAGTGTTTATGGTGATAGATATCACGGTGTCAGTGCCCACAGGGAAAGTGCCAAGGCTGACAAAGCCCAGGGTGATACTTCCCATTGTGACAGTGCCCACGGTGACAGTGCCCATGGTGACAGCGCCCAGTGTGACAAGGCTCATGGTGACAGTGCTCACGGTGACGGTGCCCATGGTGACAGTGCCGATGGTGAGAGTGCCAATAGTGACAGTACTCATGGTGAAACTGCCCATGGAGATATCGCCCATGGTGATAGTGCTCATGGTGACAACCCCACGGTGACAGTGCCAATGTTGATAGTCCCCGTGGTGACAGGTCTTACATAGAATGTGACCATGGTGTCTGTGCTCATGGTGACAGTGCTCAAGGTTAGAGTCTCCATGTTGTCAGTGCCGATGGTGACAATTCTCACGGTGACAGGGCCTATGGTGAAAATTCTCATAGTGACATTGTTCACGGTGACAGTGCCCATGGTGCTATTACCCATGGTGACAGTTCTCATAGTGTAACTGCCCATGGTGACACTGACATGGTGGCAGTGCAAAATGGTGACAGTGCCCATGGTGATATTGCTCATGGTGACATTGCTTACGGTGATAGTGTGGTGAAACTATACACAGTGATATTGCTCATGTTGACAGTGTTCACGGCGATAGTGCCGATGGTGAATGTGCCCATGTTGACAGTGCCCATAGTCACAATTCTCACGGTGTAGTGCTCACAGTGACACTGTCCATGGTGACAATACACAGGGTGAGAGTATACATGGTGACATTGCTCATGGTGAGAGTGCCCATGTTCACAACTCTCACAGTGATAGTGCCCAGGGTGACAGAGCTCATGGTAAAATTGTTCACGGTGACAGTGCCCATGGTGACAGTACCTAAGGTGACAATTCCCAAGGTGAGAGTTCTCATGCTGACAGTGCCCATGGTGACAATACCCAGGGTGTCCTGCCCATGGTGAGAGTGATCATGGTGACACTGCTCATGTGGACAGTGCCATTAGTGACAGTGCTCATTGGGGCAGTGCTCATGGTGACCATGCTCATGTTGACTGGGCCAAGATTACAGTGCTTATGGTGATAGATGTTACGGTGGTCATGCCCACGGTGACAGTGCCCACGCTGACAAAGCCCATGGTGATATTTCCCATTGTGACAGTGCCCATGGTGACAGAGCCCATGGTGACAGAGACCACGATCACACTGCCCATGGTGAGAGTGCTAATGGAGACTGTGCCCATGGTGACAGCGCCCAGTGTGACAATGCTCATTGTGACAGTGCTCACAGTGACCATGCCGATGCTGACAGTGCCGATGGTGTTAGAGCCAATAGTGTGAGTGCTTACGGTGAAACTACCCATGGAGACTCTGCCGATGGTAATAGTGCTCATCGTGACAACTCCTCAGAGGCAGTGTCAATGGTGAGAATCCCCGTGGAGACAGTTCTCATGGTGAAAGTGAACCTGTTGAAATTGCTCATGGTGGCAGGGCTCATGGTGAGACTACCAATGGTGACACTGCCCATGGTGACAGTGCACATGGTCATGGTGCATCTTGTGTCAGTGCAAAATAGTGACAGTACCCATGGTGAGATTTCTCAAGGTGATAGTGCCCATGGAGAGAGTGCCCATGGTTACAGTGCTCATGGTGACAGTGCCCACAATGACAGTGCCCTTGGTGACAGTGCACACCGTGAGAGTGCCCATGGTGGCTGTGCCCATGGTGACAGTTCTTATCATGAGAGTGCTCACGGTAGCAGTGTTCATGGTAATAGTGTCATGGTGGCAGTGTCCACAATAAGAGTGACAATGGTTACAAAACTGACTGTGACAGTGCCCATGGTGACTTTACTCTCTGTGACAGTGCCCTTGGGGACAGTTAGCATGGTGAGATTTCTCACGGTGATAGTGCCCATTGTTTCAGTGCTCATAGTGACAAGACCCATGGCGCCAGTGCCCATCATGGCATTGCTCACGGTGATAGTTCTCATGGTGACAGTGCTGATGGTGATATTACCCAAGGTGACAGTACTCAGTGATAACATGCTCATGGTGACAGTGCCTAAGGTGATAGTGCACATGGTGGCAGTGCAAAATGGTGAGAGTGCCCATGCTGATATTGCTTAATGTGATAGTCCTTGCTGTGATAGTGCGCATGGTGACACTGCCCACTGTGACAGTGCTCTTGTTGACAGTGCTCATGGTGATAGTGCCAATGTTGGAAGTGCCCATCGTTAAAGTTGCTATGGTGACAGTGGTCGGAGTGGCAGTGCTCATGGTGAAAGTGCCCATGGTGACAGAGCTCACAGTGACAGTGCCCATAGTTATAGTGTCCATGGTGACAGTACTAACAGTGAAATTGTCCATGGGGTCACTGCCCATGGTGACAGTGCCCATGGTCACAACCATCACGGTGATAGTGCTCACGGTGACAATGCCCATGGTGACAGTTACCACGGTGTAAATTCTAATGGTGATACTGCCGATGATGACATTGCTCATGGTGACAGTCCACACTGTGCCAGTGCCCAACGTGACAGTGCTCACGGTGACAGTGCCCAAAGTCACAATACCCATGCTGACAGTGCCCAGGCTGACAGTTCTCATGGTGATAGTGCCCATGGTGACAGTGCCCATGGTGATAATGAGAATGGTGACAGTGCTTATGGTGACAGTGGTCATGGTTGCAGTACCCATGGAGATAGTGCTGAAACTGACAGTGCCCTTGGTGATAGTGCCCATAGTGAGTGTGCTCAAATTAATAGTGCCCATGGTGGCATTTCCCATTGTGAAAGTGCTCAGGATGACAGTGCCCATGTTGGTAGTTCCCATGGTGACAGTTCTCCCGGTGATAGTGACCATGGTAACCTTGCCCATGGTGGCTGTGCCCTTGGTGACAGTTCCCAGGATGACAGTACTCATGGTGACAGTGCTTACGGTGATAGTGCCCATGGTGACAATGCACATGGTGGTAGTGCACATGATGGCAGTGAAAAATGGTGACAGTGCCCATGCTGACAGTTCTCATGGTGACAGTGCTTACAGTGACAACCCATACTGACATTGCTCATGGTAGCAGTACCTGTGGTGTTAGTGCACATAGTGATAGTGCCTATGTTGGCAGTGCCCAAGGTGACATTGCCCATGGTGAAAATGTCCATGATGACAGTGCCCATGGTGACAGTGCCCATGGTGCCATTGCCTACGGTGACACTGTGCACAATGACAGTGCCCATGGTGACAGTGCCGACAGTGACAGTGCCGATGGTGACACTTCTCACGGTGACAGTGCCCATGGGGACAGTTAGCATGGTGAGATTTCTCACAGTGATAGTGCCCATTGTGACAGTGCTCACAGTGACAATACCCATGGTGCCAGTTCCATGGAGACATTCTGCACGGTCACAGTTCTCACAGTGAAAGTGCCTATGTTGATATTACCCATGGTGACACTGCACATGGTGGCAGTGCAAAATGGTGACAGTTCCCCTGGTGATATTGCTCATGGTGACTTTGCTTATGGTGATAGTCCTTACAGTGACAGTGCACATGGTGACACTGCACACAGTGACGGTGTTCACGGTGACAGTGTTCATGGAGATAGTTCCTATGGTGAGAGTGTCCATGTTGACAGTGCCCATAGTCTCAATTCTCATGGTGCAGTGCTCACAGAGACATTGCCCATGGTGAAAATACCCAGGGTGACAATAGTCATGTTGACAGTGCTCATGGTGATAGTGCCCATGGTGACAGTGCCCATGTTCACAATTCTCACAGTGATAATGCCTATGGTGAGAGTACCTAGGGTGACAATGTCCATGTTGACAGTGCTCATGTTGACAGTGCCATAAATAACAGTGTTCATTGTACCAGTGCTCATGGTGACAATGCTCATGGTGATAGTGCTCATGTTTAGAGTGTTTATGGTGATAGATGTCACGGTGACAATGCCACGGGGACAGTGCCCACGCTGACAAAGCCCATGGTGATACTTCCCATTGTGAGAGTATCCACGGTGACAGTGCCCATGGTGACAGTGCTCCGTGTGACAAGGCCCATGGTGAAAGTGCTTACGGTGACAGTGTTCATGGTGAAACTGTCCATGGAGACATTGCCCATGGTGATAGTGCTCATGGTGACAACCCCACTGTGACAATGCCCATGATGATAGTGCTCATGGTGAAAACCCCACAGTGACAGTGCCAATGGTGATAGTCCCCGTGGTAACAGTTCTTACATTGAATGTAATCATGGTGACATTTCTTATGGTGACAGTGCTCATGGTGACAGTGCTCAAGGTGATAGTCTCCATGTTGACAGTGCCCATGGTGACTGTTCTCATGGTGACAGTGCCTATGTTGATAATGATCTTAGTGACAGTCCTCACGGTGACAGTGCCCATGGTGACAGTGACCATGGTGACTGTTCTCACCATGATAGTGCCCATGGTGACAGTGTTTATGGTGACAGTCCGCATTGAGGATGTGCCCGTGGTGACAGTGCTCAGGGTGATAGTGCTCAAGGTGACAGTACTCACGTTGACAGTGCCCAAGGTGACAATACCCACAGTGACAGTAATCATGGTGAAAGTGCCCATGGTGGCAGTTCTCATAGTGTCAGTTCTTGTGACAGTTCTCTTGGTGACAGTGCTCATGGTGGCAGGACCCATGGTGAGACTACTAATGGTGACACTGCCCATGGTGACAGTGCACATGGTCATGGTGCAACTATTCGCAGTGAAAAATAGTGACAGTGCCCATGGTGATATTGCTGATAGTGATAGTGCCCATGGTGAGAGTGCCCATGGTTACAGTTCTCATGGTAACAGTGCCCATAGTGACAGTGCCCCTAGTGACAGTGCACACAGTGAGAGTGCCCATGGTGGCCGTGCCCATGGTGACAGATCTTATCGTGAGTAATGTCACCGTGCTAACTGTCCCCAAGGGCACTGTCACAGCGAGAAAAGTCACCATGGGCACTGTCACAGTTTGTATTCTCCCCTTTGGCACTCTCATTGTGGGCACTGCCACCGTGAGCACTATTACCATGAGCACTGCTACCGTGAGCACTATCATGATAAGCACTGTCACCATGGGCACAGCCAACATGGGCAATCTCAAGGTGTGCTGTGTCACCAGGGGCACTGTCACCATGGGCACTGTCAGAATGAGCACTGTAGCCATGGACACTCTCACCATGGGCACTATCACCATGAGCAATATCACCATGGGCACTCTCACTATTTTGCACTGCCACCAGATGCACCATGACCATGTGCACTGTCACCATGGGCAGTGTCACCATTGGTAGTCTCACCATGGGCACTGGCACCAAGGGCACTGTCAAAAGAACTGTCACTATGAGAGCTGCCACCATGGGCACTTTCACCATGATTACTGTCACCGTGGGTATTGTCACCTTTGGCACTGTCAACGTGCGTACTATCACCGTGAGAATTATCACCATGCACACTGTCACCACAGGCAGAGCCTCAATGCGGACTGTCATCATGAACACTGTCACCATGGGCACTATCATGGTGAGAACAGTCACCGTGGTCACTGTCACCATGGGCACTGTCACCGTGAGCACTGTCACTAAGAGCATAATCACCATAGGCACTGTCACCATGAGAACAGTCACCATGGGCACTGTCAAAATGGAGACTATCACCTTGAGCACTGTCACCATGAGCACTCTCACCATGAGCAATTTCAACAGGATCACTTTCACCGTGAGAACTGTCACCATGGGGATTCTCACCATTGGCACTGCCTCCAAGGGTTTGTCATGATGAGCACTATAACCATGGGCAGTGTCTCCATGGGCAGTGTCACCGTGAGCACTCTCACTATTGGCACTATCACCATCGGCACTGTCAGTATCGGCATGGTCACCCTGAGCACTGTCACAATGGGCATTGTCACACTGGGTGCTGTCACCATGGGCACAGTCACCGTTAGCACTCTCACCATGGGCACTGTGATCTTGGGCACTGTCACCATGGGCTCTGCCACTGTTGGCACTGTCACAATGGGATGTATCACCATGGGCTTTGTCCACGTGGTAAAGGTCACCCTGGGCACTGCCACCGTAACATCGATCAGCATAAGCACTGTAACCATGGGCACTGTCAGTATGAGCACGGTCACCATGAGCACTGTCCCTTATGGCACTGTCCACATGAGCAGTGTCACCATGATCACTGTCACCATGGGCAGGACACCCTGGGTATTGTCACCATGGGCACTGTTACCATGAGCACTCTCACCATGGGAATTGTCACCTTAGGTACTGTCACCATGGGCACTGTCACCGTGATCACATTTACCATGAGCTCTGTCAGCCTGGGTATTGTCACCACGGGAACTATCAGTGTGAGAGTTGTGAACATGGGCACTCTCACCATGGGCACTATCACCATGAGCAATGGCACCATGAATACTGTCACACTGTGTAATGGCACCATGAGCACTCTCACTGTGAGCACTACACCATAAGAACTGTGACTATGGGCACTGTCACCATGGGCACATTCACCATCGGCACTATCGCCATGAACACTGTCACCATGAGCACTCTCACTGTGTGCAGTTTCACCATACACACTGTCACTGTAGGGACTATCACCATAAGCAATGTCATCATCATCAGTATCACCATGGGCAGTGTCACCATTTTGCACTGCCACCATTTGCAGTGTCACCATGGGCACTTTTACCATGAGTACTGTCACCATGGGCAATATCACCATGGGCACTGTTACCACGAGCACTGTCACTATGAGAATTTTCACCAGAGGCTCTGTCACCATGAGAACTGCCACCATGGTCACATTCAACGTAAGAACTCTCACCACGGGGACTATCACCATTGGCACTGTCACCGTGGGGTTGTCACCATGAGCACTATCACCATGGGCAATGTCTCCATGGGCAGTTTCACCATGATCTCTGTAACTATTGGCACTCCCACCATCGGCACTGTCACCATGGGCACAGTCACCATGGGCCTTGTCACATTGGGCGCTGTCATCATGGGCACTGTCCCCGTGGGCACTGTTACAATGGGAAATATCACCATGGGCTTTGTCAGCATGGGCACTGTCCCTGTGGGCACTGACACTGTTACATCTATCACCATAAACACTGTAAACATGGGCACTGTAATCATGAGCACTGCCACCATGTGCAGTGTCACCATGGGTAATATCACCATAGGCACTATCACCGTGAGAAATGTGACTGTGCGTAATTCTCTATGGGCACTGGCACCATGGGCATTGTCACTGTGAGCACTGTCACAATGGGCACTATCACCGTGAGAAATGTCATCATGCTAACTGTCCCCATGGGCACTGTCATCGTGAGATATATCACCATGGGCACTGTCACTGTTGGCACTGTCAGCATGGGCACTGTCATTGTGGCACTGTCACCATGGCCACTGCCACCTTGGGCTCTGTCACCATGAACACTCTAACAATGCCCATTATCACCGTGCGCAATGTCACCATGGGCACTATCACCATGAGCACTGTCAGCATGTACACTGTCACTATTTAGCACTGTCACCATGTGAACTACCACCATGCGCACTGGCATTATGTGCACTATCACCATGAGCACGGTTACCATGGGCACTGTAACTATGCACAGTGTCACCATCAGTAATGTCCCGATGGGAACTGCCACCAAGAGCACTGTCACAACCTTGGGCACTGCTATTATGAGCACTGTCACCATGAGAACTGTCGCTATGAGAACTGCCACCATGGGTATTTTCAACATGAGTACTGTCACCGTGGGTATTGTCAACATTTTCACTGTCACCATGAGCACTATTACTGTGAGCACTATCACCGTGAGTACTCTCACTGTGGTCACTGTCACCATGAGCACTGTCACCATAGGCAATGGTGCCGTGGGCCCTGTCACTATGGGACCTGTCATCATGGGCAGTGTCACCATGGGCACTGCCACCATGGGTATTATCACTGTGAGCACTGTCACCATGTGTACTGCAACCATGAGAACTCTCACCGTGAGTACCGTCTGCATGGGTTTTCACCATGTGCACTCTCACAATGAGAACTGTCAACTTGGGCAGTGTCACCATTTTTCACTGCCACCATGTGCAGTGTCACCATGGGCACTTTCACCGTGAGAACTGTCACCATGACTACTGTCATCATGGGCACTGTCACCAAGGGCACGTCTACCATGTGCACTGTTACCATGGTCACTATCACCGTGAGCACTGTCACCTTGGGAACTACCAACATGGGCAATATCATCATGAGCACTTTCACAATAAGAACTGCCACCATGGGAACTATCAACGTGCGGACTCTCACCATGGACACTATCACCATGGTCACCATCACCATGAGCACTTTCACTGTCAGCACTGTCACCCTGAGCACTATTACTGTGAGCACTACAACCATGAGCATGCTCATCATGGTCACTGTCACCATGGGCAATGTCACTGTGAGCACTGTCACTATGGGTACTGGCACAATGCGGACTGTCACAATGAGCCCTGTCACCATGGACACTATCACCATGCGCACTCTCACCATGGTCACTGTTACCATCGGTAATGTCACTGTGAGCACTGTCACCCTAGGCAATGGTACCGTGGGCATTGTCACCATGGGCAATGTCATCATGGGTTTTGTCACCATGGGCAGTGTCACCATGGGCACGGCCACCATGGGCTCTATCACTGTGAGCACTGTCACCACGGGTACTTCTACCATGAGCACTGTCAGCACGGGTGGTCACCGTGTGCACTGTCACCATGAGAAGTTTCAGCATTGGCACTTTCACCATTATTCGCTGCCACCATGTGCACTACCAACATGTGCACTGTCACCATGGGTATTTTGACTTTGAGCACTGTCACCATGAGCACTCTCACCTTGGACACTGGCACAATGTGGACTGTCACCATGAGCAGTGTCATCATGGGCACTATCACCGTTAGAACTGTCACCGCGGTCACTTTCACCATGTGCACTGTCACCGTGAGCACTTTCACCGTTATGCTTGTGACAATGGGCATTGTCACCATGAGCACTGTCACCTTGGGCACTGGCACAATGTGGACTGTCACCATGAGCACTGTCATCATGGGCACTATCACCATGAGGGTTGTGACCATGGGCACTGTCACCATGGGCACTGTCCCCATGAACAATTTCACTGTTAGTACTGCCACCATGGACACTATAACTATGGGCACTGTAACTGTGAGCTCTGTCACCATAAGAACTGTCACCATGGGCACTTTCACGATGGGCACTTCCAACATTGGCACTATCACCATGAGCACTGTCAACGAGAGCAGTGTCACGGTGGGCAGTGTCACCATACGCACTATCACCACAAGGACTATCACAGTAAGCAATGTCACCATGGGCACTGTCACCATTTTGCACTGCCAACTTAGGCACTGTCACCATGAGCACTTTATCACTGAGTACTGTCACCATGGATAATATCACCATGGGCACTGTCACCCTGAGAACTATCACCATGAGCAATGCCATGATGGGCACTGGCGCCATGGGTCTTGTCACTATGAGCACTGAAACAATGTGCACTATCACTGTGAGAAATCTCACCATGCTAACTGTCCCCAAGGGCACTGTCACAGAGAGAAAAGTCACCATGGGCACTGTCACAGTCAGTTTTGTAACCATTGGCACTCTCACTGTGGGCACTGCCACCGTGAGCACTATTATATGAACACTGCTACCGTGAGCACTATCATGATAAGATCTGTCACCATGGGCACAGCCACCATGGGCACTCTCACGGTGTGCACTGTCACCAGGGGCACTGTCACCATGGGCACTGTCACCATGAGCACTGTAACCATGGGCACTCCCACCATGGGCACTATCACCATGAGCAATATCACCATGGGCACTGTTACTATTTTGCACTGCCACCAAATGCTCCATCACCATATGCTTTGTCACCATGGCCAGTGTCACCATCGGTAGTCTACCATGGACACTGCCACCATGAGCACTGTCACCATGAACACTGCCACCATGCACACTGTCACAAGATCTGTCTACTATGAGAACTGCCACCATGGGCACTTTCACCATGATTACTGTCACCGTGGCTATTGTCACCTTGGGCATTGTCAACGTGAGTATTATCACCGTGAGCACTATCACCCTGAGCACTGTCACCACGGTCACAGCCTCAGTGCGGTCTGTCACCACGAACACTGTCACCATGGGCACTATCACGGTGAGAACTGTCACCGTGGTCACTGTCACTAAGAGCATTATCACCATAGGCAATGTCACCATGAGAACAGTCACCATGAGTACTGTCAACATGGAGACCATCATCTTGGGCACTGTCACCATGAGCAATTTCAACAGGGTTACTTTCACCATAAGAACTGTCACCACGGGGACTCTCACCATTGGAACTGCCTCCAAGTGGTTGTCACGATGAGCACTATCACCATGGGCAGTGTTTCCATGGGCAGTTTCACCGTGAGCACTCTCACTATTGGCACTATCACCATCGACACTGTCAGCATTGGCACGGCCACCATGAGCACTATCAAAATGGGCGTTGTCACACTGGGTGATGTCACCATCAGCTCAGTCACCGTTAGCACTCTCACCATGGGCACTGTGATCTTGGCCATGTCACCATGGGCTCTGTCACTGTGGGCACTGCCACAATGGGAAATCTCACCATGGGCTTTTTCAGCATGGGCACTGTCACCGTGGGCATGGCCTCTGTGACTTCTATCACCATAAGCACTGTAACCATGGGCACTGTCACCATGAGCATGTTCACCATGAGCATTGCCGCAATGAGCACTGTCACTTAAGGCACTGTCCACATGAGCAGTGTCACCATGATCACTGACACCATGGGCAGGACACCCTGGGTATTGTCACCATGGGCAATATCACCATGAGCACTCTCACCATGGGAATTGTCACCTTAGGTACTGTCACTATGGGCACTTTCACCGTGAGCACTTTTACCATGAGCTCTGTCACCCTGGGTATTGTCACCATGGGCCCTCTCACCCTGAGAGTTGTGAACATCAGCACTAGCACCAAGAGCAATGTCACCATGAATACTGTCAACCTGTGTATTGTCACCGTGAGCACTACACCGTGAGAATTGTGACTATGGGCACTGTCACCATGGGCACATTCACCATCAGCACTATTGCCATGAACACTGTCACCATGAGCACTGTCACTGTGTGCAGTTTCAGCATACACATTATCACCATAAGGACTATCACCGTAAGCAATATCACCATGAGCAATATCACCATGGGCACTGTCAACATTTTGAACTGCCACCATGTGCAGTGTAACCATGGGCACTTTTACCATGAGTACTGTCACCATGGGTAATATCACCATGGGCACTGTCACCGTGAGCACTGTCACTATGAGAATTTTCACCATAGGCACTGTCACCGTGAGAACTGTCACCATGGTCACATTCAACGTAAGAACTGTCAAAACGGGGACTTTCACCATTGGCACTGTCACCGTGGGGTTGTCACCATGAGCACTGTCACCATGGGCAAAGTCTCCATGGGCAGTTTCACCATGAGCTATGTCACTATTGGCACTCTCAGCATCGGCACTGTCACCATGGGCACGGTCACTGTGAGGACTGTCACCACGGGCCTTGTCATACTGGGCACTGTTACCATGGGCACAGTCACCATGGTCACAGTCACCATTAGCACTCTCCACATGGGCACTGTGATCTTGGGTACTGTCACCATGGGCTCTGTCACCGTGGGCACTGTCACAATGGGAAGTATCACCATGGGCTTTGTCAGCGTGGGCACTGTCACCATGGGCACTGTCATCGTGTGCACGGCCACCGTGACATCTATCACCATAATCACTGTCACCATGAGCAAGTTCACCATGAGCACTGCCACAATGAGCTCTGTCACTTATGGCACTGTCCACATGAGCAGTGTCACCATGATCTCTGTCACCATGGGCAGCACACCCTGCGTATTGTCACCATGGGCACTTTTACCATGAGAACTCTCATCATGGGAATTGTCACCTTAGATACTGTCACCATGGGCACTGTCACCGTGAGCACTTTTACCATGAGCTCTGTCACCCTGGGTATTGTCACCATGGGCAATATCACTGTGAGAGTTGTGAACATGGGCACTCTCACCATGCGCAATGTCACCATGAATACTGTCACCCTGGGCACTGTCACTGTGAGCAGTACACCGTGAGAATTGTGACTGTGGGCACTGTCACCACGGGCACATCCACCATCGGCACTATCAACGTGAATACTGTCACCATGAGCACTGTCACTGTGTGCAGTGTCACCATGCACACTGTCACCGTAAGAATTATCACCATAAGCAATGTCACCATGAGCAATATCACCATGGGCACTGTCACCATTTTGCACTGCCACCATGTGTAGTGTCACCATGGGCACTTTTACATGAGTAATGTCACCATGTGTAATATCACCATGTGCACGGTCACCATGAGCACTGTCGCTATGAGAATTTTCACCATAGGCACTGTCACTGTGAGAATTATCAGCATGGTCACATTCAACATAATAACTGTCACCACGCTGACTATCACCATTAGCACTGTCACCTTGGGATTGTCACCATGAGCACTGTCACCATGAATAATATCACCCTGGGTACTTTCACCATGTGCACTGTCACTGTGAGCACTACACCATTAGAATTGGGACTATGGGCACTGTCACCATGGACACTCTCACCATGGGAAATATTTCCGTGAACACTGTCACAAATAACACTGTCTCTGTGTGCAGTGTCACCATGTGCACTGTCACCGTAAGAACTATCACCGTAAGCAAAGTCATCATGAGCAATGTCACCATGGGCACTGTCACCATTTTGCACTGCCACCATGTGCAGTGTCACCATTGGTAATATCACCATAGGCACTTTCACCGTGAGAAATGTGACCGCGCAGAATGTCTCTATGGGCACTGGCACCATGGGCATTGTCACTGTGAGCACTGTCACAACGGGCACTATCACCGTGAGAAATCTCACCATGCTAACTGTACCCATGGGCACTGTCACCGTGAGAAGTGTCACCATGGACACTGTCACTGTTGGCACTGTCACCATGGGCATTGTCATTTTGGGCACCGTCACCATGGCCACTGCCACCTTGGGCTCTTTCACCATGAACACTGTAACAATGCCCATTATCACCATGTGCACTGTCACCATTAACACAGTCACTACCTTGGGCACTACTATTATGAGCACTGTCACCATGAGAACTGTTGCTATGAGAACTACCACTATGGGAATTTTCAACATGAGTAGGGTCACCATGGGTATTGTCCTCATTTGCACTGTCACCATGAGCACTATTACCGTGAGCAATATCACCATGAGCACTCTCACTGTGGTCACTGTCTACATGAGCACTGTCGCCATGGTGCTGGCACAATGCGGACAGGCACCATGTGCCCTGTCCCCATGGGCACTCTCACTGTGAGCACTCTCACCATGGTTACTGACACCATGGGCACTGTTACCATGAGCACTGTCACCATAGGCAATGGTGCCGTGGGCACTTTCACCATGGGCACTGTCATCATAGGGAGTGTCACCATGGGCACTGTCACCATGAGCACTGCCACCATCGGCATTATCACTGTGGTCACTGTCACCATGGGTACTGCAACCATGAGAACTGTCACCGTGAGTACTGTCTGCATGGGTTGTCACCGTGTGCACTGTCACCATGAGAACTGTCAACATGGGCACTGTCACCATTTTTCACTGCCACCATGTGCAATATCACCATGGGCACTATCGCCGTGAGAACTGTCACCATGAGTACTGTCATCATGGGCACTGTCATCATGAGCACTTTCACAATAGGAACTGCCACCAGGGGCACTATCAATGTGCGGACTCTCACCATGAACACTATCACCATGGGCACTGTCACCGTGAGCACTGTCACCATCGGCACTGTCACCATGAGCACTATTACTGTTAGTACTACCAATGTGAGCATTCTCACCATGGAAACTGTCACCATGGGCTCTGTCACTGAGAGCACTGTCTCTATGGGTACTGGCACAATGCGGACTGTCACAATGAGCCCTGTCACCATGGACACTATCAAAATGAGCACTCTCTCCTTGGTCACTGTTACCATGGGTCCTGTCACTGTGAGCACTGTCACTATAGGCAATGGCACTGTGGGCACTGTCACCATGGGCAGTGTCAACATGGGCACTGCCACAATGGGCACTATCACTGTGAGCAGTGTCACCACGGGTACTGCTACCATGAGCACTGTCAGCATGGGTTGTCACCGTGTGCACGGTCATCATGAGAACTGTCAGCATGGCACTGTCACCATTTATCGCTGCCACCATGTGCACTACCACCATGTGCATTTTCACCATGGGCACTATCACCGTGAGCACTGTCACCAAGGGCACAGCTACCATGTGCACTCTTACCTTCGTCACTATCACTGTGAGCACTGTCACCATGGGAACTACCAACATGGACACTGTCATTATGAGCACTTTCACAATGGGACCTGCCACCATGGGCATAATTAACGTGAGCACACTCCCCATGGACTCTATCACCAAGGGCACTGTCAGTTTCAGCACTATCACCATGGGTACTGCAACCATGACCAATGTCACCATAAGCACTGTCACCATTCTCAGTATCACCATGTGCAAAGTCACCATGAGAACCTTCACTGTGAGGGTTGTGAGCTTGAGTACTGTCACCGTGAGCACTGTCACCTTGGGCACTGGCACAATGTGGACTGTCACCATGAGCACTGTCATCATGGGCACTATCACTTTTAGAAATGTCACCATTGTCACTGTTACAATGGGCACTGTCACCATTTTGCACTGCCACCATGTGCACTATCACCTTAGGCACTGTCACCATGAGCACTTTATCACTGCGTACTGTCACCATGGGTAAGAGCAGCATGGGCACTGTCACAGTGAGAACTATCACCGTGAGCGATGCCATGATGGGCACTAGCGCCATGGGTCTTGACACTATGAGCACTGAAACAATGGACACTATCACTGTGCGAAATTTCACTATGCTAACTGTCCCAAAGGAATTGTCAAAGGTAGAAATATCACCATGGGCTCTGTCACAGTCAGTATTCTCACCATGGGCACTCTCATTGTGGGCACTGCAACCGTGAGCACTATTACCATGAACACTGCTACCGTGAGCACTATCATGATAAGAACTGTCACTATGGGCCCAGCCACCATAGGCAGTCTCACAGTGTGCACTGTCATCAGGGGCACGGTCACCATGGGCAGTGTCTCCATGAGCACTAACCATGGGCACTATCACGATGAGCAATATCACCATGGGCACTGTCACTATTTTGCACTGCCACCACATGCACCATGACCATGTGCACTGTCACCATGGGCAGTGTCACCATCGGTAGTCTCACCATGGGCACTGCCACCATGAGCACTGTCACCAAGAGCACTGTTACCACGAGCACTGCCACCATGAGGACTGTCACAAGAACTGTCACTATGAGAACTGCCACTATCGGCACTTTCACAATGATTACTGTCACAGTGGGTCTTGGAGCTTTGTGATGACAAGGGTCATGGAGCCTTGTGATGACAAGGCCGTGGAACATTGTGATGGCAGTGGTCATGGAGCATTGTTATGACAAGGGAAATGGACCATTTTGATGACAATGGCATGGAGCATTGGTCTGAAAAATTTCATGGATTATTTTTATGAGGGTGGGCATGGAGCATTGTGATGACAAGGGCATGGAACTCTGTGATACATGGGTCATGGAGTATCATAAGGACAAGGGCATGGAGCATTGTGAGGAGAAGGGCATCGAGCATTGTGATGACAAGCGTCATGGAGCTTTGTGATGACAAGGGCATGGAGCAATGTGATGAGAGGGTTCATGGAGCATTGTGATGACAATGGCATGGAGCCTTGTGATGCAAAGGGTCACAGAGCTTTGTGATGACAACGGTCATGGAGCATTTTGATGACAAGGGCGTGGTGCATAATGATGAGAAGGGCAGGGAGCATTGTGATGACAGGTTCATGGAGCAATTTGATGAAAATCGTCATGGAACATTTTGATGACAGTGGTTATGGAACATTGTGATGTCAGGGGTCATGGAGCATTGTGATGAAAAGGGTCATGGAGCACTCTGATGACAGGGGTTATGGAACATTGTGATATCATGGGTCATGGAACATTGTAATGATAAGGGTATGTAGCATTGTGATGACACGGGTCATGGAACATTGTGATGACAGGTGTGACGGAGTACTGTGATGACTAGAGATGGAACATTGTGATATCAGTGGTGAGAGAGCATTTTGATGAGAACTGCATGGAGCATTGTGATGAGAATGCTTATGGAGCACTGTGATGACAAGGTTGTGGGCATTGTGATGACAGGTGCATGGCACATTATGATGACATGGGTCATGGAGCATTGTGCTGACAAGCGCATGGAGAATTGTGATGACAAAGGTCATGGAGCATTGTGCTGACAAAGGCATGGAGCATTGTGATGACAAGAGTCACAGAGCATTGTGATGAAAAGTTCATGGAGAATTGTGGTGACAAAGGTAACAGAGCCTTGTGATGACGAGGGCATGGACCATTGTGATGACAAAGGTCATGAAGCATTGTGATGACTGCAATCATGGAGCACTGTAATGACAGGGGTCATGGAGCATTGTGATGACAGGGGCATGGAGCATTGGTCTGACAAATTTCATGGATTATTGTGATGACAGTGGGCATGACGCATTGTGATGACAAGAGCATGGAGCATTGTGATGACAAGGTCATGGAGTATTGTGAAGACAGGTGTCAGGGAGTATTGTGATGACACATGTCATGGTCTATTGTGATGACAATGGCAATGAGCCTTGTGATGCCAAGTGTCATGGAGGATTGTGATGACAAAGGTAATGGAGCATTGTGATGACAAGGGTTTGGAGCATTGTGATGACAAGGATCATGGAGCATTGTGATGACGAGGGCATGGAGCATTGTGATGAAAAGGGCCATTGAGAATTTAGATGACAAGCTCATGAAGCATTGTGATGACAAACGCATGGAGCTTGATATGACAGGGGTCATGGAGCATTGTGATGAAAATTGTCATGGAGCATTCTGATGACATGCTTGTGGAGTATTGTGATGACAATGGCATGGAGCATTGTGATGAAAAGGGCATGGAGCATTGTGATGAAAAATGCATGGAGCCTTTTCATGACAGGTTCAAGGAGCTTTCTGACGACAAGTGTCAGGGAGCATTGTGATGACAAGTGTATTGGGCATTGGGATGACAAAGGTCATGGAGCATTGTGATGACAAGGGCATGGAGTATTGTGATGACAGGCATCATGGAGCATCGTGATGACAAGTGTTATGGAACATTGTGGTCACAAGGGTTTGGAGCATTGTGATGACAGAGGTCATGGATCATTTTGATTTCAAGGAGCATGGAGCATGATGATGACAAGTGTGTGAAGCAATGTGATCCCAAGTTTCAGGGAGGATTGTGATGACAAGTGCATGGAGCATTGTGATGACAAGGTCATGTAGCATTTTGCTGACAAAGGCATGGAGCATTCTGATGACAAGTGTCATGTTACACTGTGATGAAAATCGTCACAGAGCATTGTGATTACAGGGGTCCTGGAGCACTGGGATGACAAGGGCATGGATCATTGTGATGACAAGGGTCATGGAGCATTTTGATGACAAGAGTCCCGGATCATTGTGTTGTCAGGGGACATGGAGCGTTGTGATGGCAGGTGTAATGGAGCATTGTGATGAGAAGGTCATGGAGCATTGGGCTGAAAATGTTCATGGAGTATTGTGATGACAGAGGTCATGGAGCATTCTGATGACAAGGGAAAGGAGCATTGTGATGAGAAGGCCATGGAGCTTTCTGATGACATGCGTCATGGAGCTTTGTGATGACAAGGGCATGGAGCATTGTGATTACAGGGGTCTTGGAGCATTGTGATGAAAAGGGCATGGATCATTGTGATGCAAAAGGCAAGGAGCCTTGTCATGACAGTGTTCAAGGAGCATGTTGATGACAAGTGTCAGGGAGCATTGTGATGACAAGTGTATTGAGCATTGTGAGGACAAATGTCATGGAGCATTGTGATGAGCAGACCATGGATAATTGTGATGAAGAGCGTCATGCGGCATTGTGATGACAAGTGTTATGGAACATTGTGATCACAAGGGTTTGGAGCACTGTGATGACAGAGGTCATAGAGCATTTTGATTTCATTGTGATGACAATAGCATGAAGCATTATGATGATGGGCATGGAGCATTTTTATGACAGGGGTAATGGAGCATTGTGATGACATGGGCATGGACCATTGGTCTGAAAATTTTCATGGATTATTGTGATGAGAGTGGGCATGGAGCATTGTGATGACAAGGGCACGGAACACTGTTATACATGGGTCCTGGAGGATTGTAATGAAAAGGTCATGGAGCATTGTGAATAGAAGGGCATCGAGCATTGTGATGACAAGTGTCATGGAGCTTTGTGATGACAAGGGCATGCAGCAATGTGATGAGAGGGTTCATGGAGCATTGTGATGACAAGGGCATGGAGCATTGTGATGACAAGGTCATAGAGTATTGTGAAGACATGTGTCAGGGAGCATTGTGATGACATATGTCATGGTCCATTGTGATGACAATGGCATGGAGCATTGTGATGCCAAGTGTCATGGAGGATTGTGATGACAAAGGTAATGAAGCATTGTGATGACAAGGGCAAGGAGCATTGGGATGACAAGGGCCTTTTAGAATTTTGATGACCAGGTCGTCTACCATTGTGATGACAAGCGCATGGAGCTTGCAATGACAGGGCTCATGTAACATTGCGATGACAATTGCATGTAGAATTATGATGACAAGAGCATGTATCATTGTGATGAGAAGTGTCAAGGATCATTGTGATGACAAGGGCATGGAGCATTGTGATGACAAGGCCCATTGAGAATTTTGAAGAGAAGGTCGTGAAGCATTGTGAAGACAAGCACATGGAGCTTGCTATGACAGGGTTCATGGAGCATTGTGATGACAAGTGTATGGAGAATTGTGATGACAGGAGCATGTAACATTGTGATGAGAAGTGTCATGGAGCATTGTGATGAAAAGGACGTGGAGAATAGTGATGACATGCTACATGGAGCCTTGTGATGACCAGGGCAAGGAGCATTGTGATGGCAAGACCGAGGAGCATGGTGATGAGAAGACCATGGATAATTGTGATGACAAGCGTCATGGAGCACTGTAATGACAAGGGGCATGGAGCATTGTGATGACTGGTGTCATGGAGCATTGTGATGACAGGTGGCATGGAGTATTGTGATGACAAGGGTCATGGAGCATTCTGATGACAAGCTTGTGGAGCATTGTGATGAAAAGGACATGGATCATTGTGATGAAAAAGGCATGGAGCCTTTTCATGACAGTGTTCAAGGACCATTCTGACGACAAGTGTCAGGGAGCATTGTGATGACAAGTGTATTAAGCATTGTGATGACAAAGGTCATGAAGCATTGTGATGACAAGGGCATGGATTATTGTGATGACACGCATCATGGAGCATTGTGATGACAAGTGTTATGGAACATTGTGATCACAAGGGTTTGGAGCATTGTGATGACAGAGGTCATGGATCATTTTGATTTCAAGGAGCAAGGAGCATTGTGTTGACAAGGGCATGAAGCAATGTGATCCCAAGGTTCATGGAGGATTGTGATGACAATGGTAATGGAGTATTGTGATGACAAGCGCATGGAGCATTTTGATGACAAGGTCATGTAACATTTTCCTGACAAAGGCATGGAGCATTGTGATGACAAGGGTCGTGTAGCACTGTGATGGCAAGCGTCACGGAGCATTGTGATTACAGGGGTCATGGAGAATTGGGATGACAAGGACATGGATCATTGTTATGACAAAGGTCATGGAGCATTTTGATGACAAGAGTCCCGGATCATTGTGTTGTCAGGGGTCATGGAGCGTTGTGATGACAGTGGTCATAGTGCATTGTGATGACAGGGGTCATGGAGCATTGTGATGTGAAGGTCATGGAGCATTGGGCAGAAAATATTCATGGAGTATTGTGATGACAAGGTCCTGGTGCATTGTGATGAGAAGACCATGGAGCCTTGTGATGACAAGTCTCATGGAGCATTCTGATGAAAAGGTGCATGGAGCACTGTGATTACAGGGGTCTTGGAGCATTGTGATGAACAGGGCATGGAGCATTGTGATGAGGAGGCCACGGAGCATTCTGATGACATGTGCCATGGAGCTTTCTGATGACAAGGGCATGGAGCATTGTGATTAAAGGGGTCTTGGAGCATTGTGAAGAAAAGGGCATGGATCATTGTGATGAGAAAGACATAGAGCCTTGTCATGACAGGCTTCAAGGAGCATACTGACGACATGTGTCAGGGAGCATTGTGATGACAAAGTCATGGAGCATTGTGATGAGAAGACTATGTATAATTGTGATGAAGAGCATCATGGGGCATTGTGATGACAAGTGTTATGGAACATTGTGATCACAAGGGTTTGGAGCATTGTGATGACAGAAGTCACGGAGCATTTGATTTCATTGTGATGACAATAGCATGAAGCATTATGATGATGGGCATGGTGCATAGTGATGACAGGGTTCATGGAGCATTGAGATGAAAATGTTCATGGAGTATTGTGATGACAGAGGTCATGGAGCATTCTGATGACAAGGGAAAGGAGCATTGTGATGAGAAGGCCATGGAGCATTCTGATGACATGTGTCATGTAGCTTTGTGATGACAAGGGCATGGAGCATTGTGACTACAGGGGTCTTGGAGCATTGTGTTGACAAGGGTCAAGGAGCCTTATGATGACAAGGCCGTGGAACATTGTGATGGCAGGGGTCATGGAGCATTGTTATGACAGGGGTAATGGAGCATTGTGATGACATGGCATGGAACACTGTGATACATGTGTCATGGAGGATTGTAATGACAAGGGCCTGGAGCATTGTGATAAGAAGGTCATCGAGCATTGTGATGACAAGGGCATGGAGCAATGTGATGAGAGGGTTCATGGAGCATTGTGAGGACAGTGGCATGGAGCATTGTGATGTGAATGGTCATGGAGCATTGTGATGACAAAGGTCATGGAGCATTTTGATGACAAGGGCGTGGTGCATTGTGATGAGAAGGGCAGGGAGAATTGTGATGGCAGGGTCATGGAGCAATTTGATGAAAAGGGTCATGGAACGTTTTGATGACAGGGATTATGGAACATTGTGATGTCAGGGGTCATGGAGCATTGTGATGAAAAGTGTCATGGAGCATTTAGATAACAGGGGTTATGGAACAATGTGTTTTCAGCGGTCATGGAGCATGGTGATAACAAGGGCATGGAGCATTTGGCAGAAAATATTCATGGAGTATTGTGATGAGAGGGATCATGGAGCATTTTGATGACAAGGGAATGGAGCATTGTGATGACAAGTCCCTGGAGCATTGTGATGAGAAGGCCATGGACCATTGTGATGACAAATGTCATGGAGCATTGTGATGACTTGAGTCATAGAGCATTGTGATGACAAGTTTCATGCAGCATTCTGATGAACAGGGCCATAGAGCATTGTGATTACAGGGGTCTTGGAGCATTGTGATGACAAGGGCATGGAGAACTGTGATGAGAATGCCATGGAGCATTCTGATGACATGTGTCATGGAGCTTTGTGATGACAAGAGTATGGAGCATTGTGCCTACAGGGATCTTGGAGCATTGTGATTATAAGGGCATGTAGCATTGTGATGACAGGTGTGATGGAACATTGTTATGACAGGGGTGAGGGAGTATTGTGATAACTATTATGGAACATTGTGATATTAGTGGTGAGAGAGCATTTTGATGAGAAGTGAGTGGAGCATTGTGATGACAAGGTTGGGGAGCATTGTGATGCCAAGCTCATGGCGCATTGTGATGACATGGGTCATGGAACATTGTGCTGACAAGCGTATGGAGCATGGTGGTGACAAGTGTCATGGAGCATTGTGCTCACAAAGGCATGGAGCATTGTGATGACAAGGGTCACAGAGCATTGTGATGAAAAGTTCATGGAGCATTTTGGTGACAAAGGTCACAGAGCCTTGTGATGACGAGGGCATGGACCATTGTGATGACACAGGTCATGAAGCATTGTGATGACTGGAGTCATGGAGCATTGTGATGACAAGGGTCATGGTGCATCTGACAACAAGTGTCATGGAGCATTGTAATGAGAAGGGCATGGAATATTGTGATGACAGGCACCATGGAGCGTTGCCGGAGTCCAGCTCCAGCAGGACAGGAGTTACCCGAGGGGAAGACGGAGTCGGCGATGGACAGAACTGCACCACACCATGAGTTGCAAGAATCTGCCAATTCTATTATGCTTAACATGAATCTTATATACCTTTTAATGATTAAATAACATACTGGCTTAATAGTCCCAAAACATACCCAATATACTCATAACGGTACATAATCTTCTTTTTGTGGTTACAATAGTCCCTCTCAAGTCATCTCTTTCCTTCTTCCTTTCCCTTGAGGCAAGGTACAGTTCCTTTTCAGTTTTGGAACAACTGTTCCTGTGTCTGCTGCACGTTCCGATGACAATCTTTACATCCTGTAGCTCTGTGGCTCCAGCGAGGTGTGTGAACCAAATGTTCTTTGCTATTCCTGGACCTTGTTAAACCACCTATTCTAATAACAGATTATATCTATTCTATTTTTGTCTTTTATAAGACTTAACTAATTCTACCTATATACAAATAGCAGCAGTATTGGCTGGTTTGTTCCATGCTAGTTCATGGAAATAATATTTCCTTATCCTATAATTATTTTCCTATTCCTGGGTAACCTAATTTAGGAGGGCATAGCACTTCTATAAATATCCCAGGTTGTCCATTAAAATATTTACAAAAGATTGATTGTCCTATAATATATGAATTAGATACACATGTGCTTTTTATACCTCCAGCAAGTCTCACTTCGGGAAACAACGTTTGCATAATCAATGTAGGCCTAAGATGCCCCCTATACCAGTACCATGAAACCCCATGTTTATCTCTTACTCCCCAAGGGGGCCATAAATCATCCATTTTCTCTTTCAGAGTAGGATAACGTAATTTAAACATTCCCGTGGCATTTTGTCTTTCCCAACGAGGGGGACGCGGAGTGGGTAATTCCAGTGGGGGCAAAGTAGTTTTGACTGTTTCTATCTTAGTGGGTCTTTTCCAATTCTTACAAGGTCGGAATCCTCCCTCTATTAGGGGAATGAACATCATGCTTCCAATTAATAGCAGGGTGATTTTTGCTCTCATCCCAGGACCCTCGGGTGAGTAGCTTTGCTTGCTCACTGGGCAAGTACCTCCAGCTGTGCTGGGCTTCCTAGCTGTGCTAGGGCAACCTTGCCCCATCCGGGTGGGCTCCAGCAGAGCGTTGTGATGACAAGTGTTATGGAACATTGTGATCACAAGGGTTTGGAGCATTGTGATGACAGAGGTTATGGAGCATTGTGATTTCAAGGAACATGGAACATTGTGATGACAAGTGTATGGTGCAATGTGATCCTAAGGTTCATGGAGATTGTGATGCCAATGGTAATGGAGGATTGTGATCACAAGCGCATGGAGAATTGTGATGGCAAGGTCATGTAACATTTTTCTGACAAAGGCATGTAGCATTGTGATAACAATGGTCATGGAGCATTGTGATGATAAGTGCATGGAGCCTTGTGATGACAAGGGTCATGGAGCACTGTGATGACAAGGGTCAGAGTGCATTGTGATTACAGGGGTCATAGAGCATTGGGATGACAAGGGCATGGATTATTGTGATGACAAGGGTCATGGAGCGTTTTGATGACAAGAGTCCCAGAGCATTGTGTTGTCAGGGGTCATGGAGCATTGTGATGACAAGGGCATGGAGTATTGTGATGACAGGCATCATGGAGCATTGTGATGACAAGTGTATGGAGCAATGTGATCCCAAGGTTCATGGAGGAATGTGATGACAAGCGCATGGAGCTTTGTGATGACAAGGGCACGGAACATTGTGATCCATGGGTCATGGATCACTGTAATGACAGGGCATGGAGCATTGCGATGAGAAGGGCATGGAGTATTGTGATGACAAGCGTCATGGAGCTATGTGATGACAATGGCATGGAGCAATGTGATGAGAGGGGTCATGGAGCATTGTTATGACAATGGCATGGAGCATTTTGATGAAAAGGGCATGGATCATTGTGATGAAAAAGGCATGGAACCTATTCATGACCGGGTTCAAGGAGCAATCTGACGACAAGTGTCAGGGAGCATTGTGATGACAAGTGTATTGAGCATAGTGATGACAAAGGTCATGGAGCATTGTGATGACAAGGGCATGGACTATTGTGATGACAGGCATCATGGAGCGTTGTGATGACAAGTGTTATGGAACATTGTGATCACAAGGGTTTGGAGCATTGTGATGACAGAGGTCATGGATCATTTTGATTTCAAGGAGCATGGAGCATTGTGATGACAAGGGCATGAAGCAATGTGATCCCAAGGTTCATGGCGGATTGTGATGACAATGGTAATGGAGTATTGTGATGACAAGTGCATGGAGCATTGTGATGACAAGGTCATGTGGCATTTTGCTGACAAAGGCATGGAGAATTGTGATGACAAGGGTCATGGAGCACTGTGATGACAAGCGTCATGGAGCATTGTGATTACAGGGATCATGGAGCATTGGGATGACAAGGGCATGTATCATTGGGATGACAAGTGTCATGGAACATTTTGATGACAAGAATCCCGGATCATTGTGTTGTCAGGGGTCATGGAGCGTTGTGCCGACAGTGGTCATGTAGCACTGTGATGACAGGGCTCATGGAGCATTGTAATGAGCAGGTCATGGAGCATTGGGCTGAAAATATTCATGGAGTATTGTGATAACAGGGGTCATGGAGCACTGAGATGACATGGGAATGGAAAATTGTGATGACAAGGTCCTGGAGCATTGCGATGAGAAGACCATGGAGCCTTGTGATGACAAGTCTCATTGAGCATTCTGATGAAAAGGGGCATCGAGCATTGTGATTACAGGGGTCTTGGAGCATTGTGGTGAAAAGGGCATGGAGCACTGTGATGAGAAAGCCATGGATCATTCGGATGACATGCGTCTTGGAGCTTTGTGATAACAACGACATGGATCATTGTGATGTCAAGGGCATGGAGCATTGTGATGAGATGGCCACGGAGCATTCTGATGACATGCGTCATGGAACATTGTGATGAAAAGGGCATGGATCCTTGTGATGAAAAAGGCATGGAGCCTTGTCATGACAGGGTTCAAGGAGCATACAGGATGGCTAGTGTCAGGGAGCATTGTGATGACAAGTGTATGGAGCATTGTGACGACAAAGGTCATGGAGCATTGTGATGAGAAGACCATGGATAATTGTGATGACGAGCGACATGGTGCGTTGTGATGACAAGTGTTATGGAACATTGTGATCACAAGGGTTTGGAATATTGTGATGACAGAGGTCATGGAGCATTTTGATTTCATTGTGATGACAATTGCATGAAGCATTATGATGATGGGCATGGTGCATTGTGATGACAGGGTTCATGGAGCATTGAGATGAAAAGGGGCATGGAGCATTGTGATTACAGGGGTCTTGGAGTATTGTGATGAAAAAGGCATGGAGCATTGTGATGAGAAGTCCATGGAACATTCTGATGACATGCGTCATGGAGCTTTGTGATGACAAGGGAATGGAGCATTGTGATTTCAAGGATCTTGGAGCATTGTGATGACAAGTGTCATGGAGCCAGGTGATGACAAGGCCGTGGAACATTGTGATGGCAGGAGTCATGGAGCATTGTTATGACAGGGGTAATGGAACATTGTGATGACAAGGGCATGGAGCATTGGTCTGAAACTTTTCATGGATTATTGTGATGAGAGTGGGCATGGAGCATAGTGATGACAAGGGCACGTAACACTGTGATACATGGGTCATGGAGGATTGTAATGACAAGGGCATGAAGCATTATCATGAGAAGGGCATGGAACATTGTGATACGTGGTTCATAGAGCAGTGTATTGACAAGGGCATGGAGCATTGTGATGAGAAGTGCATGGGGCACTGGTGTGACAAATTCCATGCATTATTGTGATGACATTGGGCATGGAGGATTGTGATGACAAGCATCATGGAGCCTTGTGATGACAGGGTGCATGAAGCATTGTGATGACATATGTCATCGTCCATTGTGAAGACAATGGCATGGAGCATTCTGATGCCAAGGGTCATGGAGGCCTGTGGTGACACGTGTAATGGAGCATTGTGATGACAAGGGTAATGGAGCATTGTGATGACAAGGGCTTGGACCACTGTGATGACAAGGTTCATGGAGCATTGTGATGAAAAGGGTCTTTGAGCATTTTGATGACAAGGGCGTGAAGCACTGTGATGACAAGCGCATGGAGCTTGCTGCGACAGGGGTCAAGGAGCATTGCGACAGTAAGTGAATGGAGAATTGTGATGACAAAAGCATGTAGCATTTTGATGAGAAGTGTCATGGAGCATTGTGATGACCAGGGCATGGAACATTTTGATGGCAAGGCCATGGAGCATTGTGATGAGAAGGCCATTGTGCATTGTGATGATGAGGGTCATGAAGACCTGTGACGACAAGGGGCATGGAGCATTGTGAAGACGTGTCATGGAGAATTGTGATGACAGGTGTCATGGAGCATTGTGATGACAAGGGTCATGGAGTATTCTGATGACAAGCACATGGAGTATTGTGATGACAATGGCCTGGAGCACTGTGATGAAAAGGGCATGGATCATTGTGATGAAAAGGGCATGTAGCCTTGTAATGACTGGGTTCAAGGAGCCTCTGATGGCAAGTGTCATGGATTATTGTGATGACAAGGGCATGGAGTACTGTGATGAGAGGCGTCATGGAGCGTTGTGATGACAAGTGCTATGGAGCACTGTGATCACAAGTGTTTGGAGGATTGTGATGACAGAGGTCATGGAGCATTGTGATTTCAAGCAGCATGGAGCATTGTGATGACAAGTGTATGGAGCAGTGTGATCCCAAGGTTCATGGAGGATTGTGATGACAATGGTAATGCAGAATTGTGATGACAAGTGCATGGAGCATTGTGATGGCAAGGGTCATGGAGCATTGTGATGATATGTGCACGGAGCCTTGTTATGACAAAGATCATGGAGCACTTTGATGACAAGCGTCACAGAGAATTGTGATTACAGGGGTCATGGAGCATTGGGATGACAAGGGCATGGATTATTGTGATGACAAGGGTCATGGAGCATTTTGATGACAAGAGTCCTGGAGCATTGTGTGGTCATGCGTCATGGAGCATGGTGAAAACAAGGGCATGGAGCATTGGGCTGAAAATGTTCATGGAGTATTGTGATAACAGGGATCATGGAGTATTTTGAAGACAAGGGAATGGCGCATTGTGATGACAAGACCCAGGAGTATTGTGATGAGAAGGCCATGGAGCATTTTGATGAAAGTGTCATGGAGCAGGAGGTTAAAGGGGCTGTCTCTCCAAGTTGGGAGATTGAGAGTAAAGCAGTTGGAAAGTCAAACCGGAGCACCAGGAGAGGGACTATTCAATTTTCATGGATTATTGTGATGACAGTGGGCATGGAGCATTGTGATGACAAGGGTCATGGGCATTGTGATGACAGGGGTCATGGAGCATTGTGATGACAATGGTCATGGAACATTCTGATGACAAGCGCATGTAGTATTGTGATGACAATGGCATGGAGCATTGTGATGAAACGGTATGGTTCATTGTGATGAAAAAGGCATGTTTCCTTGTAATGACAGGGTCCAAGAAGCATCTGACAACAAGTGTCATGGAGCATTGTGATGACAAGGGCATGGAATATTGTGATGACAGGCATCATGGATCGTTGTGATGACAAGTGTTATGGAACATTGTGATCACAAGGGTTTGAAGCATTGTGATGACAGTGGTTATGGAGCATTGTGATTTCAAGGAACATGGAACATTGTGATGACAAGTGTATGGTGCAATGTGATCCTAAGGTTCATGGAGATTGTGATGACAATGGTAATGAAGGATTGTGATCACAAGCGCATGGAGAATTGTGATGGCAAGGTCCTGTAACATTTTGCTGACAAAGGCATGTAGCATTGTGATGATAAGTGCATGGAGCCTTGTGATGACAAGGGTCATGGAGCACCGTGATGACAAATGCAAGCGTCACAGTGCATTGTGATTACAGGGGTCACAGAGCATTGGGATGACAAGGGCATGGATTACTGTGATGACAAGGGTCATGGAGCATTGTGATGACAAGGGCATGGAGTATTGTGATGACATGCATCATGGAGCATTGTGATGACAAGTGTTATGGAGCATTGTGATCACAAGTGTTTGGAGCATTGTGATGAGAGTGGTCATGGAGCATTGTGATGTCAAGGAACATGGAGCATTGTGATGACAAGTGTATGGAGCAATGTGATCCCAAGGTTCATGGAGTAATGTGATGAAAAGTGCATGGAGGATTGTGATGGCAAGGTCATGTAGCATTTTGCTGACAAAGGCATGGAGCATTCTGATTACAGGGGTCATGGAGCATTGGGATGACAAGGGAATGGATCATTGGGCTGAAAATTTTCACGGAGTATTGTGATGACAGGGATCATGGAGCACTGTGATGACAAGGGAATGGAGCATTGTAATGACAAGGCCCTGGAGCATTGTGATGAGAAGGCCATGGAGCATTGTGATGACAAGCGTCATGGAGCTTTGTGATGACAAGGGCATGGAGCATTGTAATTACAGGGGTCTTGGAGCACTGTGATGACAAGGGTCATGGAGCCTTGTGATGACAAGTGCGTGGAACATTGTGATATGTGGTTCATAGAGCATTGTAGTGACAAGGGCATGGAGCATTGTGATGAGAAGTGCATGGGGCCCTGGTCTGACAAATTTCATGCATTATTGTGATGACATTGGGCATGGAGGATTGTGATGACAAGCATCATGGAGCATTGTGATGACAGGGTGCATGGAGCATTGTGATGACATATGTCATTGTCCATTGTGAAGACAATGGCATGGAGCATTCTGATGCCAAGGCTCATGAAGGATTGTGATGACAAGGGTAATGGAGCATCGTGATGACAAGGGCTTGTAGCATTGTGATGAAAAGGTTCATGGAGCATTGTTATGACAAGGGCATGGAGCATTGTGATGACAAGGGTCTTTGAGCATTTTGATGACAAGGGCGTGAAGCACTGTGAGGAAAAGCACATGAGGCTTGCTGTGACAGGGGTCAAGGAGCATTGCGACAATAAGTGAATGGAGAATTCTGATGACAAGAGCATGTAGCATTTTGATGAGAAGTGTCATGGAGCATTGTGATGACCAGGGCATGGAGCATTGTGATGGCAAGGCCGTGGAGCATCGTGATGAGAAGGCCATTGTGCATTGTGATGACGAGGGTCATGAAGACCTGTGATGACAAGGGGCATGGAGCATTCTGAAGACATGTGTCATGGAGCATTGTGATGACAGGTGTCATGGAGCATTGGGATGACAAGTGTCATGGAGTATTGTGATGACAAGCACATGGAGTATTGTGATGACAATGGCCTGGAGCACTGTGATGAAAAGGGCATAGATCATTGTGATGAAAAGGGCATGTAGCCTTGTAATGACTGGGTTCAAGTAGCCTCTGATGGCAAGTGTCATGGAGTATTGTGATGACAAGGGCATGGAGTATTGTGATGAGAGGCGTCATGGAGTGTTGTGATGACAAGTGCTATGGAGCAATGTGATCACAAGGCTTTGGAGGATTGTGATGACTGCGGTCATGGAGCATTGTGATTTCAAGCAGCATAGAGCTTTGTGATGACAAGTGTATGGAGCAGTGTGATCCCAAGGTTCATGGAGGATTGTGATGACAAGCGCATGGACCATTGTGATGGCAAGGGTCATGGAGTATTATGATGATAAAGGCATGGAGCCTTGTTATGACAAAGGTCATGGAGCACTTTGATGACAAGCGTCACGGAGAATTGTGATTACAGGGGTCATGGAGCATTGGGATGACAAGGGCATGGATTATTGTGATGACAAGGGTCATGGAGCATTTTGATGACAAGAGTCCTGGAGCATTGTGTGGTCATGGGTCATGGACCATGGTGATGACAAGGGCATGGAGCATTGGGCTGAAAATGTTCATGGAGTATTGTTATGACAGGGATCATAGAGCATTTTGATGACAAGGGAATGGAGCATTGTGATGACAAGGCCCAGGAGCATTGTGATGAGAAGGCCATGGAGCATTCTGAAGACATGCGTCATGGAGCTTTGTGATGACAAGGGCATGGAGCATTGTGATTACAGGGATCTTGGAGCATTGTGATGAAAAGGGCATGGAGCCTTGTCATGACACGGTTCAAGGAGCATACTGAAGACAAGTGATGGAACATTGTGATATCAGTGAGCATTGTGATGACAAGTGTATTGAGCATTGTGATGACAGGGGTCACGGAGCATTGTGATTACAAGGGCATGGAGCATTGTGATGACAGGGGCATGGAGCATTGTGATGAGAAGACCATGGATAATTGTGATGACGAGTGTCATGGTGCGTTTTGATGACAAGTGTTATGGAACATTGTGATCACAAGGGTTTGGAGCATTGTGATGACAGAGGTCATGGAGCATTTTGATTTCATTGTGATGACAATAGCATGAAGCATTATGATGATGGGCATTGTGCATTGTGATGACAGGGTTCATGGAGCATTGAGATGAAAAGGGGCATGGAGCATTGTTCTTACAGGGGTCTTGAAGCATTGTGATTACAAGGGCATGGAGCATTGTGATGAGAAGGCCATGGAGCATTCCGATGACATGCGTCTTGGAGCTTTGTGATGACAAGGGAATGGAGCATTGTGATTACAGGGGTCTTGGAGCATTGTGATGACAAGGGTCATGGAGCCTTGTGATGACAAAGCCGAGGAACATTGTGATGGCCGGGGTCATGGAGCATTGTTATGACAGGGGTAATGGAGCATTGTGATGACAAGGGCATGGAGCATTGGTCTGAAACCTTTCATGGATTATTGTGATGAGAGTGGGCATGGAGGTTTGTGATGACAAGGGCACGGAACACTGTGATACATGGGTCATGGAGGATTGTAATGACAAGGGCATGGATCATCGTGATGAGAAGGGCATTGAGCATTGTGATGACAAACGTCATGGAGATTTGTGATGACAAGGGCATGGAGCTTTGTGATTACAAGGGTCTTGGAGCATTGTGATGAAAAGGGCATGGATTATTGTGGTGAAAAAGGCATGGAGCCTTGTCATGACAGGGTTCAAGGAGCATAATGATGACAAGTGTTGGGGAGCATTGTGATGACAAGTGTATTGAGCATTGTGATGACAAAGGTCATGGAGCATTGTGATGAGAAGACCATGGATAATTGTGATGACGAGCGTCATGGGGCGTTGTGATGACAAGTGTTATGGAACATTGTGATCACAAGGATTTGGATTTGGAGCATTGTGATGACAAAGGTCATGGAGCATTTTGATTTCATTGTGATGACAATAGCATGAAGCATTATGATGATGGGCATGGTGCATTGTGATGACAGGGGTCTTGGAGCATTTTGATGACAAGGGCATGGAGCATTGTGATGAGAAGTCCATGGAGCATTCTGATGACATGCGTCATGGAGCTTTGTGATGACAAGGGCATGGAGCATTGTGATTACAGGGCTTTGGAGCATTGTGATGACAAGGGTCATGGAGCCTTGTGAAGACAAGGCCGTGGAACATTGTGATGGCAGGTGTCATGGACCATTGTTATGACAGGTGTAATGGAGCATTGTGATGACAAGGGCATGGAGCATTGCTCTGAAACATTTCATGGATTATTGTGATGAGAGTGGGCATGGAGCACTGTGATGACAAGGGCACGGAACACTGTGATACATGTCTCATGAAGGATTGTAATGACAAGGGCATGGAGCATTGTCATGAGAAAGGTCGTGGAACATTGTGATGACATAGGCATGGAGTTTTGTGATGAAAGCCATCATGGAGTGTTGTGATGACAAGTGTTATGGAACATTGTGATCACAAGGGTTTGGAGCATTGTGATGACAGTGGTCATGGATCATTTTGATTTCAAGGAGCTTGGAGCCTTGTGATGACAAGGGCATGAAGCAATGTGATCCCAAGTTTCATGGAGGATTGTGATGACAATGGTAATGGAGTATTGTGATGACAAGTGTAACGGAGCATTGTGATGACAAGCGTCAAGGAGCATTGTGATTACATGTGTCATGGAGCATTGGGATGACAAGGGCATGGATTATTTTGGTGAGAAGTGTCATGGAGAATTCTGGTGACAAGAGTCCCGGATCATTGTGTTGTCAGGGGTCATGGAGCGTTGTGATGACAGTGGTCACGGAGCCTTTGATGACACGGGTCATGGAGCATTCTGATGACAAAGTCATGGAGCACTGTGTTGAAAATGTTCATGGAGCGTTGTGATGACAGTGGTCACGGAGCCTTTGATGACACGGGTCATGGAGCATTCTGATGACAAAGTCATGGAGCACTGTGTTGAAAATGTTCATGGAGCATTGTGATTACAGGGTTCTTGGAGCATTGTGATGACAAGGGCATGGAATATTGTGATGAGAAGGCCATGGAGCATTCTGATGACATGCGTCATGGAGCTTTGTGATGACAAGGGCAAGGAGCATTGTGATTACAGGGGTCTTGGAGCATTGTTATGAGAGTGGGTATGGAGCATTGTGATGACAAGGGCACGGAACACTGTGATACATGGGCATTGGATGATTGTAATGACAAGGGCATGGAGCATTGTCATGAGAAGGGCATGGAACATTGTAATAGGTGGGTCATAGAGCACTGTAGTGACAAGGGCATGGAGCATTGTAATGAGAAGTGCATGGAGCATTGGTCTCAAAAATTTCATGCAATATTGTGGTTACAGTGGGCATGGAGTATTGTGATGACAAGCATAATGGAGCATTGTGATGACAGAGTGCATGGAGCACTGTGATGACATATGTCATCGTCCATTGTGAAGACAATGGCATGGAGCATTGTGATGCCAAGTGTCATGGAGGCCTGTGGTGACACGTGTAATGGAGCATTGTGATGACCAGGGCTCGGAGCCTTGTGATGACAAGGTTCATGGAGCATTGTGATGACAAGGGCATGGAGCATTGTGATGACAAGGGTCTTTGAGCATTTTGATGACCATGGCGTGAAGCACTGTGATGATAAGCGCATGGAGCTTGCTATGACAGGGGTCATGGAGCATTGTGACAATAAGTGCATGGAGAACTGTGATGACAAGAGCATGTAGCATTTTGATGAGAATTGTCATGGAGCATTGTGATGACCAGGGCATGGAGCACTGTGATGGCAAGGACGTGGAGCATTGTGATGAGAAGTCCATTGTGCATTGTGATGACGAGGGTCATGAAGAACTGTGATGACAAGGGGCATGGAGCATTGTGAAGACGTGTCATGGAGCATTGTGATGACAAGGGTCATGGAGTATTCTGATGACAAGCACATGGAGTATTGTGATGACAATGGCCTGGAGCATTGTGATGAAAAGGGCATGGATCATTGTGATGAAAAGGGCATGTAGCCTTGTAATTACTGGGTTCAAGGAGCCTCTGACAACAAGTGTCATGGAGTACTGTGATGACAAGGGCATGGAGTACTGTGATGAGAGGCGTCATGGAGCGTTGTGATGACAAGTGCTATGGAGCATTGTGATCACAATTGTTTGGAGGATTGTGATGACAGAGGTCATGGAGCATTGTGATTTCAAACAGCATGGAGCATTGTGATGACAAGTGTATGGAAGTGTGATCCCAATGTTCATGGAGGATTGTGATGACAATGGTAATGCAGTATTGTGATGACAAGCGCATGGAGGATTGTGATGGCAAGGGTCATGGAGCATTGTGATGATATGTGCACGGAGCCTTGTTATGACAAGGGTCATGGAGCATTTTGATGACAAGCGTCATGGAGCATTGTGATTACAGGGGTCATGGAGCATTGGGATGACAAGGGCATGGATTATTGTGATGACAAGGGTCATGGAGCATTTTGATGACAAGAGTCCAGGAGCATTGTGTTGTCAGGGGGCATGGAGCATGGTGATAACAAGGGCATGGAGCATTGGGCTGAAAATGTTCATGGAGTATTGTGATGACAGGGATCATGGAGCATTTTGATGTCAAGGGAATGGAGCATTGTGATGACAAGGTCCAGGAGCATTGTGATGAGAAGGCCAGGGAGCATTGTGATGAAAGTGTCATGGAGCATTGTCATGGCAAGAGCATGGAGCATTGTGATAAGAAAGGTCATGGACCATTGTGATGACAATGGTCATGGAGCATTGTGATGACTGGAGTCATGGAGCATTGTGATGACAGGGGTCATAGAGCATTGTGATGACAAGTTTCATGGAGCATTCTGATGAGCAGGGGCATGGAGCATTGTGATTACAGGGGTCTTGGAGCATTGTGAAGACAAGGGCATGGAGCACTGTGATGAGAAGGCCATGGATCATTCTGATGACATGCGTCAGGGAGCTTTGTGATGACAAGGTCATGGAACATTGTGATTACAGGGATCTTGGAGCATTGTGATGAAAAAGGCATGGAGCCTTGTCATGACAGGGTTCAAGGAACATACTGAAGACAAGTGAGGTAACATTGTGATATCAGTGAGCATTGTGATGACAGGTGTAATGAGCATTGTGATGACAAAGTCATGGAGCATTGTGATGAGATGACCATGGATAATTGTGATGACGAGCGTCATGGGGCATTTTGATGACAAGTGTTATGGAACATTGTGATCACAAGGGTTTGGAGCATTGTGATGACAGAGGTCATGGAGCATTTTGATTTCATTGTGATGACAATAGCATGAAGCATTATGATGATGGGCATGGTGCATTGTGATGACAGGGTTCATGGAGCATTGAGATGAAAATGTGCTTGGAGCTTTGTGATTACAGGGGTCTTGGAGCATTGTGATGACAAGGGCATGGAGCATTGTGATGAGAAGGCCATGGAGCATAATTATGACATGCGTCATGGAGCTTTGTGATGACAAGGGAATGGAGAATTCTGATTACAGGGGTCTTGGAGCATTCTGATGACAAGGGTCATGGAGCCTTGTGATGACAAGGCCGTGGAACATTGTGATGGCAGGGGTCATGGAGCATTTTGAAAACAAGGGAATGGAGCATTGTGATGACAAGGGTAACAGAGCATTGTTATGAAAAGTTCATGGAGCATTGTGGTGACAAAGGTCACAGAGCCTTGTGATGACGAGGGCGTGGACCATTGTCATGACAAAGATCATGAAGCATTGTGATGACTGGAGTCATGGAGCATTGTGATGACAGGGGTCATGGAGCATTGTGATGACAAAGGCATGGAGCAATGTGATGACAGGGGCATGGAGCCTTGGTCTGACAAGTTTCATGGATTATTGTGATGACAGTGGCCATGGCGCATTGTGATGACAGGTGCATGGAGTATTGGGATGACAAGGTCTTTGAGTATTGTGAAAACAGGTGTCAGGGAGCATTGTGATGAGAAGGGCATGGGACATTGTGATGACAAGTGTCATGTTGGATTGTGACGACAAAGGTAATGGAGCTTTGTGATGACAAGGGCATGGAGCATTGTGATGACAGGGTTGATGGAACATTGTGATGATAGGGGGAATGGAGCTTTGTGATAACATATGTTATGGTCCATTGTGATAACAATGGCATGGAGCATTATGATGCCAAGTGTCATGTTGGATTGTGACGACAAAGGTAATGGAGCATTGTGATGACAAGGGCATGGAGCATTTTGATGACAGGAGTAATGGAGCATTGTGATGACAAGGTCATGGAGTATTGTGAAGACATGTATCAGGGAGCATTGTGATGAGAAGGGCACGGAACATTGTGATATATGGGTCATGGAGCATTGTAGTGACAAGGGCAAGGAGCATTGTGATGAGAAGGGCATGGAGCATTGTGATGGCAAGAATCATGGAGCTTTGAGATGACAAGGGCATGGAGCATTGGTCTGACAATTTTCATGGATTACTGTGATGACAGTGGGCATGGAGCATTGTGATGACAAGGGCCATGGAGCATTGTGATGACAGGGGTCATGGAGCATTGTGATGTCAAGGGTCATGGAACATTTTGATGACAAGTGCATGTAGTATTGTGATGACAATGGCATGGATCATTGTGATGAAAGGGCATGGATCATTGTGATGAAAAATGCATGTTTCCTTGTAATGACAGGGTCCAAGGAGCATCTGACAACAAGTGTCATTGAGCATTGTAATGAAAAGGGCATGGAATATTGTGATGACAGGCATCATGGAGCGTTGTGATGACAAGTGTTATGGAACACTGTGATCACAAGGGTTTGGAGCATTGTGATGACAGAGGTCATGGAGCATTGTGATGTCAAGGAACATGGAACATTGTGATGACAAGTGTAGGGTGTAATGTGATCCTAAGGTTCATGGAGATTGTGATGACAATGGTAATGGAGGATTGTGATCACAAGTGCATGGAGCATTGTGATGGCAATGTCATGTAACGTTTTGCTGACAAAGGCATGCAGCATTGTGATAACAAGGGTCATGGAGCATTGTGATGATAAGTGCATGGAGCCTTGTGATGACAAGGGTCATGGAGCACTGTATGACAAGCGTCACAGAGCATTGTGATTACAGGGGTCATAGAGCATTGGGATGACAAGGGCATGGAGTATTGTGATGACAGGTGTCATGGAGCATTGTCATAACAAGTGTTATGGAGCATTGTGATCACAATTGTTTGGAGCATTGTGATCAGAAAAGTCATGGAGCATTGTGATTTTAAGGATATGGAGCATTTTGATGACAAGTGTATGGAGCAATGTGATCCCAAGGTTCATGGAGGAATGTGATGACAAGCGCATGGAGCACTGTGATGGCAAGGTCATGGAGCATTTTGCTAACAAAGGCATGGAGCATTGTGATTACAGGGGTCATGGAACATTGGGATGACAAGGGCATGGATCATTGGGCTGAAAATGTTCATGGAGTATTGTGATGTCAGGGGTCATGGAGCATTGTGATGAAAAGGGAATGAAGCATTGTGATGACAAGGCCCTGGAGCATTGTGATGAGAAGGCCATGGAGCATTGTGATGACAAGTGTCATGGAGCTTTCTGATGACAATGGCATGGAGCATTGTAATTACAGGGGTCTTGGAGCACTGTGATGACAAGGGTCATGGAGCCTAGTGATGACAAGGGCGTGGAAAACTGTGATGAGAATTGTCATGGAGCATTGTGCTGGCCAGGGCATGGAGCACTGTGATGAAAAGGGTCATGGAGCATGTGATGTCAAGGTCCTGCAGCATTGTGAGTACAGTGGCATGGAGGATCATTGTGATGATAGGGACAATGATCATTGTGATGACAATGGCATCAAGCATTATGATGATGGGCATGGAGAATTGTGATTACAGGGTTCTTGGAGCATTTTGATGAAAAGGGTCATGGAGCATTGTGATGACAGGTGTCATGGAGCATTGTGATGACAAGGGCACGGAGCATTGTGATACATGGGTCATTGAGCATTGTAAAGACAGGCCATGGAGCATTGTGATGAGAAGGGCATGGAGTATTGTGATGACAAGCGTCATGGAGCTATGGGATGACAATGGCATGAAGCAAAGTGATGAGAGGGGTCATGGAACATTGTTATGACAATGGCATGGAGCATTTTGATGAAAAGGGCATGGAACCTTTTCATGATAGGGTACAAGGAGCATTCTGACGACAATTTTCAGGCAGCATTGTGATGACAGGTGTATTGAGCATTGTGATGACAAATGTCATAGGGCATTGTGATGACAAGGGAATGGAGTATTGTGATGACAGGCATCATGGAGCGTTGTGATGACAAGTGTTATGGAACATTGTGATCACAAGAGTTTGGAGCATTGTGATGACAGAAGTCATGGATCATTTTGATTTCCAGGAGCATGGAGCATTGTGATGACAAGGGCATGAAGCAAAGTGATCCCAAGGTTCATGGCGGATTGTGATGACAATGGTAATGGAGTATTGTGATGACAAGCTCATGGAGCATTTTGATGACAAGGTCATGTAGCATTTTGCTGACAAAAGCATGGAGCATTGTGATGACAAGGGTCATGGAGCATAGTGATGACAAGCGTCATGGAGCATTGTGATTACAGGGGTCATGGAGAATTGGGATGACAAGGGCATGGATCATTTTGATGACAATGGACATGGAGCTTTTTGATGACAAGAATCCCGGATCATTGTGTTGTCAGGGGTCATGGAGAGTTGTGCAGACAGTTGCCATGGAGCATTTTAATGACAGGGGTCATGGAGCATTGTGATTAAAAGGGAATGGAGCATTGTGATGACAAGATCCTGGAGCATTGTGATGAGAAGACCGTGGACCCTTGTGATGACAAGTCTCATGGAACATTCTGATGAAAAGGGGCATGGAGCATTGTGATTACAGAGGTCTTGGAGCGTTGTGATGACAAGGGCATGGAGCACTGTGATGTCAATGGCATGGAGCATTGTGATGAGAAGGCCATGGAGCATTCTGATGACATGCGTCATGGAGCTTTGTGATGACAAGGGCATGGAGCATTGTGATGTCAATGGCATGGAGCATTGTGATGAGAAGGCCATGGAGCATTCTGATGACATGCGTCATGGAGCTTTGTGATGACAAGGGCATGGAGCATAGTGATGAAAAAGGCATGGAGCCTTATCATGGCAGGGTTCAAGGAGCGTACATGGCGGCAAGTGTCAGGGAACATTGTGATGATAAGTGTATTGAGCATTGTGATGACAAAGGTCATGGAGCATTGTGATGAGAAGACCATGGATAACTGTGATGATGAGCGACACGGGGCATTGTGATGACAAGTGTTATGGAACATTGTGATCACAAGGGTTTGGAGCATTGTGATGACAGAGGTCATGGAGCATTTGGATTTCATTGCAATGACAATAGCATAAAGCATTATGATGATGGGCATATTGCATTGTGATGACAGTGTTCATGGAGAATTGAGATGAAAAGGGGCATGGATCATTGTGATTACAGGGCACTTGGAGCATTGTGATGACAAGAGCATGAAGCATTACAATGATGGGCATGGTGCATTGTGATGACAGGGTTTATGGAACATTAAGATGAAAAGGGGCACGGAGCATTGTCATTACATGGGTCTTGGAGCATTGTGATGACAAGGGCATGGAGCATTGTGATGAGAAGGCCATGGAGCATTCTGATGACATGCTTCATGGAGCTTTGTGATGACAAGGGCATGGAGCGTTGTGATTACAGGGGTCTTGGAGCACTGTGATGACAAGGGTCATGGAGCCTTGTGATGACAAGGCCGTGGAACATTGTGATGGCAGGGGTCATGGAGCATTGTTATAACAAGGGCCATTGAGAATTTTGATGACAAGGTCGTGAAACATTGTGATGACAAGCGCATGGAGCTTGCTATGACAGGGGTCATGGAACATTGCAATGAAAAGTGCATGGAGAATTTTGATGAAAGCAACACGTAACATTGCGATGAGAATTGTCATGGAGCACTGTGATGACAAGGATGTGGAGAATTGTGAATACAAGTGACATGGAGCATTGTGATGACCAAGGCATGGAGCATTGTGATGGCAAGACCGTGGAGCATTGTGATGAGAAAACCATGGATAATTTTGATGATGAGTGTCATGGAGCACTGTAATGATAAGGGGAAGGGAACATTGTGATGACAGGTGTCATGGAGCATTGTGATGACAGGTGTCATGGAGCATTGTGATGACAAGGGTCATGGAGCATTCTGATGACAAGCTTGTGGAGTATTGTGATGACAATGGCATGGAGCATTGTGATGAAAAGGGCATGGAGCATTGTGATGAAAAAGCATGGAGCCTTTTCATGACAGGGTTCAAAGAACATTTTGACGACAAGTGTCAGGGAGCATTGTGATGACAAGTGTATTGAGCATTGTGATGACAAAGGTCATGGAGCATTGTGATAACAAGGGCATGGACTATTGTGATGACAGGCATCATGGAGCATTGTGATGACAAGTGTTATGGAACATTGTGATCACAAGAGTTTGGAGCATTGTGATGACAGAGGTCATGGATCATATTGATTTCAAGGAGTATGGAGCATTGTGATGACAAGGGCATGAAGCAATGTGATCCCAATGTTCATGGGGAATTGTGATGACAATGTTAATGGGGTATTGTGATGACAAGCGCATGCAGCATTGTGATGACAAGGTCATGTAGCATTTTGCTGACAATGGAGCATTGTGATGACAAGGGTCATGGAGCACTGTGATGACAAGCGTCACGGAGCATTGTGATTACAGGGGTCATGGAGCATTGGGATGACAAGAGCATGGATCATTGTGATGACAAGTGTCATGGAGCATTTTGATGACAAGAGTCCCGGCTCATTGTGTTGTCAGGGGTCATGGAGCATTGTGATGACAGTGGTCATGGAGCACTGTGATGACAGGGGATATGGAGCATTGTGATGAGAAGATCATGGAGCATTGGGCTGGATATATTCATGGAGTATTGTGATGACAGGCATCACAGAGCATTGTGATGACAAGGTCCTGGAGCATTGTGATGAGAAGACCGTGCAGACTTGTGATAAAAAACCTCATGGATTATTCTGATGTAAAGGGGGATGAAGCATTGTGATTACAGGGGTCTTGGAGCATTGTGATGAGAAGGGCATGGGGCACTGTGATGAGAGGGCCATGGAGCATTCTGATGACATTCGTCATGGAGCTTTGTGATGACAAGGGCATGGAACATTGTGATTACAGGGATCTTGGAGCATTGTGATGAAAAGGGCATGGACCCTTGTCATGGCAGGGTTCAAGGAGCATACTGATGACAAGTGATTGAACATTGTGATATCAGTGGGCATTGTGATGACAAGTGTAATGAGCATTTTGATAACAAAGTCATGGAGCATTGTGATGAGAAAACCATGGATAATTGTGATGACGAGTGTCATTGGGCGTTGTGATGACAAGATTTATGGAACATTGTGATCACAAGGGTTTGGAGCATTGTGATGACAGAGGTCATGGAGCATTGTGATGCCAAGGGTCATGGAGCTTTGTGATGACAAATGTCATGGAGCATTATGTTGACAAGCGGGTGGTGCATTGTGATGAGAAGGGCAGGCAGCATGGTAATGACAGGGTCATGGACTAATTTGATGAAAAGGGTCATGGAACATTTTGATGACAGGTGTTATGGAACATTGTGATGTCAGGGGTCATGGAGCATTGTGATGACAAGGGTCATGGAACATTGTGATGAAAAGTTCATGGAGCATTGTGGTGACAAAGGTCACAAAGCCTTTTGATGATGAGGGCATGTACCATTGTGATGACCAAGGTCATGAAGCACTGGGATGCCTGGATTCACGGAGCATTGTGATGACACGGGTCATGGAGCATTGTGATGACAAGGGCATGGAGAATTGTGATGACAGTGGCATGAAGCAATTTGATGAAAATGGTCATGGAACACTTTGATGACAGGGGTTATGGAACATTGTGATGTCAGGGGTCATGGAGCATTGTAATGATAAGGGCATGTAGCATTGTGATGACAGGGGTCATGGAACATTGTGATGACAGGGGTGAGGGTGCAATTTGATGAGAAGTGCATGGCGCATTGTGATGACAAGGTTTAAGGAGCTTTGTGATGACAAGGTTGTGGAGCCTTCTGATGACAAGCGCATGGTGCATTGTGTTGAAATGGTTCATGGAGCATTGTGCTGACAAGCGCATGGAGCATTGTGCTGACAAGGGTCATGAAGCACTGTGCTGACAAAGGCATGGAGCATTGTGATGACAAGGGTCACGGAGCATTGTAATGAAAAGTTCAGGGAGCATTTTGGTGACAAAGGTCACAGAGCCTTGTGATGACGAGGGCATGAAACATTGTGATGACAAAGGTCATGAAGCATTGTGATGAGTGGAGTCACGGAGCATTGTGATGACAGGGACCATGGAGCATTGCAATGACAAGTGCATGGAGAATTGTGATGAGAAAAGCATGTAACATTGTGATGAGAAGTATCATGGAGCATTGTGATGACAATGACGTAGAGAATTGTGATGACAAGGGACATAGAGCATTGTGATGAGAAGGTCATGGAGCACTGGGCTGAAAATGTTCATGGAGTATTGTGATGATAGGGGTCATGGAGCATTGTGATGACAAGGGCATGGATCATTGTGATGACAAGTCTCATGGAGCATTCTGATGAAAAGGGGCATGGAGCATTGTGATTACAGGGGTCTTGGAGCATTGTGATGACAAGGGAAAGGAGCATTGTGATAAGAAGGCCATGGAGCATTCTGATGACATGCGTCATGGAGCTTTGTGATGACAAGGGCATGGAGCATTGTGATTACAGGGGTCTTGGAGCATTGTGATGAAAAGGGCATGGAGCATTGTGATGAGAAGGCCATGGAGCATTCTGATGACATGCGTCATGGGGCTTTGTGATGACAAGGGCATGGAGCATTGTGATTACAGGGGTCTTGGAGCACTGTGATGACAAGTGTCATGCAGCCTTGTGATGACAAGGCCGTGGAACATTGTCATGGCAGGGGTCATGGAGCATTGTTATGACAGGGTTAATGGAGCATTGTGATGACAAGGGCATGGAGCATTGCTCTGAAACATTTCATGGATTATTGTGATGAGAGTGGGCATGGAGCATTGTGATGACAAGGGCACAGAACACTGTGATACATGGGTCATGGAGGATTGTAATGACAAGGGCCGGGAACATTGTGATGAGAAGGGCCTCGAGCATTGTGATGAAAAAGGTCATGGAGCTTTCTGAAGACAAGGGCTTGGAGCAATGTGATGAGAGGGTTCATGGAGCATTGTGATGACAATGTTATGGAGCATTGTGATGCCAAGGGTCATGTAGCTTTCTGATGACAAATGTCATGGAGCATTTTGAGGACAAAGGCATGGTGTATTGTGATGAGAAGGTCAGGGCGCATTGTGATGACAGGGTCATGGAGAAATTTGATGACAGTGGTTATGGAACATTGTGATGTCAGGGGTCATGGAGCATTGTGATGAAATGTGTCATGGAGCATTTTGATGACAGTGGTTGTGGTACATTGTGATGTCAGGGGACATGGAGCATTGTGATGTTAAGTGCATGTAGCATTGTGATGAATGGGGTCAGGGAACATTGTAATCACAGGGGTGAGGGAGTACTGTGTTGACTAGTGATGGAATATTGTGATATCACTGGTGAGAGAGCATTTTGAAGAGAAGTGCATGGAGCATTGTGATAACAAGGTTTATGGAGCATTGTGATGACAAGGTTGTTGAGCATTGTGATGACAAGTGCATGGCGCATTGTGATGACAAACGTCCTCGAGCATTGTGCTGACAAAGGCATGGAGCACTGTGATGAAAAGCGTCACAGAGCATTGTGATGAAAAGTTCATGGAGCATTATGGTGACTATGGTCACAGAGCCTTGTGATGACGAGGGCATGGACCATTGTGATGACACAGGTCATGAAGCATTGTGATGACTGGAGTCATGGAGCACTGTGATGACAGGGGTCATGAAGCATTGTGATGACAAGGGCATGGATCATTCTGATGACAGGGGCATGGAGCATTGGTCTGACAAGTTTCATAGATTATTGTGATGACAGTGGGCATGGCGCATTGTGATGACAAGGGCATGGAGCATTGTGATGACAAGGTCATGGAGTATTGTGAAGACAGGTGTCAGGGAGCATTGTGATGACATATGTCATGGTCCATTGTGATGACAATGGCATGGAGCATTGTGATGCCAAGTGTCATGGAGGATTGTGATGACAAAGCTAATGATGCATTGTGATGACAAAGGCTTTGAGCATTGTTATGCCAAGGGTCATGGAGCTTTGTGATGACAAATGTCATGGAGCATTTTGATGACAAGGGCATGGTGCATTGTGATGAGAAGGGCAGGGCGCATTGTGATGACAGGGTCATGGACCAATCTGATGATAGTGGTTATGGAACATTTTGATGTCAGGGGTCACGGAGCATTGTGATGAAATGTGTCATGGAGCATTTTGATGACAGGGGTTATGGATCATTTTGATGTCAGGGATCATGGACCATTTTGATGATAAGGGCATGTAGCATTGTGATGACAGGGGTCATGGAACATTGTGATGACAGGTGTGAGGGTGTACTGTGATTACTAGTGATGGAATATTGTGATATCAGTGGAGAGAGAGCATTTTGATGAGAAGTGCATGGAGCATTGTGATGCCAAGGTTTATGGAGCATTGTGATGACAATGTTGACGAGCATTGTGATGACAAGCGCATGGTGCATTGTGATGACATGGGTCATGGAGCATTGTGCTGACAAGTGCATGGAGCATTGTAATGACAAGGGCATGGAGTATTGTGATGAGAAGGGCATCGAGCATTGTGATGACAATGGTCACCGAGCATTGTGATAAAAAGTTCGTGGAGCATTTTGGTGACAAAGGTCACAGAGCCTAGTGATGATGAGGGCATGGACAATTTTGATCTCACAGGTCATGAAGCATTGTGATGACTGGAGTCACGGAGCATTGTGATGACAGGGGTCATGGAGCATTGTGATGCCAAGTTTCATGGATTATTGTGATGACAGTGGGCATGGCGCACTGTGATGACAAGGGCATGGAGCATTGTGATGACAAGGTCATGGAGTATTGTGAAGACAGGTGTCAGGGAGCATTGTGATGACATATGTCATGGTCCATTGTGATGACAATGGCATGGAGCATTGTGATGCCAAGTGTCATGGAGGATTGTGATGACAAAGGTAATGGAGCATTGTGATGACAAGGGTTTGGAGCATTGTGATGACATGGGTCATGGAGTAATGTGATGACAAGGGCAAGCAGCATTGTGATGAAAAGGGCCATTGAGAATTTTGATGACAAGGTCGTGAGACATTGTGATAACAAGCGCATGGAGCTTGCTATGACAGGGGTCATGGAGCATTGCGATGACAAGTACATAGAGAATTGTGATGAAAGCAGCATGTAACATTGTGATGAAAATTGTCATGGAGCATTGTGATGACAAGGACGTGGAGAATTGTGATGACAAGGGACATGTAGCATTGTGATGACCAGGACATGGAGCATTTTGATGGCAAGACCGTGGAGCATTGTGATGAGAAGATCATGATTAACTGTGATGACGAGTGTCATGGAGAACTGTAATGACATGGGGCGGGGAGCATTGTGATGACAGGTGTCTTGGAACATTGTGATGACAGCTGTCATGGAGCATTGTGATGACAAGGGTCATGGAGGATTCTGATGACAAGCTTGTGGAGTATTGTGATGACAATGGCATGGAGCATTGTGATGAAAAGGGCATGGAGCATTGTGGTGAAAAAGGCATGGAGCCTTTTCATGACAGGGTTCAAGGAGCATTCTGACGACAAGTGTCAGGGAGCATTGTGATGACAATTGTATTGAGCTTTGTGATGACAAAGGTCATGGAGCATTTTGATGATAAGGGCATGGAGTATGGTGATGACAGGCATCATGGAGCGTTGTGATGACAAGTGTTATGGAACATTGTGATCACAAGAGTTTGGAGCATTGTGATGAAAGAGGTCATGGATCATTTTGATTTCAAGGAGCATGGAGCATTGTGATGACAAGGGCATGAAGCAATGTGATCCCAAAGTTCATGTGGAACTTTGATGACAATGTTAATGGGGTATTGTGATGACAAGCACATGGAGCATTGTGATGAAAAGGTCATGTAACATTTTGCTGACAAAGGCATGGAGCATTGTGATGACAAGTGTCATGGAGCACTGTGATTACAGGGGTCATGGAGCATTGGGATGACAAGAGCATGGATCATTGTGATGACAAGTGTCATGGAGCATTTTGATGACAAGAGTCCCGGCTCATTGTGTTGTCAGGGGTCATGGAGCGTTGTGATGACAGTGGTCATGGAGCATTGTGATGACAGGGGATATGGAGCATTGTGATGAGAAGATCATGGAGCATTGGGCTGGATATATTCATGGAGTATTGTGATGACAGGCGTCACAGAGCATTGTGATGACAAGGTCCTGGAGCATTGTGATGAGAAGACCGTGCAGACTTGTGATGAAAAACCTCATGGATTATTCTGATGTAAAGGGGGATGAAGCATTGTGATTACAGGGGTCTTGGAGCATTGTGATGAGAAGGGCATGGGGCACTGTGATGAGAGGGCCATGGAGCATTCTGATGACATTCGTCATGGAGCTTTGTGATGACAAGGGCATGGAACATTGTGATTACAGGGATCTTGGAGCATTGTGATGAAAAGGGCATGGACCCTTGTCATGGCAGGGTTCAAGGAGCATACTGATGACAAGTGATTGAACATTGTGATATCAGTGAGCATTGTGATGACAAGTGTAATGAGCATTTTGATAACAAAGTCATGGAGCATTGTGATGAGAAAACCATGGATAATTGTGATGACGAGTGTCATTGGGCGTTGTGATGACAAGATTTATGGAACATTGTGATCACAAGGGTTTGGAGCATTGTGATGACAGAGGTCATGGAGCATTGTGATGCCAAGGGTCATGGAACTTTGTGATGACAAATGTCATGGAGCATTATGTTGACAAGCGGGTGGTGCATTGTGATGAGAAGGGCAGGCAGCATGGTGATGACAGGGTCATGGACCAATTTGATGAAAAGGGTCATGGAACATTTTGATGACATGTGTTATGGAACATTGTGATGTCAGGGGTCATGGAGCATTGTGATGACAAGGGTCATGGAACATTGTGATGAAAAGTTCATGGAGCATCGTGGTGACAAAGGTCACAAAGCCTTTTGATGATGAGGGCATGTACCATTGTGATGAGCAAGGTCATGAAGCATTGGGATGCCTGGATTCACGGAGCATTGTGATGACACGGGTCATGGAGCATTGTGATGACAAGGGCGTGGAGAATTGTGATGACAGTGGCATGGAGCAATTTGATGAAAATGGTCATGGAACACTTTGATGACAGGGGTTATGAAACATTGTGATGTCAGGGGTCATGGAGCATTGTGATGATAAGGGCATGTAGCATTGTGATGACAGGGGTCATGGAACATTGTGATGACAGGGGTGAGGGTGCATTTTGATGAGAAGTGCATGGAGCATTGTGATGACAAGGTTTAAGGAGCTTTGTGATGACAAGGTTGTGGAGCCTTCTGATGACAAGCGCATGGTGTATTGTGTTGAAATGGTTCATGGAGCATTGTGCTGACAAGCGCATGGAGCATTGTGCTGACAAGGGTCATGAAGCACTGTGCTGACAAAGGCATGGAGCATTGTGATGACAAGGGTCACGGAGCATTGTAATGAAAAGTTCAGGGAGCATTGTGGTGACAAAGGTCACAGAGCATTGTGATGACGAGGGCATGAAATATTGTGATGACAAAGGTCATGAAGTATTGTGATGAGTGGAGTCACGGAGCATTGTGATGACAGGGACCATGGAGCATTGCAATGACAATTGCATGGAGAATTGTGATGAGAAAAGCATGTAACATTGTGATGAGAAGTGTCATGGAGCATTGTGATGACAAGGACGTAGAAAATTGTGATGACAAGGGACATAGAGCATTGTGATGACAAGGACATGGATCATTGTGATGACAAGTCTCATGGAGCATTCTGATGAAAAGGGGCATGGAGCATTGTGATTACAGGGGTCTTGGAGCATTGTGATGACAAGGGCAAGGAGCATTGTGATGAGAAGGCCATGGAGCATTCTGATGACATGCGTCATGGAGCTTTGTGATGACAAGGGCATGGAGCATTGTGATTACAGGGGTCTTGGAGCATTGTGATGAAAAGGGCATGGAACATTGTGATGAGAAGGCCATGGAGCATTCTGATGACATGCGTCATGGGGCTTTGTGATGACAAGGGCATGGAGCATTGTGATTACAGGGGTCTTGGAGCACTGTGATGACAAGTGTCATGCAGCCTTGTGATGACAAGGCCGTGGAACATTGTCATGGCAGGGGTCATGGAGCATTGTTATGACAGGGTTAATGGAGCATTGTGATGACAAGGGCATGGAGCATTGCTCTGAAACATTTCATGGATTATTGTGATGAGAGTGGGCATGGAGCATTGTGATGACAAGGGCACGGAACACTGTGATACATGGGTCATGGAGGATTGTAGTGACAAGGGCCGGGAACATTGTGATGAGAAGGGCCTCGAACATTGTGATGAAAAAGGTCATGGAGCCTTCTGAAGACAAGGGCTTTGAGCAATCTGATGAGAGGGTTCATGGAGCATTGTGATGACAATGTTATGGAGCATTGTGTTGCCAAGGGTCATGTAGCTTTGTGATGACAAATGTCATGGAGCATTTTGATGACAAAGGCATGGTGTATTGTGATGAGAAGGTCAGGGCACATTGTGATGACAGGGTCATGGAGAAATTTGATGACAGTGGTTATGGAACATTGTGATGTCAGGGGTCATGGAGCATTGTGATGAAATGTGTCATGGAGCATTTTGATGACAGTGGTTGTGGAACATTGTGATGTCAGGGGACATGGAGCATTGTGATGTTAAGTGCATGTAGCATTGTGATTACAGGGGTCTTGGAGCATTGTGATGGCAATGGTCATGCAGCCTTGTGATGACAAGGCCGTGGAACATTGTGATGGCAGGGGTCATGGTACATTGTTATGACAGGGGTAATGGAGCATTGTGATGACAAGGGCGTGGAACATTGTGATGACAAATGTCATGAAGCATTGTCATGACTGGAGTAACGGAGCATTGTGATGACAGTGCTCATGGAGCATTGTGATGACAAGGTAATGGAGTATTATGGAAACAGGTGTCATGGAGCATTGTGATGACACATGTCATGGTCCATTTTGAAGACAGTGGCATGGAGCATTGTGATGCCAAGTGTCATGGAGGATTTTGATGACAAAGGTAATGGAGCATTGTGATGACAAGGACTTGGAGCATTGTGATGACAAGGGTTATCGAACATTGTGATGTCAGGGGTCATGGAGCATTTTGATGAAAAGGGCCATGGAGCATTTTGATGACATGTGTCATGGAGCATTTTGATGACAAGAGTCCCGGATCATTGTTTTGTCAGGGGTCATGGATCATTGTGATGACAGTGGTCATGGAGCATTGCGATAACAGGGATCATGGAGCATTGTGATGAGAAGGTCATGGAGCATAGGGCTGAAAATATTCATGGAGTATTGTGATGACAGGGGTCATGGAGCATTGTGATGACAAGGGAAAGGAGCATTGTGATGACAAGGTCTTGGATCATTGTGATGAGAAGACCATGGAGCCTTCTGATGACAAGTCTCATGGAGCATTCTGTTGAAAAGGGGCATGGAGCATTGTGATTACAGGGGTCTTGGGGCATTGTGATAACAAGGGCATGGAGCATTGTGATGAGAAGGCCATGGAGCATTTTGGTGACATGCATCATGGAGCACTGTGATGACAAAGGCATGGAGCATTGTGATGACAAGGCTCATGGAGCATTCTGATGACAAGCTTGTGGAGTATTGTGATGACAATGGAATGGAGCATTGTGATGAAAAGGGCATGGATCATTGTGATGAAAAATGCATGGAGCCTTTTAATGACAGAGTTCAAGGAGCATTCTGACGACAAGTGTCTGGGAGCATTGTGATGACAAGTGTATTGAGCATTTTGATGACACAGGTCATGGAGCATTGTGACGACAAGGGCATGCAGTATTGTGATGACAGGCATCATGGAGCGTTGTGATGACAATTGTTATGGAACACTGTGATCACAAGGGTTTGGGTCATTGTGATGACAGAGGTCATGGATCATTTTGATTTCAAGAAGCATGGAGCATTGTGATGACAAGGGCATGAAGCAATGTGATCCCAAGTTTCATAGAGGATTGTGATGAAAATGGTAATGGAGTATTTTTATGACAAGCGCATGGAGCATTGTTATGACAAGGTCATGTAGCATTTTGCTGACAAAGGCATGGAGCATTGTGAGGACAAGTGCCATGGAGCATTTTGATGACAAGAGTCCCGGATCATTGTGTTGTCAGGGGTCATGGAGTGTTGTGATGAAAGTGGTCATGGAGCATTGTGATGACAGGGTTGATGGAGCATTGTGATGAGAAGGTCATGGAGCATTGGGCTGAAATTGTTCATGGAGCTTTGTGATGACTAGGGAATGGAGCATTGTGATGACAAGGTCCTGGAGCATTTTGATGAGAAGACCATGGAGCCTTGTGATGACAAGTTTCATGGAGCATTCTGATGAAAAGGAGGATGGATCATTGTGATTACGGGGGTCTTGGAGCATTGTGATAACAAGGGCATGGAGCATTGTGATGAGAAGGCCATGGAGCATTCTGATGACATGCGTCATGGACTTTCTGATGACAAGAGCATGGAGCATTGTGATTACAGGGGTCTTGGAGCATTGTGATGAATAGGGCATGGATCATTGTGATGAAAAAGGCATGGAGCCTTGTCATGACAGGGTTCAAGGAGCATACTGACGACAAGTGTCAGGGAGCATTGTGATGACAAGTGTATTGAGCTTTGTGATGACAAAGTTCATGGAGCATTGTGATGAGAAGTCCATGGATAATTGTGATGACGAGCGTCATGGGGCGTTGTTATGACAAGTGTTATGGAACATTGTGATCACAAGGATTTGGAGCATTGTGATGACAGACGTCATGGAGCATTTTGATTTCATTGTGATGACAATAGCATGAAGCATTATGATGATGGGCATGGTGCATTGTGATGACAGGGTTTATGGAGACTTGTGATGACAAGGCCGTAGAACATCGTGATGGCAGGGGTCATGGAGCATTGTTATGACTGGGGTAATGGAACACTGTAATGACAAGGGCATGGAGCATTGGTCTGACAAGTTTCATGGATTATTGTGATGAGAGTGGGCATGGAACATTGAGATGACAAGGGCATGGAGCATTGTGATGACAAAGTCATGGAGTATTGTGAAGACAGGTGTCAGGGAGTATTGTGATGACATATGTCATGGATTATTGTGAAGACAGGTGTCAGGGAGTATTGTGATGACATATGTCATGGTCCATTGTGATGACAATGACATGGAGCTCTGTGATGCCAAGTGTCATGGAGGATTGTGATGACAAAGGTAATGGAGCATTGTGATGACAAGGGCTTGGAGTATTGTGATGACAGGGGTTATGGAACATTTTTATGTCAGGGGTCATGGAGCCTTGTGATGACAGTGGTCATGGAGCATTGTGGTGACAGGGATCATGGAGCAATGTGATGAGAATTTCATGGAACATTCAGCTGAATATATTCATGGAGTATTGTGATGACAGTGTTCATGGAGCATTGTGATGACAAGTGAATGGAGCATTGTGATGACAATGTCCTGGAGTATTGTGATGATTAGTCCATGGAGCCTTGTGGTGACAATTCTCATGGAGCATTCTGTAAAAAAGGGGCATGGAACATTGTGATTACAGGGGACTTGAGCATTGTGATGACAAGGGCATGGAGCACTGTGATGAGAAGGCCATGGAGCATTCTGATGACATGTGTCATGGAGCTTTGTGATGACAAGTGCCATTGAGAATTTTGATGACAATGTCATTAAGCATTGTGATGACAAGCGTATGGAGCTTGCTATGACAGGGGTCATGGAACACTGCAATGACAATTGCATGAAGAATTGTGATGACAATAGCATGCAACATTGTGATCAGAATTGTCATGGAGCATGGGTCACTTTCACCGTGAAAATTGTGACCGTGCAGAATGTCCCTATGGGCACTGGCACCATGGGCATTGTCACTGTGAGCACTGTCACAACGGGCACTACCACCATGAGAAATCTCACCATGCTAACTGTCCCCATGGGCACTGTCACTGTGAGAAGTGTCACCATGGGAACTGTCACAGTTGGCACTGTCACCATGGGCACTGTCATTGTGGGCACTGTCTCCATGGCCACTGCCACCATGTGCTCTGTCACCATGAAGTCTGTAACAATGCCCATTATCACAGTGTGCACTGTCACCATGGGCACTATCACCATGAGCACTGTCAGCATATGCACTGTCACTACTTAGCACTGTCACCATGTGAACAACCACCATGGGCACTGTCACGATGTGCACTATCACCGTGAGCACGGTTACCATGGGCACTGTTACAATGTGCAGTGTCACCATCAGTCCTTTCCCCATGGGAACTGCCACCAAGAGCACTGTCACCATTAGCACTGTCACCACGAGGACTGCCACCTTGGGCACTGCTATTATGAGCACTGTCACCATGAGAACTCTCGCTATGAGAACTGCCACCATGGGTATTTTCAACATGAGTACTGTCACCATGTGTATTGTCACCATTTGCACTTTCAGCATGAGCACTATTACCCTGAGCACTATCACCGTGAGCACTCACACTGTGGTCACTTTCACCATGACCACTGTCGCCATGGTTACTGACACAATGCGGACTGGCACCATGAGCCCTGTCACCATGGGCACCATCAATGTGAGCACTCTCACCGTTGTCACTGTCACCATGGGAACTGTTACCTTGAGAACTGTCGCCATAGAGAATCACGCCATGGACACTGTCAACATGGGCACTGTCATCATGGGCAATGTCACCATGGGCACTGTCACCATGGGCACTGCCACTATGGGCACTATCACTGTGAGCAGTGTCACCATGGGTACTGCAGACATGAGAACTGTCACCGTGAGTAATGTCTGCATGGGTTGTCACCCTGTGCACTCTCAACATGAGAAGTGTCAACATGGTCACTGACACCATTTTACACTGCTCCCATGTGCAATGTCACCATGGACACTCTCATTGTGAGAACTGTCACCATGCGTTCTGTCATCATGGGTACTGTCACCAAGGGCACGGCCAACATGTGCACTATTACGGTGGTCACTATCAACATGAGCACTGTCACCATGGGAACTACCAGCATGGGCAATGTCATCATGAGCACTTTCACAATGGGAACTGCCACCATGGGCACTATCAACGTGCGGAGTCTCACCATGGGCACTATCACCATTGACACTGTCACCATGAGCACTATTACTGTGAGCACTACCACAGTGAGCACTCTCACCATTCCACTGTCACCATGGGCACTGTCACCGTGAGCACTATCACCATGAGCAATGCCATAATGGGCATTGGCGCTATGGATCTTGTCACTGTGAGCACTGAAACAATGGGCACTATCACCGTGAGAAATCTCACCAAGCTAACTGTCCTCAAGGGCACTGTCACAGAGAGAAAAGTCTCCATGGGCACTGTCACAGTCAGTATTCACACAATTGGCACTCTCATTGTGGGCACTACCGCCGTGATCACTATTACCCTGAACACTGCTACCGTGAACACTCTCATGATAAGAACTGTCACCATGGGCACGGACACCATGGGCACTCTCACAGTGTGCACTGTCACCAGGTGCACTGTCAACATAGGCACTGTCACCAAGAGCACTGTAACCATGGGCACTCTCACCATGGGCACTATCACCATGAGCAATATCACCATGGGCACTCTCACTATTTTGCACTGCCACCAGATGCACCATGACCATGTGCACTGTCACCATGGGTAGTGTCACCATCAGTAGTCTCACCATGGGCACTGCCACCATGAGCACTCTCACCAAGAGTACTGTCACCACGAGCACTGCCACCATGAGCACTGTCACAAGAACTGTCACTATGAGAACTGCCACCATGGGCATTTTCACCGTCTGTGGAGGTGTCATTACAAAACAAATTTATTATTAGTAACCACGATCATGTCCTGAATACACTGAACATGTCAACGTTGGTAACAACCATGTCAAATCAGCAGAGAACAGAAATTAAGAGCTCTCTGCAAAAATTCACACACCCGTGCACCAGATAAAAGATCACGGGAAGACGTTCACTCAGACTTTCATGTGTCCCGCACGGAGTGCACGCTCTCTCCTGGACGGGGCGAGCACAGACACTTAGCGGCAGTTTAATGACTTTTTAAATGCGTTGATACAACCATGTCTCACTTTTGTTTCGATCAGTCAGCAAACACTTTTTGTAAACCCCAAACTCTCCACACTTCCTACCTTACCAGCCACCCTAGTCTCGAAGCTCCCACCCCTGCTCCTCAGGCTGGGTCCCCATGGGAGTCGAGGCTGCATGCTGACACACAGCGGACAGGGCATACGACTTCGAGCACTGCCCCGACTGTGCCACCCGAGGGCTTGAACTTCAGCGTGGAGAGAAAAGATATCTGAGCCAACGTAAGCGCGGCATCGAGGGGCCTGCCTCCATGGGGCCAGTGGCCCTGTGGCTTCTGCCCGCGAAGCGGGTCCTGCGCATGCTGCACCTGAGGAGACGGGAGGTGAGCGAGGTCCCCCAGGGAGGAGTGCACATTGTGTCCGCAGCCAGCGTCCCCGAGGCAATGCTGCGGCAATGATCACTTGGTGAAGCAGAGCCGCAACAGTGCGGGAATATATCAGGGAAGTGCTGGAGAAAAACACCAAGTAGGGAAGGGAAATGGAGGTTGTTTCCTGCTTGGAGGAGGCTGCAAGCTGAAGCTAAGTGATCCCTGAGGGCTTTCTGGGGAAAATAAAATTTAAGAGGAAGCAAGGAGCATATCTGTGAAGTGAAAAGTACAAGTAGAGGGATCAGTCAGATGGAAAGTCAATGAGGCAAGAGTAGACATGGAGTACCCAAGGAGGAGAAAGGATGTCAGTGTGTGGAAATCAGAGCAAGCAAACTGATTGGAGAAGGAAAGAGTCAGACACGAAACAGACTTCCACATTTCTAGGGCTATGGAGGCACTTTGAGGACTTTGCTTCTTCTGTGAAGAAGCCATTGAAGAGATTTCAGTGACATGAACTGACTTATGTTTCAACAGGATCTCTCTGGATGCCATGTTGATTAGAGAGTGTAGGAGAGTAAGGACAAGCCCCAGAAGACCAAGAGTTGATTCAAAGACGTGATTACTCAAACATGGTCCCCCTCCTCAGTGAGGACGCAGAGCAGGAATCGGCAAATCATGGCCACAAATCAAATCAGGCTCTCAGCCTGGATCTGTGGGACTGTGAGCTAATAATGGTTCTCACGTTTAGAAAGCTTGTTGAAGAAGAAAGAGGAGAAGCTACAGAAGCTGTATATGGCCCACAAAGCCTAAGATATTTAAAATCCAGAAAATGCTTTCCAACACCTGATGTAAAGCATGTGGCTCGTAGGAGGTGCTCAACAAAATTTGGAAGAGGAATACAAGTGTCAATTAGTTCCTGAAAACACTGTAAAGTGATAGGTGTCAAGAAACATTTATCCCTTCACCCTTAACCTTCACAAATGATGCCATTTCCATCGAGCTATTGAAAAATATATTCTGGCTTTCAAAACAATAAACCAGGGGCCATTTTATCACATAAGTAAGGTCATAAGCAACTGTCGAGTAAAGTTGAAATAGCAACAAATCAAATAATAACAAAAAACATTTTTATAGACTTTTAAGCCGTACAAAGCATTTTCATGTTCATTCTCTAATTTAATCCTCAAATCTACTCCATGAGGTAGTTATTATTTTCCCTTTAGAAATGACCACATATTCCAATCCTCAGTGATTGCCCACGAAAAGCTGAAATCTTGAGTGTCACATCTATTAATGCCAAGGTTGGGTTTTTTTCCCATGGGAACATTGGATGCTAAAATCCACAGGGATTTTCAGCTCAAGATGGCAGACAAGGAAACATATTCACTTTCTGTTCCTCCTGAAACCATATTTAAACAATACTGTAGAAATACCAAACTTAATCAACCAATCAAAGCCAAGACATTTTGGAAGTCATCCACCACAGAAAGATTTCAACACATTTCGAGAAGGCAAACAATGAAATGGAGGAGCCATGAATAAAATAATGAAGAAAAGACTAACCCTAAGTAAGGTCTGCACAAAGCCAGTCAGCTTTGGCTGAGCTCTGGTTGTAGTAAAGGGCAGAGGAAAGAAGAGGGGCTGAAAACAAGGAGACAAAAGTTATTTTAGGAAAAAAAGATCATTTAATGAGCTCCAGGGAACACTCAGCCTGCTGCCATACTAACTCATGAATTACAATGGATTGTTGGTAAGCAAGATGAGAAAACAGGGAAGAAACCAAACAAACAAAAATCAAGACATTGTTTCTTACTGAACTCTCCTCAAATGAGATCGAGGAATTAGGGTTCAATGCCACAGCTGTAAATCATTTCTGCTCTTGGAGAGGTTAGAAAGGGCTTATAATATTTACCCTTTTCTTTCAGACATAATTTAGGTGTGAGCAAAAGCTTTTTGTGTCCTCCAACCCCAAAGTTTATTGGGGATGGAAGTCCAAATTTGCTGTGACATACCATAAAAAGAATCTCACGAGCAGAGGGTCCAACTAATTCTGGAATATATGAATTATGCCCAGTGTTATTTTCCATACACTTTGAACAAAACTATAGAAATACATTTTGACTGATCTATACGATTCTGGGTTCTGAAACTTCTACATGTCACCTGTGTGATACATAACACACAATGTCAGCCCCAGGAGAGAGAAAACACTCCAATGAAGCAAGCCAAAGACACAAGTTTTAAACAAGGTCAAGTGATGTGTAGACCATCAGCTTCCAGCTCCTGAATAACAACACATGTTTCCCTCGTCCTAGACACCCAAGAGTACGTCTCCTCTCTTGGGCATAAGAATCTCTCGAGTTACATATGTGTAATAAAGAGTGGACCCAGCTGGCCTACTCACAATGACCAAATTGTGTTGATCGTACTTTAAACCAATACATCGCTCCACGCTGAAGTTGCAATAAAGGATATATTGGCTTTCTAGACATGAATGAGACGCCTTGCTGGATATACTCCAGGAAGGCCAGAGAAACTGGCTTCTAATCCATACGGAACAATTCACTGGTGAATTTCTTTCAGGATAGCCCATGATTTATCTAGACTATAATCTTTACATATCTGGATCCTTCAAACTAGACAAAGGGAAAATCCGGCCTTCAAGCCTCAGTTAGACATGTGGAATGGCAGCACCAATGGTAGCACCAGCTGACAACCGGTGGTCCCTGACCTGTATCTTCTGAGATTAGAACACAGTGCGGTGGATGACCAATTCATGTGTTGAACAGAAGAAGACCTCCCACAGGGCAGTGTAGCTGTTCGTTACAGGTATGGCACTTAGGGCTAAGTACCATAAGGACTACAAGAAAAAATGAAAAACAAGGAACACATGAAGCATATATGGTAAGGGGGCACCACAGTCCAGAACACGAGCTCTGGAATCACACAGGCTTGCTTCGAATCCCGGCTAAGCCACTACCATCTGTATACCCTGAAGAACAGTGCAAGGTTTAAATGTTGTCTGACCAAATTTCAAAAAAGAAGTGAAGAAAGAACCTACCTGCCAGGAAGGGACATCGTGGGGTGCAGCATGCAGTCGGATCAGGGCTCTGCATCTCCTGCTCAGAAACCTTCGCCACCTGGCTCACGGTGATGCTGGCAGCTGAGCAGCCCTGGAGAAGGCGATCCTGTCTCCAGGCCTCGCAGAGAAGCTGGGGAGGTCCCCAGAGGAGGTGGCCCACACCCTGGCAAGCTCTGGGTGCCTCCTGCCCTCAGCTCTGAGCAGCCTCTGGCCTCTGGGCCCCGTAGTGGGGAAGGGCTGGCCGATACATACGCGCAGCTGAGGGGCCTGCAGAGCCGGTTCCCAGGCAGGGTGAGCTCTGAAGGAGAAGGCCACCACAGTCCCCAACAGTCTCTGCATAGTGGCCCATCCCGTGCCAAACACCTGCCACCCACAGCGAGAAGACCCAGCCACTAGAAAGTCCAGAAGGGGCCCGGCCTTTTGCCTTTGGGCTGGGGTTTCTCCACCAGCTGGGCTCGCATGTGCCCCCTGACTCACCCCCTGCCCCGCCCGCCCTTTCTCTGTGACACGTACAATGGACATGTCACAGAGGCAGGCGGAGCCGTCAGATATAAAAGGAGTGAGAAGCTCTCCCACTGTCACTCTCTGCTCTCAGATCAGGCACGCAGCAGCTCTGATATGGAACCCATGGACACCACACCTCCTTCCCACGCCATCATCTACCATTCTGCTCCTGTTTTCCCCAGCACCCCATTTACGCCTTTGCCGGGCATCGGTGCTTCAGCAGGCAGCACGTCTGACCCCGAACCTATGGACACCACGCCTCCTTCCCACGCCGTCATCTTCCGTTCTGCTCCTGTTTTCTCCAGCACCCCATTTACGGCTTTGGCGGGCATCGGTGCTTCAGCAGGCAGCACCTCAGACCCCGAACCTATGGACACCACACCTCCTTCCCACGCCGTCATCTTCCATTCTGCTCCTGCTTTCTCCAGCACCCGTTCACGGCTTTGGCAGTCACGGCGTTGACGGGCATCGGTGCTTCGGCAGGCAGCACGTCTCACACCAAAGCTTCGGACACCTCACCTCCTTTACAGGCTGACAAGACCCAACAGATAGACCAACACTTCAAAGTTATGACAGAAAGTTGAGTAAGGTATACATTTGCAATTTCATTTATTATTATTAAAAAGCACAACTGTAGTGCTTAGACTATAACAAGCACTATTCTAAGTTCTTACCAAATATTAACCCACATATTCCTCATAATGGCAACCCTATAGGCAGGTAATGTTCTTTTTTTTTTGTGGTACGCAGGCCTCTCACTGTCGTGGCCTCTCCCGCTACCGATCACAGGCTCTGGACGTGCGGGCTCAGCGGCCATGGCTCACGGGCCCAACCGCTCCACGGCATGTGGGATCCTCCCGGACCGGGGCATGAACCCGTGCCCCCTGCATCAGCAGGCGGACTCCCAACCACTGCACCACTATGGAAGCCCGGCAGGTAATATTCGTAATATTCACTTTTGGTGGGAAACTGAGGCCCAGAGACGTTGAATAACTTGCCTAATGCCACACAGTAAGTAGGTGGCAAAAACCCAGGAGTAAAACCAGACCGTCTAGACTTTCATCCCTTTGCTGTGTCACCTTATTATAAGTTGTGGTTAGGGAAGGGACTAAATTGGCAAGACTCTGAACTCAAAGGAGAAGGGAGAAATGAGACAATGAGTGATCCTAGAAACTAGAGAAGATTTAGGCTCAGAAATTTCTGATGATGAGACCCAGAAGATCAAGAACTTGGTTGGAATACTAACTTGGGGTAGTATCTGAATCCATTGAGAAATGGTTTTGTTTTGTGTAAAATTTAGAAAGGCCAGTTGGATGAAGATTAATGAAGAAAAAAGAAGGAAGGAAAAGGAAAAGGTGCCTTAAGTGAGACATAACCACTTCACTCTAAGTACTAGGGGTGTGGTCCTGTGGGAGAGGATGGAGCTCTCTCTACCAGGTTTGTCACCAGGATGAACAAGGAGAAACATGGCAAGCATTGTACTCGTTTTGATGATCCCTCAAAACCACGGCTTCAGTTTCCAAGAATGACCTACGGTAGCATAACTACTGTGTGTCAGACATGCCACTAAGTGTGTTTCCAGTCACACATTTTAATTGGAGAAAAGGATCAATAGTCTATCTACCTCAGATCACACAGAGGGTGGGGGAGCCCGTTTTTAAACCATCTGCCTCCAATTCCAGGTGCCAGGAGCCAGACTCAGCCTACAGGTCTCTTCTGCTCACCTGGAAGTGAAACCATGTGTCATGATTAGTGAAATCCTGTCTTCACTCATCAAGGTACCTTGAACACTTGCACGTCCTCCAAGTAGCATGTAGCATAAGCAAAAAGATGTTTGCCCTGGTATTGTCCAGGAACTTGGAATCAGCTGTGCCTAGGTAGGCGGAGCTGGTTTAGAGTGGAGAGGACCACCGATCTTCCACCTGGGAAAGTGCCTTTTGGCCTTCTGCCATCAGAGGGCCAAACACTCCAGCCTGAGAATGTGCTGAGCCCTGTAGCCTATTACACCAGCTCAGAACAACGAGGAGCACATCTTTGTCCAATCACCTTGCCTCAAGCTCCCCATGACCCATACTGCCCTGCTTCTTTATTCTTTATCCCACAGATACCCCAAGCCCCTTGCTTTCGGGAAGGAGGATTGGAGACCTATTTTCACGTCACTTCCTCGCATGGCTGCCCTGTGAATAAACCTCCTCTTTGCTGCAAACCTCAGCATCTCAGTGTTTTGGCTTGCTGCGCCTCAGACACAATGGTTAGGAGCAGTGGTAAAGGTCCCTTGCCTGTAAGGGAAGCTGGTAGGGCCTAGTAGTCACTTTGTGGATGTTTTCTCCTCCCAGGGGGCAGACGTCCTGCTCTTCCGGAAAGGGAGAAATGCAGGAGCTGGACCCTTGCCCTCAGCATCACCGTCACCTAGGAGCTTCTTAGCAGGACAGAATCCAGGCCCCACCCAGAACTACTGAATACCAGCCTGCATTTAACAAGATCCCCAAGGGAGGCACACCCATGTGAAATTTGGAGAGGCACCAAGCTGTCATCCTCTTCTCCGCAGCTAATGAAAACCAAGCAAAGATTCATCCCAAGCCTACTCTGCCTCAGTCAATTGGATATCATATGAGCTCATTTAATCCTCCCCAGAACCTGCAAATGAGACTGCACATGCCACGGAGCAACTAAGACCGTGCGCCACAACTACCGAGCCTGCGCTCTAGAGCCCGTGATCCAAAACTACTGAAGCCCACACACCTACACTCCATGCTCAGCAACAACGAGAAGCCACCCCAATGAGAAGCCTGCGCACTGCAACAAAGAGTAGCCCCCGCTCACTGCAACTAGAGAAAGCCCGCACACAGCAATGAAGAGCCTATGCAGCCAAAAATAAATAAATAAATAAACCTGTTAAAAAATAAACCGTGTTTTAGTAACTTACTAAAAGGCACACAATCAGTCAATCTGAGCAAGAATTCAATCCCAAATCTGTCACACTGAAGTTTAAGCTAGTACTTGAGATTAATAAAAACAGCACTAAATTAAAAGTTCAGAGATACTTTTTATTTCATACTCTTTCACTAACACTCTTTGGAGATAAATTATTTCATTTATATGGGCCTTAGTTTTTACAACTATAACAGTTGGAAGCTTGACTAGATGATCTGTATGTAGTTTTCCAATTCTAAAATGTTCCACTAATTTGGATTCCTACAATAATTGCTCTTGCAATACATGCATGCTGCCACCAAGTAGCAGTAGAGACTACTAGTTCCTTTTTTATCCCTAGTGGGGAGTGCATTTTGACATCAGACTTATCCGTCAATAGTACAACCTGTTAGTGTAACTATAAAATAACAGAATAATCTGGTATTCTCTCCTGCAAAGCAGAAGCTTTACATTGTGTCTGTGAGTCGTATCAGAATCACCGGTAGGTTTTGACACACAGAGGAAATCCAGAACCCACTGAATGAGAATCTTCAGAGACAGGACTTGGGCTTCTGGATTCTGGAGCTCCCATCATTTGTATATTTTATTTCATTTTATTTTTTGCCTATGTACAATATTAGTCACATCCTTTGGAATCTTTAAAAGTTTCTTTTTGTTTTAAATTTTAGAATATTCCATAATCTTCACCTACTTTTCATAAGGTGTTATCTGTTATGTTTATTCGATCTTGTGCTTCTCCTGGTTAAGACTTCATTATTTTTTTTTCGGGGCCCTGCCTCATGTCTTGGAGGATCTTATTTCCCTGACCTGGGATTGGACCCCAGGGCCCCAGCAGTGAAAGCGCCAAGTTCTAACCACTGGAAAACCAGGGAATTCCCAAGGCTTCGTTTAAAATGACTTCTTTTCCCACTCTAATTCATTCCTGGGATGAATTTCATGTTTGAACATTAAAGCAACCTGGCATTACCAAAATAAAGCTACTTTGATTCTGATATATGATTGTTTTACATACCATGGGTACAGTTTGTGCTTCTGTTTACACATTTTGCATGCATTTTCAAAAGAGAAACTGGCCTGTGATTCTATTCTTGTAATATTCTTTATAGATTTTGTTTTGTTTTGTTTTTAAGATCCTATACTTTATTTTTTATTTATTTTTTGTGGCTGCATTGGGTCTTCATTGTTGCACGCGAGCTTACTGTAGTTGTGGTGAGCGGGGGGCTATTCTTTGTTGTGGTGAGTAGGCTTCTCCTTGCGGTGGCCTGTCTTGTTGTGGAGCATGGGTTCTAGGCATGCAGGCTTCAGTAGTTGCGGCACACGGGCTCAGCAGTTGTGGCCCGCAGGCTCCAGAGCGCAGGCTCAGCAGTTGTGGCACGTGGGCGTAGCTGCTCCACGGCATGTGGGATCTTCCCCCACAAGGGCTCGAACCCGTGTCCCCTGCATTGGGAGGTGGATTCTTAACCACTGCACCATCAGGGAAGCCCTTCTTTTTACTTTTGATCTGAAGCTTATGTTGGCCTTATAAATACTTTGAGCAATATATAGTTTTCTGTTTCCTGGAAGATTTTTATGTAAGATTACCAATACTTCTTCCCTAAATATTTGGAAGAAGTTACGTGGAAACCCATTTATCCCTGGAAATCATTTTCTGTAAAGGTACTTAACTATACAAACAACTTTTTGGGTAGATACAGGTGTTTTAGATATTTTTTCTTTGTTGGGTTAGTCTTGTTAGGTTGCATTTGTTAAGAATGTGTAATTTGGGATGAATTTTCAAATTTATAACTATAAAATTATCATAATTTTAACAGCTTTATTGGGATGTAATTTACATACCATAATTTCAACTCTTTTATGTATACAATTCAGTGGTTCTTAGTGTAACCACTAAAAGACTTGTGGAACCATCACGACAATCCAATTGTAGATTTTTGTCCCCTCACAAAAAACCCATTACACATTAACAAGGTTTTTTCATTCTCCTCAACCCTCTCAGCCCTAGGCAACCACTAATCGACTTCCTGTCTCTACAGAGTGGCTATTCTGGGCACTTCATATAAATGGCACCATACAATATGTGATCTTTTGTGATTGGCTGCTTTAACTTTACATAATGCTTTCATGGTTCATTCATGTTGTAACATGGATCAATATTTCATTCCTTTTTAGAGCTGAATGCTATTCTATTGTACGGCTATTCCACATTTTGTTTCTTCATTTATCAGATTGACATTTGAATTATTTCCACCTTTTGTTTTTAGAAATATGTTTCCCTGAACATTCACGTACAAGCTTTTGTGCAGACATAAGTTTTCATTTCTCTTAGGTATATGTTTAGTAATGGAACTGCTGGGTCATAGGGTAACTCGATGTTTAACACTTGCAGGAACTCTCAAGCTGTTTTGTAAAATGGCCGCGCCATTTTACATTCCCACCAGCAATGTATGTGGCTTTTAATCTCTTTTCTTACAGCCTAGCATGTCGTCTATGCTGGGAAACGTTTCACATGTAGTTGAGCAGGATGAGCATTTTACTGTTCGGTTGAGTATTCTCTAGACATTTAGTAGGTCTTGTTAATTCACAGTCTTGTCCAAGTCTTCTATATCGTTGTTGATCTTCTGCCTAATTGTTCTATCCATTATTGACCGTGGAGTACTGAAGCCTCTACCTAATATTGTGCAATTATCTATTTCTTCCTTCAATTCTTCATGGGTGTTGGTATTTTCTTCTTCATGTACTTTGGTTTTATCTTATTCAGGGCAAATATGTTAAAAATTTTGGTATCTTCCCTTTTTTATCATAAAATGTCCCTTCTCATATCTAGTAACTCTTTTGTTTGTTTTAAAGTCTATAGTTTCTGGTATTAGTATAGCCACTTCAGCATGCTTATGGTTGCTATTTGCATGCACCTCTTATGTTTCACTGAACTTTGTGAGAAGGCAGGGCCTGGGAGCTGCGGCCTCACACTCGGGCTCCAGAGGAAGATGTGTGTGACACACCTCAAACTGACCCAAAACACGGAGCAAAACCAGCCATCTAGAGGTCTAAAAGAGAGCCACTGCAGCTACTAGCCCATAGGTCCAAGGAAAATAAATTCTTGTTTATGTAACTGAGTTTTGGGGCGATTTCTTCCAAAGCATTATCACAGCAAGAGCTGACTAACACCACATCCTCCAAATCATTGTTATGTAAATGGCTGCCACCAGGCCTACATGTAAGGTAATTGTGTACTCAAAATGTGAGAATTCTTGAACTCTTGGTGCCTCTCCAACACAATGTACATGGCTAAATTTCCGCCAGTAAGTTCACTAATATACCACAAAGATCTCCCTAAACTTTTATTAAATGCAATGCAAAGTTCTTTCTTTTCATTTTCTGCTTTGGCATAGTTAAAATGCTTTTTATCCATGTAAATCGGCTCTTGCTCTTTGGCTTCTGTGGTTAGAGTCTTTTGAACTCTTTGGCTTTTCAGCTCCTAGGCTGTAACGTTTGAATCAGCAAATGCCCCAAGGAGAAAAGCTGCAGCAAATGTCAAGCTTGCGTCTGTGTTTCCCTTCTCTCCACAACTTGGCCCACATGTCTTGGTGTCTCTCCAACATTCAGATGCCAGAGAACACATGTGTTCTTACTTTATCCAGGTTTTCTAAAATTTCTTTAGACTTCACCTGATCTTATGTTATTATTGAACTATCATCTCAATTACCACTCGGAAGAAAATTTACAATTTTGAGAGAAAAGGGAACCCTGGTACACTGTTGGTAGGGATGTAAACTGGTGCAGCCACTGTGGAAAACAGTATGGAGGGTTCTCCAAAACCTAAAAAGAGAACTACTATATGACCTCGCAACTCCACTCTTAGGTATAAATCTGAATAAACCAGAAACACGTGATCTCAATAACATGTACTGGAAAAGATACATGCAACCCAATGTTCGCAGCATCCTTGTGTACAATTACCAAGATATGGAAGCAACCTAAGTGTCATCAAGAGATGAATAGATAAAGAAGATGTGGTACATATAACCAATGGCATACTACTCAGCCTTACAAAAGAACAAAATTTTGCCATTTGGAGCAACATAGATGGCCTTGGAGGGCATTGTGGTAAGTGAAATAAGTCAAACAGAAACAAATACTGTAGGATATCACCTATATATGGAATCTAAAAAATACAACTATCTAGCAAATATAACAAAACAGAAGGAGAGTTACAGATATAGAGAACAAACTAATGGTTGCCAGCGCAGAGGGGGAGGAGGGGGCAATACAGGGGTCGGGAAGTGAGAGATGTAAACTACTAGGTCCACAATAGGCTCAAGGATGTATTGTACAACACAGGGAATATAGGCAATATTTTGTAATAACTGTAAATGTAAAGTAACCTTTAAAAAGTATATAAACATGTTTTTAAAAGAAATCATACTGAAAATTGGAAACAATTTAAATATCCATCAACAGGAAAAAGCACATATGAATTATTGTATTTCCGTACATGGGAATCCTACATAGCGAGGAAAGTACGTGAACCAGACAGATCTTTACGTGTCAGCATGCATGAACCTAGCAAAGATAACACTAAATATAGTAAGAAGACAAAATATAGAATACTATATGCGGTTTATGAATACTTAAAAAGGTAGCATAAATAGAAAGACGTCCATGTCAGTGATGGAGACCAAGTTCAGAAGAGTGGTTACCCAGGGTCAGCTGGGGAGTGGCTGTGTTTGGGAAAGTGGTCACACCAGACTCTTCAACAGGAATGGAAATGTTTCAGTTCACACGCTGGCTGGAAGACAGAGGAGTGTCTGCGATGTTATAATGTGAGCATCTAGGGGATCTGATGCGCGGGAGCTGGTAGAGGGTGGAGGCATCCAGAAGGTGGTGGTAGAAGAGGAACGTTGTACACAGAACGCCTAAGGCCTGACCAGAGGACAACCACTGTTCTAGAAACTGGACACAAATCCAACTTCTACGGCCAGCCCTAAAAGACAAACTGAGGCATATTTAAAATTTTAAGACTTTATGTGAGCAAAATTAGATTCAATTCAGGCACCACCAAAGTGGAAGCGGTGAGGAGCACTCCAGCCACAGGAGCTGCAGAGATGTTTATTTTAAAAGAGCAGAAGCAAAGCAAGGAAATGACGGATTTGCTATAGCTTTAAAGCCTAGTTGGTGGTTTGTGACTGGCTGTCCTCAGCGGTGTCCGTCACCCTGAGCCGTTGACGGGCTTAGATTTTCCTTGCTTTACATAGGCGGCCGCATCACTAGAGCCACCACAGTCTAACGGCCCCCTGCAGGGTTAATTTACTAACACCAATTGTCTGAGTCATTCCTCTTACTCAGTCACTTCACTTCCTACGCCTCAGTTTCTCTTCTGTAAAGTGGACATTCAGTAGTAAATTCTCTGTGGAGGTGTCAGTGCAAAACAAAGTGATTATTAGTAACCATGATCATGTCCTGAATACACTGAACACGTCCCTGTTTGCCAACCACCGTGTCAAGTCAGCAGAGACAACAGAAATTAAGAGCTCTCCGCAAAAATTCACACACCCGTGCACCAGGTAACGGACCACAGGTAGACGTTCACTCAGCCTTTCATGTGTCCCTCACGGAGTGCACGCTCTCTCCTAGGCGGGGTGATCACAGACACTTAGCGGCAGTTTAATGACTTTTTAAATGCGTTGATACAACCATGTCTCACTTTTGTTTGGATCAGTCAGCAAACACTTTTTGTAAACCCCATACTCTCCACACCTCCTACCTTTCGCGCCACCCTAGTCTCGAATCTCCTGCCCCTGCTCCTCAGGCTGGGTCCCCATGGGAGGCGGGGCTGCGTGCTGACACACTGAGGAGCGGGCGGAGGTCTTCGATCCCCGCCCACACAGCGCTGCCCACAGGTTTGAACCGCAGCGCGGAGAGCGAAGAGGTCTGAGCCAACATGAGCACGGCATCGAGGGGCCTGCCTAGCTGGGGCCAGTGGCCCTGTGTCTTCTGCCTGCAATGCGGGTCCTGCGCATGCTGCACCTGAGGGGCCGTGAGGCGAGCAGGGGCCACCAGGCAGGTGTGGACATCGTGTCCGCAGCCAGGGTCCCCGAGGCCATGCTGCGGCAATGATCACTTGCTGAATCTGAGCCGCGACAGTGCGGGGATATGTAAGGGAAGTGCTGGAGAAAAACAGCAAGCAGCGAAGGGAGATGGAGATGGTTAGATGCTAGGAGGAGGCTGCTAGCTGAAACTAAGTGATCCCTGAGGACTTTCTGGGGAAGATAAAATTTAAGAGGGAGCAAGGAGCATATCTGGGAAGTGAATAGTACAGGTAGAGGGAACAGTCCGATGGAAAGTCAATGAGGCTAGAGTAGGCTGGAGTACCCAAGGAGCAGAAAGGATGGCAGTGTGTGGAAAACAGAGCAAGCAAAGTGGAGAGGAGAAGGAAACAGTCAGACACGAAACAGAGGTCCACATTTCTAGGGCTCTGGAGGCACTTTGAGGACTTTGATTCTTCTGTGAAGAAGCCATTGAAGAGATTTCAGTGACATGATCTGACTTATGTTTTAACAGGATCTCTCTGGATGCCATGTTGATTAGAGAGTGTAGGAGAGTAAGGACAAGCCCCAGAAGACCAAGAGTTGATTCAAAGACGTGATTACTCAAACATGGTCCCCCTCCTCAGTGAGGACGCAGAGCAGGAATCGGCAAATCATGGCCACAAATCAAATCAGGCTCTTAGCCTGGATCTGTGGGACTGTGAGCTAATAATGGTTCTCACGTTTAGAAAGCTTGTTGAAGAAGAAAGAGGAGAAGCTACAGAAGCTGTATATGGCCCACAAAGCCTAAGATATTTAAAATCCAGAAAATGCTTTCCAACACCTGATGTAAAGCATGTGGCTCGTAGGAGGTGCTCAACAAAATTTGGAAGAGGAATACAAGTGTCAATTAGTTCCTGAAAACACTGTAAAGTGATAGGTGTCAAGAAACATTTATCCCTTCACCCTTAACCTTCACAAATGATGCCATTTCCATCGAGCTATTGAAAAATATATTCTGGCTTTCAAAACAATAAACCAGGGGCCATTTTATCACATAAGTAAGGTCATAAGCAACTGTCGAGTAAAGTTGAAATAGCAACAAATCAAATAAAAACAAAAAACCTTTTTATAGACTTTTAAGCCTTACAAAGCATTTTCATGTTCATTCTCTAATTTAATCCTCAAATCTACTCCATGAGGTAGTTATTATTTTCCCTTTAGAAATGACCACATATTCCAATCCTCAGTGATTGCCCACGAAAAGCTGAAATCTTGAGTGTCACATCTATTAATGCCAAGGTTGGGTTTTTTTCCCATGGGAACATTGGATGCTAAAATCCACAGGGATTTTCAGCTCAAGATGGCAGACAAGGAAACATATTCACTTTCTGTTCCTCCTGAAACCATATTTAAACAATACTGTAGAAATACCAAACTTAATCAACCAATCAAAGCCAAGACATTTTGGAAGTCATCCACCACAGAAAGATTTCAACACATTTCGAGAAGGCAAACAATGAAATGGAGGAGCCATGAATAAAATAATGAAGAAAAGACTAACCCTAAGTAAGGTCTGCACAAAGCCAGTCAGCTTTGGCTGAGCTCTGGTTGTAGTAAAGGGCAGAGGAAAGAAGAGGGGCTGAAAACAAGGAGACAAAAGTTATTTTAGGAAAAAAAGATCATTTAATGAGCTCCAGGGAACACTCAGCCTGCTGCCATACTAACTCATGAATTACAATGGATTGTTGGTAAGCAAGATGAGAAAACAGGGAAGAAACCAAACAAACAAAAATCAAGACATTGTTTCTTACTGAACTCTCCTCAAATGAGATCGAGGAATTAGGGTTCAATGCCACAGCTGTAAATCATTTCTGCTCTTGGAGAGGTTAGAAAGGGCTTATAATATTTACCCTTTTCTTTCAGACATAATTTAGGTGTGAGCAAAAGCTTTTTGTGTCCTCCAACCCCAAAGTTTATTGGGGATGGAAGTCCAAATTTGCTGTGACATACCATAAAAAGAATCTCACGAGCAGAGGGTCCAACTAATTCTGGAATATATGAATTATGCCCAGTGTTATTTTCCATACACTTTGAACAAAACTATAGAAATACATTTTGACTGATCTATACGATTCTGGGTTCTGAAACTTCTACATGTCACCTGTGTGATACATAACACACAATGTCAGCCCCAGGAGAGAGAAAACACTCCAATGAAGCAAGCCAAAGACACAAGTTTTAAACAAGGTCAAGTGATGTGTAGACCATCAGCTTCCAGCTCCTGAATAACAACACATGTTTCCCTCGTCCTAGACACCCAAGAGTACGTCTCCTCTCTTGGGCATAAGAATCTCTCGAGTTACATATGTGTAATAAAGAGTGGACCCAGCTGGCCTACTCACAATGACCAAATTGTGTTGATCGTACTTTAAACCAATACATCGCTCCACGCTGAAGTTGCAATAAAGGATATATTGGCTTTCTAGACATGAATGAGACGCCTTGCTGGATATACTCCAGGAAGGCCAGAGAAACTGGCTTCTAATCCATACGGAACAATTCACTGGTGAATTTCTTTCAGGATAGCCCATGATTTATCTAGACTACAATCTTTACATATCTGGATCCTTCAAACTAGACAAAGGGAAAATCCGGCCTTCAAGCCTCAGTTAGACATGTGGAATGGCAGCACCAATGGTAGCACCAGCTGACAACTGGTGGTCCCTGACCTGTATCTTCTGAGATTAGAACACAGTGCGGTGGATGACCAATTCATGTGTTGAACAGAAGAAGACCTCCCACAGGGCAGTGTAGCTGTTCGTTACAGGTATGGCACTTAGGGCTAAGTACCATAAGGACTACAAGAAAAAATGAAAAACAAGGAACACATGAAGCATATATGGTAAGGGGGCACCACAGTCCAGAACACGAGCTCTGCAATCACACAGGCTTGCTTCGAATCCCGGCTAAGCCACTACCATCTGTATACCCTGAAGAACAGTGCAAGGTTTAAATGTTGTCTGACCAAATTTCAAAAAAGAAGTGAAGAAAGAACCTACCTGCCAGGAAGGGACATCGTGGGGTGCAGCATGCAGTCGGATCAGGGCTCTGCATCTCCTGCTCAGAAACCTTCGCCACCTGGCTCACGGTGATGCTGGCAGCTGAGCAGCCCTGGAGAAGGCGATCCTGTCTCCAGGCCTCGCAGAGAAGCTGGGGAGGTCCCCGGAGGAGGTGGCCCACACCCTGGCAAGCTCTGGGTGCCTCCTGCCCTCAGCTCTGAGCAGCCTCTGGCCTCTGGGCCCCGTAGTGGGGAAGGGCTGGCCGATACATACGCGCAGCTGAGGGGCCTGCAGAGCCGGTGCCCAGGCAGGGTGAGCTCTGAAGGAGAAGGCTTCCACAGTCCCCAACAGTCTCTGCGTGGTGGCCCATCCCGTGCCAAACACCTGCCACCCACAGCGAGAAGACCCAGCCACTAGAAAGTCCAGAAGGGGCCCCGCCTTTTGCCTTTGGGCTGGGGTTTCTCCACCAGCTGGGCTCGCATGTGCCCCCTGACTCACCCCCTGCCCCGCCCGCCCTTTCTCTGTGACACGTACAATGGACATGTCACAGAGGCAGGCGGAGCCGTCAGATATAAAAGGAGTGAGAAGCTCTCCCACTGTCACTCTCTGCTCTCAGATCAGGCACGCAGCAGCTCTGATATGGAACCCATGGACACCACACCTCCTTCCCACGCCATCATCTACCATTCTGCTCCTGTTTTCCCCAGCACCCCATTTACGCCTTTGCCGGGCATCGGTGCTTCAGCAGGCAGCACGTCTGACCCCGAACCTATGGACACCACGCCTCCTTCCCATGCCGTCATCTTCCGTTCTGCTCCTGTTTTCTCCAGCACCCCATTTACGGCTTTGGCGGGCATCGGTGCTTCAGCAGGCAGCACCTCAGACCCCGAACCTATGGACACCACACCTCCTTCCCACGCCGTCATCTTCCATTCTGCTCCTGCTTTCTCCAGCACCCATTCACGGCTTTAGCGGTCACAGCGTTGACGGGCATCGGTGCTTCGGCAGGCAGCACGTCTCACACCAAAGCTACGGACACCTCACCTCCTTTACAGGCTGACAAGACCCAACAGATAGACCAACACTTCAAAGTTATGACAGAAAGTTGAGTAAGGTATACATTTGCAATTTCATTTATTATTATTAAAAAGCACAACTGTAGTGCTTAGACTATAACAAGCACTATTCTAAGTTCTTACCAAATATTAACCCACATATTCCTCATAATGGCAACCCTATAGGCAGGTAATGTTCTTTTTTTTGTGTGGTACGCAGGCCTCTCACTGTCGTGGCCTCTCCCGCTACCGATCACAGGCTCTGGACGTGCGGGCTCAGCGGCCATGGCTCACGGGCCCAACCGCTCCACGGCATGTGGGATCCTCCCGGACCGGGGCATGAACCCGTGCCCCCTGCATCAGCAGGCGGACTCCCAACCACTGCACCACTATGGAAGCCCGGCAGGTAATATTCGTAATATTCACTTTTGGGGGGAAACTGAGGCCCAGAGACGTTGAATAACTTGCCTAATGCCACACAGTAAGTAGGTGGCAAAAACCCAGGAGTAAAACCAGACTGTCTAGACTTTCATCCCTTTGCTGTGTCACCTTATTATAAGTTGTGGTTAGGGAAGGGACTAAATTGGCAAGACTCTGAACTCAAAGGAGAAGGGAGAAATGAGACAATGAGTGATCCTAGAAACTAGAGAAGATTTAGGATCAGAAATTTCTGATGATGAGACCCAGAAGATCAAGAACTTGGTTGGAATACTAACTTGGGGTAGTATCTGAATCCATTGAGAAATGGTTTTGTTTTGTGTAAAATTTAGAAAGGCCAGTTGGATGAAGATTAATGAAGAAAAAAGAAGGAAGGAAAAGGAAAAGGTGCCTTAAGTGAGACATAACCACTTCACTCTAAGTACTAGGGGTGTGGTCCTGTGGGAGAGGATGGAGCTCTCTCTACCAGGTTTGTCACCAGGATGAACAAGGAGAAACATGGCAAGCATTGTACTCGTTTTGATGATCCCTCAAAACCACGGCTTCAGTTTCCAAGAATGACCTACGGTAGCATAACTACTGTGTGTCAGACATGCCACTAAGTGTGTTTCCAGTCACACATTTTAATTGGAGAAAAGGATCAATAGTCTATCTACCTCAGATCACACAGAGGGTGGGGGAGCCCGTTTTTAAACCATCTGCCTCCAATTCCAGGTGCCAGGAGCCAGACTCAGCCTACAGGTCTCTTCTGCTCACCTGGAAGTGAAACCATGTGTCATGATTAGTGAAATCCTGTCTTCAATCATCAAGGTACCTTGAACACTTGCACGTCCTCCAAGTAGCATGTAGCATAAGCAAAAAGATGTTTGCCCTGGTATTGTCCAGGAACTTGGAATCAGCTGTGCCTAGGTAGGCGGAGCTGGTTTAGAGTGGAGAGGACCACCGATCTTCCACCTGGGAAAGTGCCTTTTGGCCTTCTGCCATCAGAGGGCCAAACACTCCAGCCTGAGAATGTGCTGAGCCCTGTAGCCTATTACACCAGCTCAGAACAACGAGGAGCACATCTTTGTCCAATCACCTTGCCTCAAGCTCCCCATGACCCATACTGCCCTGCTTCTTTATTCTTTATCCCACAGATACCCCAAGCCCCTTGCTTTCGGGAAGGAGGATTGGAGACCTATTTTCACGTCACTTCCTCGCATGGCTGCCCTGTGAATAAACCTCCTCTTTGCTGCAAACCTCAGCATCTCAGTGTTTTGGCTTGCTGCGCCTCAGACACAATGGTTGGGAGCAGTGGTAAAGGTCCCTTGCCTGTAAGGGAAGCTGGTAGGGCCTAGTAGTCACTTTGTGGATGTTTTCTCCTCCCGGGGGGCAGACGTCCTGCTCTTCCGGAAAGGGAGAAATGCAGGAGCTGGACCCTTGCCCTCAGCATCACCGTCACCTAGGAGCTTCTTAGCAGGACAGAATCCAGGCCCCACCCAGAACTACTGAATACCAGCCAGCATTTAACAAGATCCCCAAGGGAGGCACACCCATGTGAAATTTGGAGAGGCACCAAGCTGTCATCCTCTTTGCCGTAGCTAATGAAAACCAAGCAAAGATTCATCCCAAGCCTACTCTGCCTCAGTCAATTGGATATCATATGAGCTCATTTAATCCTCCCCAGAACCTGCAAATGAGACTGCACATGCCACGGAGCAACTAAGACCGTGTGCCACAACTACCAAGCCTGCGCTCTAGAGCCCGTGATCCAAAACTACTGAAGCCCACACACCTACACTCCATGCTCAGCAACAACGAGAAGCCACCCCAATGAGAAGCCTGCGCACTGCAACAAAGAGTAGCCCCCGCTCACTGCAACTAGAGAAAGCCCGCACACAGCAATGAAGAGCCTATGCAGCCAAAAATAAATAAATAAATAAACCTGTTACAAAATAAACCGTGTTTTAGTAACTTACTAAAAGGCACACAATCAGTCAATCTGAGCAAGAATTCAATCCCAAATCTGTCACACTGAAGTTTAAGCTAGTACTTGAGATTAATAAAAACAGCACTAAATTAAAAGTTCAGAGATATTTTTTATTTCATACTCTTTCACTAACACTCTTTGGAGATAAATCATTTCATTTATATGGGCCTTAGTTTTTACAACTATAACAGTTGGAAGCTTGACTAGATGATCTGTATGTAGTTTTCCAATTCTAAAATGTTCCACTAATTTGGATTCCTACAATAATTGCTCTTGCAATACATGCATGCTGCCACCAAGTAGCAGTAGAGACTACTAGTTCCTTTTTTATCCCTGTGGGGAGTGCATTTTGACATCAGACTTATCCGTCAATAGTACAACCTGTTAGTATAACTATAAAATAACAGAATAATCTGGTATTCTCTCCTGCAAAGCAGAAGCTTTACATTGTGTCTGTGAGTCGTATCAGAATCACCTGTAGATTTTGACACACAGAGGAATTCCAGAACCCACTGAATGAGAATCTTCAGAGACAGGACTTGGGCTTCTGGATTCTGGGGCTCCCATCATTTGTATATTTTATTTCATTTTATTTTTTGCCTATGTACAATATTGGTCACATCCTTTTGAATCTTTAAAAGTTTCTTTTTGTTTTAAATTTTAGAATATTCCATAATCTTCACCTACTTTTCATAAGGTGTTATCTGTTATGTTTATTCGATCTTGTGCTTCTCCTGGTTAAGACTTCATTATTTTTTTTTTCGGGGCCCTGCCTCATGTCTTGGAGGATCTTATTTCCCTGACCTGGGATTGGACCCCAGGGCCCCAGCAGTGAAAGCGCCAAGTTCTAACCACTGGAAAACCAGGGAATTCCCAAGGCTTCGTTTAAAATGACTTCTTTTCCCACTCTAATTCATTCCTGGGATGGATTTCATGTTTGAACATTAAAGCAACCTGGCATTACCAAAATAAAGCTACTTTGATTCTGATATATGATTGTTTTACATACCATGGGTACAGTTTGTGCTTCTGTTTACACATTTTGCATGCATTTTCAAAAGAGAAACTGGCCTGTGATTCTATTCTTGTAATATTCTTTATAGATTTTGTTTTGTTTTTAAGATTCTATCTTTTTTATTTATTTATTTGTGGCTGCATTGGGTCTTCATTGTTGCACGCGAGCTTTCTGTAGTTGTGGTGAGCGGGGGGCTATTCTTTGTTGTGGTGAGTAGGCTTCTCCTTGCGGTGGCCTGTCTTGTTGTGGAGCACGGGTTCTAGGCATGCAGGCTTCAGTAGTTGCGGCACACGGGCTCAGCAGCTGTGGCTCACAGGCTCCAGAGCGCAGGCTCAGCAGTTGTGGCACGTGGGCGTAGCTGCTCCACGGCATGTGGGATCTTCCCCCACAAGGGCTCGAACCCGTGTCCCCTGCATTGGGAGGTGGATTCTTAACCACTGCACCATCAGGGAAGCCCTTCTTTTTACTTTTGATCTGAAGCTTATGTTGGCCTTATAAATACTTTGAGCAATATATAGTTTTCTGTTTCCTGGAAGATTTTTATGTAAGATTACCAATACTTCTTCCCTAAATATTTGGAAGAAGTTACGTGGAAACCCATTTATCCCTGGAAATCATTTTCTGTAAAGGTACTTAACTATACAAACAACTTTTTGGGTAGATACAGGTGTTTTAGATATTTTTTCTTTGTTGGGTTAGTCTTGTTAGGTTGCATTTGTTAAGAATGTGTAATTTGGGATGAATTTTCAAATTTATAACTATAAAATTATCATAATTTTAACAGCTTTATTGGGATGTAATTTACATACCATAATTTCAACTCTTTTATGTATACAATTCAGTGGTTCTTAGTGTAACCACTAAAAGACTTGTGGAACCATCACGACAATCCAATTGTAGATTTTTGTCCCCTCACAAAAAAACCCATTACACATTAACAAGGTTTTTTCATTCTCCTCAACCCTCTCAGCCCTAGGCAACCACTAATCGACTTCCTGTCTCTACAGAGTGGCTATTCTGGGCACTTCATATAAATGGCACCATACAATATGTGATCTTTTGTGATTGGCTGCTTTAACTTTACATAATGCTTTCATGGTTCATTCATGTTGTAACATGGATCAATATTTCATTCCTTTTTAGAGCTGAATGCTATTCTATTGTACGGCTATTCCACATTTTGTTTCTTCATTTATCAGATTGACATTTGAATTATTTCCACCTTTTGTTTTTAGAAATATGTTTCCCTGAACATTCACGTACAAGCTTTTGTGCAGACATAAGTTTTCATTTCTCTTAGGTATATGTTTAGTAATGGAACTGCTGGGTCATAGGGTAACTCGATGTTTAACACTTGCAGGAACTCTCAAGCTGTTTTGTAAAATGGCCGCGCCATTTTACATTCCCACCAGCAATGTATGTGGCTTTTAATCTCTTTTCTTACAGCCTAGCATGTCGTCTATGCTGGGAAACGTTTCACATGTAGTTGAGCAGGATGAGCATTTTACTGTTCGGTTGAGTATTCTCTAGACATTTAGTAGGTCTTGTTAATTCACAGTCTTGTCCAAGTCTTCTATATCGTTGTTGATCTTCTGCCTAATTGTTCTATCCATTATTGACCGTGGAGTACTGAAGCCTCTACCTAATATTGTGCAATTATCTATTTCTTCCTTCAATTCTTCATGGGTGTTGGTATTTTCTTCTTCATGTACTTTGGTTTTATCTTATTCAGGGCAAATATGTTAAAAATTTTGGTATCTTCCCTTTTTTATCATAAAATGTCCCTTTTCATATCTAGTAACTCTTTTGTTTGTTTTAAAGTCTATATTTTCTGGTATTAGTATAGCCACTTCAGCATGCTTATGGTTGCTATTTGCATGCACCTCTTATGTTTCACTGAACTTTGTGAGAAGGCAGGGCCTGGGAGCTGCGGCCTCACACTCGGGCTCCAGAGGAAGATGTGTGTGACACACCTCAAACTGACCCAAAACACGGAGCAAAACCAGCCATCTAGAGGTCTAAAAGAGAGCCACTGCAGCTACTAGCCCATAGGTCCAAGGAAAATAAATTCTTGTTTATGTAACTGAGTTTGGGGGCGATTTCTTCCAAAGCATTATCACAGCAAGAGCTGACTAACACCACATCCTCCAAATCATTGTTATGTAAATGGCTGCCACCAGGCCTACATGTAAGGTAATTGTGTACTCAAAATGTGAGAATTCTTGAACTCTTGGTGCCTCTCCAACACAATGTACATGGCTAAATTTCCGCCAGTAAGTTCACTAATATACCACAAAGATCTCCCTAAACTTTTATTAAATGCAATGCAAAGTTCTTTCTTTTCATTTTCTGCTTTGGCATAGTTAAAATGCTTTTTATCCATGTAAATCGGCTCTTGCTCTTTGGCTTCTGTGGTTAGAGTCTTTTGAACTCTTTGGCTTTTCAGCTCCTAGGCTGTAACGTTTGAATCAGCAAATGCCCCAAGGAGAAAAGCTGCAGCAAATGTCAAGCTTGCGTCTGTGTTTCCCTTCTCTCCACAACTTGGCCCACATGTCTTGGTGTCTCTCCAACATTCAGATGCCAGAGAACACATGTGTTCTTACTTTATCCAGGTTTTCTAAAATTTCTTTAGACTTCACCTGATCTTATGTTATTATTGAACTATCATCTCAATTACCACTCGGAAGAAAATTTACAATTTTGAGAGAAAAGGGAACCCTGGTACACTGTTGGTAGGGATGTAAACTGGTGCAGCCACTGTGGAAAACAGTATGGAGGGTTCTCCAAAACCTAAAAAGAGAACTACTATATGACCTCGCAACTCCACTCTTAGGTATAAATCTGAATAAACCAGAAACACGTGATCTCAATAACATGTACTGGAAAAGATACATGCAACCCAATGTTCGCAGCATCCTTGTGTACAATTACCAAGATATGGAAGCAACCTAAGTGTCATCAAGAGATGAATAGATAAAGAAGATGTGGTACATATAACCAATGGCATACTACTCAGCCTTACAAAAGAACAAAATTTTGCCATTTGGAGCAACATAGATGGCCTTGGAGGGCATTGTGGTAAGTGAAATAAGTCAAACAGAAACAAATACTGTAGGATATCACCTATATATGGAATCTAAAAAATACAACTATCTAGCAAATATAACAAAACAGAAGGAGAGTTACAGATATAGAGAACAAACTAATGGTTGCCAGCGCAGAGGGGGAGGAGGGGGCAATACAGGGGTCGGGAAGTGAGAGATGTAAACTACTAGGTCCACAATAGGCTCAAGGATGTATTGTACAACACAGGGAATATAGGCAATATTTTGTAATAACTGTAAATGTAAAGTAACCTTTAAAAAGTATATAAACATGTTTTTAAAAGAAATCATACTGAAAATTGGAAACAATTTAAATATCCATCAACAGGAAAAAGCACATATGAATTATTGTATTTCCGTACATGGGAATCCTACATAGCGAGGAAAGTACGTGAACCAGACAGATCTTTACGTGTCAGCATGCATGAACCTAGCAAAGATAACACTAAATATAGTAAGAAGACAAAATATAGAATACTATATGCGGTTTATGAATACTTAAAAAGGTAGCATAAATAGAAAGACGTCCATGTCAGTGATGGAGACCAAGTTCAGAAGAGTGGTTACCCAGGGTCAGCTGGGGAGTGGCTGTGTTTGGGAAAGTGGTCACACCAGACTCTTCAACAGGAATGGAAATGTTTCAGTTCACACGCTGGCTGGAAGACAGAGGAGTGTCTGCGATGTTATAATGTGAGCATCTAGGGGATCTGATGCGCGGGAGCTGGTAGAGGGTGGAGGCATCCAGAAGGTGGTGGTAGAAGAGGAACGTTGTACACAGAACGCCTAAGGCCTGACCAGAGGACAACCACTGTTCTAGAAACTGGACACAAATCCAACTTCTACGGCCAGCCCTAAAAGACAAACTGAGGCATATTTAAAATTTTAAGACTTTATGTGAGCAAAATTAGATTCAATTCAGGCACCACCAAAGTGGAAGCGGTGAGGAGCACTCCAGCCACAGGAGCTGCAGAGATGTTTATTTTAAAAGAGCAGAAGCAAAGCAAGGAAATGACTGATTTGCTATAGCTTTAAAGCCTAGTTGGTGGTTTGTGACTGGCTGTCCTCAGCGGTGTCCGTCACCCTGAGCCGTTGACGGGCTTAGATTTTCCTTGCTTTACATAGGCGGCCGCATCACTAGAGCCACCACAGTCTAACGGCCCCCTGCAGGGTTAATTTACTAACACCAATTGTCTGAGTCATTCCTCTTACTCAGTCACTTCACTTCCTACGCCTCAGTTTCTCTTCTGTAAAGTGGACATTCAGTAGTAAATTCTCTGTGGAGGTGTCAGTGCAAAACAAAGTGATTATTAGTAACCATGATCATGTCCTGAATACACTGAACACGTCCCTGTTTGCCAACCACCGTGTCAAGTCAGCAGAGACAACAGAAATTAAGAGCTCTCCGCAAAAATTCACACACCCGTGCACCAGGTAACGGACCACAGGTAGACGTTCACTCAGCCTTTCATGTGTCCCTCACGGAGTGCACGCTCTCTCCTAGGCGGGGTGATCACAGACACTTAGCGGCAGTTTAATGACTTTTTAAATGCGTTGATACAACCATGTCTCACTTTTGTTTGGATCAGTCAGCAAACACTTTTTGTAAACCCCATACTCTCCACACCTCCTACCTTTCGCGCCACCCTAGTCTCGAATCTCCTGCCCCTGCTCCTCAGGCTGGGTCCCCATGGGAGGCGGGGCTGCGTGCTGACACACTGAGGAGCGGGCGGAGGTCTTCGATCCCCGCCCACACAGCGCTGCCCACAGGTTTGAACCGCAGTGCGGAGAGCGAAGAGGTCTGAGCCAACATGAGCACGGCATCGAGGGGCCTGCCTAGCTGGGGCCAGTGGCCCTGTGTCTTCTGCCTGCAATGCGGGTCCTGCGCATGCTGCACCTGAGGGGCCGTGAGGCGAGCAGGGGCCACCAGGCAGGTGTGGACATCGTGTCCGCAGCCAGGGTCCCCGAGGCCATGCTGCGGCAATGATCACTTGCTGAATCTGAGCCGCGACAGTGCGGGAATATATAAGGGAAGTGCTGGAGAAAAACAGCAAGCAGGGAAGGGAGATGGAGATGGTTAGATGCTAGGAGGAGGCTGCTAGCTGAAACTAAGTGATCCCTGAGGACTTTCTGGGAAAGATAAAATTTAAGAGGGAGCAAGGAGCATATCTGGGAAGTGAATAGTACAGGTAGAGGGAACAGTCCGATGGAAAGTCAATGAGGCTAGAGTAGGCTGGAGTACCCAAGGAGCAGAAAGGATGGCAGTGTGTGGAAAACAGAGCAAGCAAAGTGGAGAGGAGAAGGAAACAGTCAGACACGAAACAGAGGTCCACATTTCTAGGGCTCTGGAGGCACTTTGAGGACTTTGATTCTTCTGTGAAGAAGCCATTGAAGAGATTTCAGTGACATGATCTGACTTATGTTTAACAGGATCTCTCTGGATGCCATGTTGATTAGAGAGTGTAGGAGAGTAAGGACAAGCCCCAGAAGACCAAGAGTTGATTCAAAGACGTGATTACTCAAACATGGTCCCCCTCCTCAGTGAGGACGCAGAGCAGGAATCGGCAAATCATGGCCACAAATCAAATCAGGCTCTCAGCCTGGATCTGTGGGACTGTGAGCTAATAATGGTTCTCACGTTTAGAAAGCTTGTTGAAGAAGAAAGAGGAGAAGCTACAGAAGCTGTATATGGCCCACAAAGCCTAAGATATTTAAAATCCAGAAAATGCTTTCCAACACCTGATGTAAAGCATGTGGCTCGTAGGAGGTGCTCAACAAAATTTGGAAGAGGAATACAAGTGTCAATTAGTTCCTGAAAACACTGTAAAGTGATAGGTGTCAAGAAACATTTATCCCTTCACCCTTAACCTTCACAAATGATGCCATTTCCATCGAGCTATTGAAAAATATATTCTGGCTTTCAAAACAATAAACCAGGGGCCATTTTATCACATAAGTAAGGTCATAAGCAACTGTCGAGTAAAGTTGAAATAGCAACAAATCAAATAAAAACAAAAAACCTTTTTATAGACTTTTAAGCCTTACAAAGCATTTTCATGTTCATTCTCTAATTTAATCCTCAAATCTACTCCATGAGGTAGTTATTATTTTCCCTTTAGAAATGACCACATATTCCAATCCTCAGTGATTGCCCACGAAAAGCTGAAATCTTGAGTGTCACATCTATTAATGCCAAGGTTGGGTTTTTTTCCCATGGGAACATTGGATGCTAAAATCCACAGGGATTTTCAGCTCAAGATGGCAGACAAGGAAACATATTCACTTTCTGTTCCTCCTGAAACCATATTTAAACAATACTGTAGAAATACCAAACTTAATCAACCAATCAAAGCCAAGACATTTTGGAAGTCATCCACCACAGAAAGATTTCAACACATTTCGAGAAGGCAAACAATGAAATGGAGGAGCCATGAATAAAATAATGAAGAAAAGACTAACCCTAAGTAAGGTCTGCACAAAGCCAGTCAGCTTTGGCTGAGCTCTGGTTGTAGTAAAGGGCAGAGGAAAGAAGAGGGGCTGAAAACAAGGAGACAAAAGTTATTTTAGGTAAAAAAGATCATTTAATGAGCTCCAGGGAACACTCAGCCTGCTGCCATACTAACTCATGAATTACAATGGATTGTTGGTAAGCAAGATGAGAAAACAGGGAAGAAACCAAACAAACAAAAATCAAGACATTGTTTCTTACTGAACTCTCCTCAAATGAGATCGAGGAATTAGGGTTCAATGCCACAGCTGTAAATCATTTCTGCTCTTGGAGAGGTTAGAAAGGGCTTATAATATTTACCCTTTTCTTTCAGACATAATTTAGGTGTGAGCAAAAGCTTTTTGTGTCCTCCAACCCCAAAGTTTATTGGGGATGGAAGTCCAAATTTGCTGTGACATACCATAAAAAGAATCTCACGAGCAGAGGGTCCAACTAATTCTGGAATATATGAATTATGCCCAGTGTTATTTTCCATACACTTTGAACAAAACTATAGAAATACATTTTGACTGATCTATACGATTCTGGGTTCTGAAACTTCTACATGTCACCTGTGTGATACATAACACACAATGTCAGCCCCAGGAGAGAGAAAACACTCCAATGAAGCAAGCCAAAGACACAAGTTTTAAACAAGGTCAAGTGATGTGTAGACCATCAGCTTCCAGCTCCTGAATAACAACACATGTTTCCCTCGTCCTAGACACCCAAGAGTACGTCTCCTCTCTTGGGCATAAGAATCTCTCGAGTTACATATGTGTAATAAAGAGTGGACCCAGCTGGCCTACTCACAATGACCAAATTGTGTTGATCGTACTTTAAACCAATACATCGCTCCACGCTGAAGTTGCAATAAAGGATATATTGGCTTTCTAGACATGAATGAGACGCCTTGCTGGATATACTCCAGGAAGGCCAGAGAAACTGGCTTCTAATCCATACGGAACAATTCACTGGTGAATTTCTTTCAGGATAGCCCATGATTTATCTAGACTACAATCTTTACATATCTGGATCCTTCAAACTAGACAAAGGGAAAATCCGGCTTTCAAGCCTCAGTTAGACATGTGGAATGGCAGCACCAATGGTAGCACCAGCTGACAACCGGTGGTCCCTGACCTGTATCTTCTGAGATTAGAACACAGTGCGGTGGATGACCAATTCATGTGTTGAACAGAAGAAGACCTCCCACAGGGCAGTGTAGCTGTTCGTTACAGGTATGGCACTTAGGGCTAAGTACCATAAGGACTACAAGAAAAAATGAAAAACAAGGAACACATGAAGCATATATGGTAAGGGGGCACCACAGTCCAGAACACGAGCTCTGGAATCACACAGGCTTGCTTCGAATCCCGGCTAAGCCACTACCATCTGTATACCCTGAAGAACAGTGCAAGGTTTAAATGTTGTCTGACCAAATTTCAAAAGAGAAGTGAAGAAAGAACCTACCTGCCAGGAAGGGACATCGTGGGGTGCAGCATGCAGTCGGATCAGGGCTCTGCATCTCCTGCTCAGAAACCTTCGCCACCTGGCTCACGGTGATGCTGGCAGCTGAGCAGCCCTGGAGAAGGCGATCCTGTCTCCAGGCCTCGCAGAGAAGCTGGGGAGGTCCCCGGAGGAGGTGGCCCACACCCTGGCAAGCTCTGGGTGCCTCCTGCCCTCAGCTCTGAGCAGCCTCTGGCCTCTGGGCCCCGTAGTGGGGAAGGGCTGGCCGATACATACGCGCAGCTGAGGGGCCTGCAGAGCCGGTGCCCAGGCAGGGTGAGCTCTGAAGGAGAAGGCTTCCACAGTCCCCAACAGTCTCTGCATGGTGGCCCATCCCGTGACAAACACCTGCCACCCACAGCGAGAAGACCCAGCCACTAGAAAATCCACAAGGGGCCCGCCTTTTGCCTTTGGGCTGGGGTTTCTCCACCAGCTGGGCTCGCATGTGCCCCCTGACTCACCCCCTGCCCCGCCCGCCCTTTCTCTGTGACACGTACAATGGACATGTCACAGAGGCAGGCGGAGCCGTCAGATATAAAAGGAGTGAGAAGCTCTCCCACTGTCACTCTCTGCTCTCAGATCAGGCACGCAGCAGCTCTGATATGGAACCCATGGACACCACACCTCCTTCCCACGCCATCATCTACCATTCTGCTCCTGTTTTCCCCAGCACCCCATTTACGCCTTTGCCGGGCATCGGTGCTTCAGCAGGCAGCACGTCTGACCCTGAACCTATGGACACCATGCCTCCTTCCCACGCCGTCATCTTCCGTTCTGCTCCTGTTTTCTCCAGCACCCCATTTACGGCTTTGGCGGGCATCGGTGCTTCAGCAGGCAGCACCTCAGACCCCGAACCTATGGACACCACACCTCCTTCCCACGCCATCATCTTCCATTCTGCTCCTGCTTTCTCCAGCACCCGTTCACGGCTTTGGCGGTCACGGCGTTGACGGGCATCGGTGCTTCGGCAGGCAGCACGTCTCACACCAAAGCTACAGACGCCTCACCTCCTTTACAGGCTGACAAGACCCAACAGATAGACCAACACTTCAAAGTTATGACACAAAGTTGAGTAAGGTATACATTTGCAATTTCATTTATTATTATTAAAAAGCACAACTGTAGTGCTTAGACTATAACAAGCACTATTCTAAGTTCTTACCAAATATTAACCCACATATTCCTCATAATGGCAACCCTATAGGCAGGTAATGTTCTTTTTTTTGTGTGGTACGCAGGCCTCTCACTGTCGTGGCCTCTCCCGCTACCGATCACAGGCTCTGGACGTGCGGGCTCAGCGGCCATGGCTCACGGGCCCAACCGCTCCACGGCATGTGGGATCCTCCTGGACCGGGGCATGAACCCGTGCCCCCTGCATCAGCAGGCGGACTCCCAACCACTGCACCACTATGGAAGCCCGGCAGGTCATATTCGTAATATTCACTTTTGGGGGGGAAACTGAGGCCCAGAGACGTTGAATAGCTTGCCTAATGCCACACAGTAAGTAGGTGGCAAAAACCCAGGAGTAAAACCAGACCGTCTAGACTTTCATCCCTTTGCTGTGTCACCTTATTATAAGTTGTGGTTAGGGAAGGGACTAAATTGGCAAGACTCTGAACTCAAAGGAGAAGGGAGAAATGAGACAATGAGTGATCCTAGAAACTAGAGAAGATTTAGGCTCAGAAATTTCTGATGATGAGACCCGGAAGATCAAGAACTTGGTTGGAATACTAACTTGGGGTAGTATCTGAATCCATTGAGAAATGGTTTTGTTTTGTGTAAAATATAGAAAGGCCAGTTGGATGAAGATTAATGAAGAAAAAAGAAGGAAGGAAAAGGAAAAGGTGCCTTAAGTGAGACATAACCACTTCACTCTAAGTACTAGGGGTGTGGTCCTGTGGGAGAGGATGGAGCTCTCTCTACCAGGTTTGTCACCAGGATGAACAAGGAGAAACATGGCAAGCATTGTACTCGTTTTGATGATCCCTCAAAACCACGGCTTCAGTTTCCAAGAATGACCTACGGTAGCAAAACTACTGTGTGTCAGACATGCCACTAAGTGTGTTTCCAGTCACACATTTTAATTGGAGGAAAGGATCAATAGTCTATCTACCTCAGATCACACAGAGGGTGGGGGAGCCCGTTTTTAAACCATCTGCCTCCAATTCCAGGTGCCAGGAGCCAGACTCAGCCTACAGGTCTCTTCTGCTCACCTGGAAGTGAAACCATGCGTCATGATTAGTGAAATCCTGTCTTCACTCATCAAGGTACCTTGAATACTTGCACGTCCTCCAAGTAGCATGTAGCATAAGCAAAACGATGTTTGCCCCGGTATCGTCCAGGAACTTGGAATCAGCTGTGCCTAGGTAGGCGGAGCTGGTTTAGAGTGGAGAGGACCACCGATCTTCCACCTGGGCAAGTGCCTTTTGGCCTTCTGCCATCAGAGGGCCAAAAACTCCAGCCTGAGAATGTGCTGAGACCTGTAGCCTATTACACCAGCTCAGAACAATGAGGAGCACATCTTTGTCCAATCACCTTGCCTCAAGCTCCCCATGACCCATACTGCCCTGCTTCTTTATTCTTTATCCCACAGATACCCCAAGCCCCTTGCTTTCGGGAAGGAGGATTGGAGACCTATTTTCACGTCACTTCCTCGCATGGCTGCCCTGTGAATAAACCTCCTCTTTGCTGCAAACCTCAGCATCTCAGTGTTTTGGCTTGCTGCGCCTCAGACACAATGGTTGGGAGCAGTGGTAAAGGTCCCTTGCCTGTAAGGGAAGCTGGTGCCTAGTAGTCACTTTGTGGATGTTTTCTCCTCCCGGGGGGCAGACGTCCTGCTCTTCCAGAAAGGGAGAAATGCAGGACCTGGACGGTTGACCTCAGCATCACCGTCACCTAGGAGCTTCTTAGCAGGACAGAATCCAGGCCCCACACAGAACTACTGAATACCAGCCTGCATTTAACAAGATCCCCAAGGGAGGCACATCCATGTGAAATTTGGAGAGGCAACAAGCTGTCATCCTCTTCTCCGCAGCTAATGAAAACCAAGCAAAGATTCATCCCAAGCCTACTCTGCCTCAGTCAATTGGATATCATATGAGCTCATTTAATCCTCCCCAGAACCTGCAAATGAGACTGCACATGCCACGGAGCAACTAAGACCGTGCGCCACAACTACCGAGCCTGCGCTCTAGAGCCCGTGAACCAAAACTACTGAAGCCCACACACCTACACTCCATGCTCAGCAACAACGAGAAGCCACCCCAATGAGAAGCCTGTGCACTGCAACAAAGAGTAGCCCCCGCTCACTGCAACTAGAGAAAGCCCGCACACAGCAATGAAGAGCCTATGCAGCCAAAAATAAATAAATAAATAAACCTGTTAAAAAATAAAGCGTGTTTTAGTAACTTACTAAAAGGCACACAATCAGTCAATCTGAGCAAGAATTCAATCCCAAATCTGTCACACCGAAGTTTAAGCTAGTACTTGAGATTAATAAAAACAGCACTAAATTAAAAGTTCAGAGATACTTTTTATTTCATACACTTTCACTAACACTCTTTGGAGATAAATCATTTCATTTATATGGGCCTTAGTTTTTACAACTATAACAGTTGGAAGCTTGACTAGATGATCTGTATGTAGTTTTCCAATTCTAAAATGTTCCACTAATTTGGATTCCTACAATAATTGCTCTTGCAATACATGCATGCTGCCACCAAGTAGCAGTAGAGACTACTAGTTCCTTTTTTATCCCTAGTGGGGAGTGCATTTTGACATCAGACTTATCCGTCAATAGTACAACCTGTTAGTGTAACTATAAAATAACAGAATAATCTGGTATTCTCTCCTGCAAAGCAGAAGCTTTACATTGTGTCTGTGAGTCGTATCAGAATCACCGGTAGGTTTTGACACACAGAGGAAATCCAGGACCCACTGAATGAGAATCTTCAGAGACAGGACTTGGGCTTCTGGATTCTGGGGCTCCCATCATTTGTATATTTTATTTCATTTTATTTTTTGCCTATGTACAATATTAGTCACATCCTTTGGAATCTTTAAAAGTTTCTTTTTGTTTTAAATTTTAGAATATTCCATAATCTTCACCTACTTTTCATAAGGTGTTATCTGTTATGTTTATTCGATCTTGTGCTTCTCCTGGTTAAGATTTCATTTTTTTTTTTTCCGGGGCACTGCCTCATGTCTTGAAGGATCTTATTTCCCTGACCTGGGATTGGACCCCAGGGCCCCAGCAGTGAAAGCGCCAAGTTCTAACCACTAGAAAACCAGGGAATTCCCAAGGCTTCGTTTAAAATGACTTCTTTTCCCACTCTAATTCATTCCTGGGATGGAGTTCATGTTTGAACATTAAAGCAACCTGGCATTACCAAAATAAAGCTACTTTGATTCTGATATATGATTGTTTTACATACCATGGGTACAGTTTGTGCTTCTGTTTACACATTTTGCATGCATTTTCAAAAGAGAAACTGGCCTGTGATTCTATTCTTGTAATATTCTTTATAGATTTTGTTTTGTTTTGTTTTTAAGATCCTATACTTTATTTTTTATTTATTTATTTGTGGCTGCATTGGGTCTTCATTGTTGCACGCGAGCTTTCTCTAGTTGTTGTGAGCGGGGGGCTATTCTTTGTTGTGGTGAGTAGGCTTCTCCTTGCGGTGGCCTGTCTTGTTGTGGAGCATGGGTTCTAGGCATGCAGGCTTCAGTAGTTGCGGCACACGGGCTCAGCAGTTGTGGCCCGCAGGCTCCAGAGTGCAGGCTCAGCAGTTGTGGCACGTGGGCGTAGCTGCTCCACGGCATGTGGGATCTTCCCCCACAAGGGCTCGAACCCGTGTCCCCTGCATTGGGAGGTGGATTCTTAACCACTGCACCATCAGGGAAGCCCTTCTTTTTACTTTTGATCTGAAGCTTATGTTGGCCTTATAAATACTTTGAGCAATATATAGTTTTCTGTTTCCTGGAAGATTTTTATGTAAGATTACCAATACTTCTTCCCTAAATATTTGGAAGAAGTTACGTGGAAACCCATTTATCCCTGGAAATCATTTTCTGTAAAGGTACTTAACTATACAAACAACTTTTTGAGTAGATACAGGTGTTTTAGATATTTTTTCTTTGTTGGGTTAGTCTTGTTAGGTTGCATTTGTTAAGAATGTGTAATTTTGGATGAATTTTCAAATTTATAACTATAAAATTATCATAATTTTAACAGCTTTATTGGGATGTAATTTACATACCATAATTTCAACTCTTTTATGTATACAATTCAGTGGTTCTTAGTGTAACCACTAAAAGACTTGTGGAACCATCACGACAGTCCAATTGTAGATTTTTGTCCCCTCACAAAAAACCCATTACACATTAACAAGGTTTTTTCATTCTCCTCAACCCTCTCAGCCCTAGGCAACCACTAATCGACTTCCTGTCTCTACAGATTGGCTATTCTGGGCACTTCATATAAATGGCACCATACAATATGTGATCTTTTGTGATTGGCTGCTTTAACTTTACATAATGCTTTCATGGTTCATTCATGTTGTAACATGGATCAATATTTCATGCCTTTTTAGAGCTGAATGCTATTCTATTGTACGGCTATTCCACATTTTGTTTCTTCATTTATCAGATTGACATTTGAATTATTTCCACCTTTTGTTTTTAGAAATAGGTTTCCCTGAACATTCACGTACAAGCTTTTGTGCAGACATAAGTTTTCATTTCTCTTAGGTATATATTTAGTAATGGAACTGCTGGGTCATAGGGTAACTCGATGTTTAACACTTGTAGGAACCCTCAAGCTGTTTTGTAAAATGGCCGCGCCATTTTACATTCCCACCAGCAATGTATGTGGCTTTTAATCTTTTTTCTTACAGCCTAGCATGTCGTCTATGCTGGGAAACGTTTCACATGTAGTTGAGCAGGATGAGCATTTTACTGTTCGGTTGAGTATTCTCTAGACATTTAGTAGGTCTTGTTAATTCACAGTCTTGTCCAAGTCTTCTATATCGTTGTTGATCTTCTGCCTAATTGTTCTATCCATTATTGACCGTGGAGTACTGAAGCCTCTACCTAATATTGTGCAATTATCTATTTCTTCCTTCAATTCTTCATGGGTGTTGGTATTTTCTTCTTCATGTACTTTGGTTTTATCTTATTCAGGGCAAATATGTTAAAAATTTTGGTATCTTCCCTTTTTTATCATAAAATGTCCCTTCTCATATCTAGTAACTCTTTTGTTTGTTTTAAAGTCTATACTTTCTGGTATTAGTATAGCCACTTCAGCATGCTTATGGTTGCTATTTGCATGCACCTCTTATGTTTCACTGAACTTTGTGAGAAGGCAGGGCCTGGGAGCTGCAGCCTCACACTTGGGCTCCAGAGGAAGATGTGTGTGACAGACCTCAAACTGACCCAAAACACGGAGCAAAACCAGCCATCTAGAGGTCTAAAAGAGAGCCACTGCAGCTACTAGCCCATAGGTCCAAGGAAAATAAATTCTTGTTTATGTAACTGAGTTTTGGGGCGATTTCTTCCAAAGCATTATCACAGCAAGAGCTGACTAACACCACATCCTCCAAATCATTGTTATGTAAATGGCTGCCACCAGGCCTACATGTAAGGTAATTGTGTACTCAAAATGTGAGAATTCTTGAACTCTTGGTGCCTCTCCAACACAATGTACATGGCTAAATTTCCGCCAGTAAGTTCACTAATATACCACAAAGATCTCCCTAAACTTTTATTAAATGCAATGCAAAGTTCTTTCTTTTCATTTTCTGCTTTGGCATAGTTAAAATGCTTTTTATCCATGTAAATCGGCTCTTGCTCTTTGGCTTCTGTGGTTAGAGTCTTTTGAACTCTTTGGCTTTTCAGCTCCTAGGCTGTAACGTTTGAATCAGCAAATGCCCCAAGGAGAAAAGCTGCAGCAAATGTCAAGCTTGCGTCTGTGTTTCCCTTCTCTCCACAACTTGGCCCACATATCTTGGTGTCTCTCCAACATTCAGATGCCAGAGAACACATGTGTTCTTACTTTATCCAGGTTTTCTAAAATTTCTTTAGACTTCACCTGATCTTATGTTATTATTGAACTATCATCTCAATTACCACTAGGAAGAAAATTTACAATGTTTGAGAGAAAAGGGAACCCTGGTACACTGTTGGTAGGGATGTAAACTGGTGCAGCCACTGTGGAAAACAGTATGGAGGGTTCTCCAAAACCTAAAAAGAGAACTACTATATGACCTTGCAACTCCACTCTTAGGTATAAATCTGAAAAAACCAAAAACACGTGTTCTCAATAACATGTACTGGAAAAGATACATGCACCCCAATGTTCGCAGCATCCTTGTGTACAATTACCAAGATATGGAAGCAACCTAAGTGTCATCAAGAGATGAATAGATAAAGAAGATGTGGTACATATAACCAATGGCATACTACTCAGCCTTACAAAAGAACAAAACTTTGCCATTTGCAGCAACATAGATGGCCTTGGAGGGCATTGTGGTAAGGGAAATAAGTCAAACAGAAACAAATACTGTAGGATATCACCTATATATGGAATCTCAAAAATACAACTATCTATCAAATATAACAAAACAGAAGGAGAGTTACAGATATAGAGAACAAACTAATGGTTGCCAGCACAGAGGGGGAGGAGGGGGCAATACAGGGGTCGGGAAGTGAGAGATATAAACTACTAGGTCCACAATAGGCTCAAGGATGTATTGTACAACACAGGGAATATAGGCAATATTTTGTAATAACTGTAAATGTAAAGTAACCTTTAAAAAGTATATAAACATGTTTTTAAAAGAAATCATACTGAAAATTGGAAACAATTTAAATATCCATCAACAGGAGAAAGCACATATGAATTATTGTATTTCCGTACATGGGAATCCTACATAGCGAGGAAAGTACGTGAACTAGACAGATCTTTACGTGTCAGCATGCATGAACCTAGCAAAGATAACACTAAATAAAGCAAGTAAGAAGACAAAATATAGAATACTATATGCGGTTTATGAATACTTAAAAATGTAGCATAAATAGAAAGATGTCCGTGTCAGTGATGGAGACCAAGTTCAGAAGAGTGGTTACCCAGGGTCAACTGGGGAGTGGCTGTGTTTGGGAAAGTGGTCACACCAGACTCTTCAACAGGAATGGAAATGTTTCAGTTCACATGCTGGCTGGAAGACAGAGGAGTGTCTGCGATGTTATAATGTGAGCATCTAGGGGATCTGATGCGCGGGAGATGGTAGAGGGTGGAGGCATCCAGAAGGTGGTGGTAGAAGAGGAACGTTGTACACAGAACGCCTAAGGCCTGACCAGAGGACAACCACTGTTCTAGAAACTGGACACAAATCCAACTTCTACGGCCAGCCCTAAAAGACAAACTGAGGCATATTTAAAATTTTAAGACTTTATGTGAGCAAAATTAGATTCAATTCAGGCACCACCAAAGTGGAAGCGGTGAGGAGCACTCCAGCCACAGGAGCTGCAGAGATGCTTATTTTAAAAGAGCAGAAGCAAAGCAAGGTAATGACTGATTTGCTATAGCTTTAAAGCCTAGTTGGTGGTTTGTGACTGGCTGTCCTCAGCGGTGTCCATCACCCTGAGCCGTTGACAGGCTTAGATTTTCCTTGCTTTACATAGGCGGCCGCATCACTAGAGCCACCACAGTCTAACGGCCCCCTGCAGGGTTAATTTACTAACACCAATTGTCTGAGTCATTCCTCTTACTCATCAATTCACTTCCTACGCCTCAGTTTCTCTTCTGTAAAGTGGACATTCAGTAGTAAATTCTCTGTGGAGGTGTCAGCGCAAAACAAAGTGATTATTAGTAACCATGATCATGTCCTGAATACACTGAACACGTCACTGTTTGCCAACCACCGTGTCAAGTCAGCAGAGACAACAGAAATTAAGAGCTCTCCGCAAAAATTCACACACCCGTGCACCAGGTAACGGACCACAGGTAGACGTTCACTCAGCCTTTCATGTGTCCCTCACGGAGTGCACGCTCTCTCCTAGGCGGGGTGATCACAGACACTTAGCGGCAGTTTAATGACTTTTTAAATGCGTTGATACAACCATGTCTCACTTTTGTTTGGATCAGTCAGCAAACACTTTTTGTAAACCCCATACTCTCCACACCTCCTACCTTTCGCGCCACCCTAGTCTCGAATCTCCTGCCCCTGCTCCTCAGGCTGGCTCCCCATGGGAGGCGGGGCTGCGTGCTGACACACTGAGGAGCGGGCGGAGGTCTTCGATCCCCGCCCACACAGCGCTGCCCACAGGTTTGAACCGCAGCGCGGAGAGCGAAGAGGTCTGAGCCAACATGAGCACGGCATCGAGGGGCCTGCCTAGCTGGGGCCAGTGGCCCTGTGTCTTCTGCCTGCAATGTGGGTCCTGCGCATGCTGCACCTGAGGGGCCGTGAGGCGAGCAGGGGCCACCAGGCAGGTGTGGACATCGTGTCCGCAGCCAGGGTCCCCGAGGCCATGCTGCGGCAATGATCACTTGCTGAATCTGAGCCGCGACAGTGCGGGCGTATATAAGGGAAGTGCTGGAGAAAAACAGCAAGCAGGGAAGGGAGATGGAGATGGTTAGATGCTAGGAGGAGGCTGCTAGCTGAAACTAAGTGATCCCTGAGGACTTTCTGGGGAAGATAAAATTTAAGAGGGAGCAAGGAGCATATCTGGGAAGTGAATAGTACAGGTAGAGGGAACAGTCCGATGGAAAGTCAATGAGGCTAGAGTAGGCTGGAGTACCCAAGGAGCAGAAAGGATGGCAGTGTGTGGAAAACAGAGCAAGCAAAGTGGAGAGGAGAAGGAAACAGTCAGACACGAAACAGAGGTCCACATTTCTAGGGCTCTGGAGGCACTTTGAGGACTTTGATTCTTCTGTGAAGAAGCCATTGAAGAGATTTCAGTGACATGATCTGACTTATGTTTTAACAGGATCTCTCTGGATGCCATGTTGATTAGAGAGTGTAGGAGAGTAAGGACAAGCCCCAGAAGACCAAGAGTTGATTCAAAGAAGTGATTACTCAAACATGGTCCCCCTCCTCAGTGAGGACGCAGAGCAGGAATCGGCAAATCATGGCCACAAATCAAATCAGGCTCTCAGCCTGGATCTGTGGGACTGTGAGCTAATAATGGTTCTCACGTTTAGAAAGCTTGTTGAAGAAGAAAGAGGAGAAGCTACAGAAGCTGTATATGGCCCACAAAGCCTAAGATATTTAAAATCCAGAAAATGCTTTCCAACACCTGACGTAAAGCATGTGGCTCGTAGGAGGTGCTCAACAAAATTTGGAAGAGGAATACAAGTGTCAATTAGTTCCTGAAAACACTGTAAAGTGATAGGTGTCAAGAAACATTTATCCCTTCACCCTTAACCTTCACAAATGATGCCATTTCCATCGAGCTATTGAAAAATATATTCTGGCTTTCAAAACAATAAACCAGGGGCCATTTTATCACATAAGTAAGGTCATAAGCAACTGTCGAGTAAAGTTGAAATAGCAACAAATCAAATAAAAACAAAAAACCTTTTTATAGACTTTTAAGCCTTACAAAGCATTTTCATGTTCATTCTCTAATTTAATCCTCAAATCTACTCCATGAGGTAGTTATTATTTTCCCTTTAGAAATGACCACATATTCCAATCCTCAGTGATTGCCCACGAAAAGCTGAAATCTTGAGTGTCACATCTATTAATGCCAAGGTTGGGTTTTTTTCCCATGGGAACATTGGATGCTAAAATCCACAGGGATTTTCAGCTCAAGATGGCAGACAAGGAAACATATTCACTTTCTGTTCCTCCTGAAACCATATTTAAACAATACTGTAGAAATACCAAACTTAATCAACCAATCAAAGCCAAGACATTTTGGAAGTCATCCACCACAGAAAGATTTCAACACATTTCGAGAAGGCAAACAATGAAATGGAGGAGCCATGAATAAAATAATGAAGAAAAGACTAACCCTAAGTAAGGTCTGCACAAAGCCAGTCAGCTTTGGCTGAGCTCTGGTTGTAGTAAAGGGCAGAGGAAAGAAGAGGGGCTGAAAACAAGGAGACAAAAGTTATTTTAGGAAAAAAAGATCATTTAATGAGCTCCAGGGAACACTCAGCCTGCTGCCATACTAACTCATGAATTACAATGGATTGTTGGTAAGCAAGATGAGAAAACAGGGAAGAAACCAAACAAACAAAAATCAAGACATTGTTTCTTACTGAACTCTCCTCAAATGAGATCGAGGAATTAGGGTTCAATGCCACAGCTGTAAATCATTTCTGCTCTTGGAGAGGTTAGAAAGGGCTTATAATATTTACCCTTTTCTTTCAGACATAATTTAGGTGTGAGCAAAAGCTTTTTGTGTCCTCCAACCCCAAAGTTTATTGGGGATGGAAGTCCAAATTTGCTGTGACATACCATAAAAAGAATCTCATGAGCAGAGGGTCCAACGAATTCTGGAATATATGAATTATGCCCAGTGTTATTTTCCATACACTTTGAACAAAACTATAGAAATACATTTTGACTGATCTATACGATTCTGGGTTCTGAAACTTCTACATGTCACCTGTGTGATACATAACACACAATGTCAGCCTCAGGAGATAGAAAACACTCCAATGAAGCAAGCCAAAGACACAAGTTTTAAACAAGGTCAAGTGATGTGTAGACCATCAGCTTCCAGCTCCTGAATAACAACACATGTTTCCCTCGTCCTAGATACCCAAGAGTACGTCTCCTCTCTTGGGCATAAGAATCTCTCGAGTTACATATGTGTAATAAAGAGTGGACCCAGCTGGCCTACTCACAATGACCAAATTGTGTTGATCATACTTTAAACCAATACATCGCTCCACGCTGAAGTTGCAATAAAGGATATATTGGCTTTCTAGACATGAATGAGACGCCTTGCTGGATATACTCCAGGAAGGCCAGAGAAACTGGCTTCTAATCCATACGGAACAATTCACTGGTGAATTTCTTTCAGGATAGCCCATGATTTATCTAGACTACAATCTTTACATATCTGGATCCTTCAAACTAGACAAAGGGAAAATCCGGCCTTCAAGCCTCAGTTAGACATGTGGAATGGCAGCGCCAATGGTAGCACCAGCTGACAACTGGTGGTCCCTGACCTGTATCTTCTGAGATTAGAACACAGTGCGGTGGATGACCAATTCATGTGTTGAACAGAAGAAGACCTCCCACAGGGCAGTGTAGCTGTTCGTTACAGGTATGGCACTTAGGGCTAAGTACCATAAGGACTACAAGAAAAATTGAAAAACAAGGAAGACATGAAGCATATATGATAAGGGGGCACCACAGTCCAGAACACGAGCTCTGGAATCACACAGGCTTGCTTCGAATCCCGGCTAAGCCACTACCATCTGTATACCCTGAAGAACAGTGCAAGGTTTAAATGTTGTCTGACCAAATTTCAAAAGAGAAGTGAAGAAAGAACCTACCTGCCAGGAAGGGACATCGTGGGGTGCAGCATGCAGTCGGATCAGGGCTCTGCATCTCCTGCTCAGAAACCTTCGCCACCTGGCTCACGGTGATGCTGGCAGCTGAGCAGCCCTGGAGAAGGCGATCCTGTCTCCAGGCCTCGCAGAGAAGCTGGGGAGGTCCCCGGAGGAGGTGGCCCACACCCTGGCAAGCTCTGGGTGCCTCCTGCCCTCAGCTCTGAGCAGCCTCTGGCCTCTGGGCCCCGTAGTGGGGAAGGGCTGGCCGATACATACGCGCAGCTGAGGGGCCTGCAGAGCCGGTGCCCAGGCAGGGTGAGCTCTGAAGGAGAAGGCCTCCACAGTCCCCAACAGTCTCTGCATGGTGGCCCATCCCGTGCCAAACACCTGCCACCCACAGCGAGAAGACCCAGCCACTAGAAAGTCCACAAGGGGCCCCGCCTTTTGCCTTTGGGCTGGGGTTTCTCCACCAGCTGGGCTCGCATGTGCCCCCTGACTCACCCCCTGCCACGCCCGCCCTTTCTCTGTGACACGTACAATGGACATGTCACAGAGGCAGGCGGAGCCATCAGATATAAAAGGAGTGAGAAGCTCTCCCACTGTCACTCTCTGCTCTCAGATCAGGCACGCAGCAGCTCTGATATGGAACCCATGGACACCACACCTCCTTCCCACGCCATCATCTACCATTCTGCTCCTGTTTTCCCCAGCACCCCATTTACGCCTTTGCCGGGCATCGGTGCTTCAGCAGGCAGCACGTCTGACCCCGAACCTATGGACACCACGCCTCCTTCCCACGCCGTCATCTTCCGTTCTGCTCCTGTTTTCTCCAGCACCCCATTTACGGCTTTGGCGGGCATCGGTGCTTCAGCAGGCAGCACCTCAGACCCCGAACCTATGGACACCACACCTCCTTCCCACGCCGTCATCTTCCATTCTGCTCCTGCTTTCTCCAGCACCCGTTCACGGCTTTGGCGGTCACGGCGTTGACGGGCATCGGTGCTTCGTCAGGCAGCACGTCTCACACCAAAGCTACGGACACCTCACCTCCTTTACAGGCTGACAAGACCCAACAGATAGACCAACACTTCAAAGTTATGACAGAAAGTTGAGTAAGGTATACATTTGCAATTTCATTTATTATTATTAAAAAGCACAACTGTAGTGCTTAGACTATAACAAGCACTATTCTAAGTTCTTACCAAATATTAACCCACATATTCCTCATAATGGCAACCCTATAGGCAGGTAATGTTCTTTTTTTTTTTTGTGGTACGCAAGCCTCTCACTGTCGTGGCCTCTCCCGCTGCCGATCACAGGCTCTGGACACGCGGGCTCAGCGGCCATGGCTCACGGGCCCAACCGCTCCACGGCATGTGGGATCCTCCTGGACCGGGGCATGAACCCGTGCCCCTTGCATCAGCAGGCGGACTCCCAACCACTGCACCACTATGGAAGCCCGGCAGGTAATATTCATAATATTCACATTTGGGGGGAAACTGAGGCCAGGAGACATTGAATAGTTTGCCTAATGCCACACAGTAAGTAGGTGGCAAAAACCCAGGAGTAAAACCAGACCGTCTAGACTTTCATCACTTTGCTGTGTCACCTTATTATAAGTTGTGGTTAGGGAAGGGACTAAATTGGCAAGACTCTGAACTCAAAGGAGAAGGGAGAAATGAGACAATGAGTGATCCTAGAAACTAGAGAAGATTTAGGCTCAGAAATTTCTGATGATGAGACCCGGAAGATCAAGAACTTGGTTGGAATACTAACTTGGGGTAGTATCTGAATCCATTGAGAAATGGTTTTGTTTTGTGTAAAATATAGAAAGGCCAGTTGGATGAAGATTAATGAAGAAAAAAGAAGGAAGGAAAAGGAAAAGGTGCCTTAAGTGAGACATAACCACTTCACTCTAAGTACTAGGGGTGTGGTCCTGTGGGAAAGGATGGAGCTCTGTCTACCAGGTTTGTCACCAGGATGAACAAGGAGAAACATGGCAAGCATTGTACTCGTTTTGATGATCCCTCAAAACCACGGCTTCAGTTTCCAAGAATGACCTACGGTAGCATAACTACTGTGTGTCAGACATGCCACTAAGTGTGTTTCCAGTCACACATTTTAATTGGAGAAAAGGATCAATAGTCTATCTACCTCAGATCACACAGAGGGTGGGGGAGCCCGTTTTTAAACCATCTGCCTCCAATTCCAGGTGCCAGGAGCCAGACTCAGCCTACAGGTCTCTTCTGCTCACCTGGAAGTGAAACCATGCGTCATGATTAGTGAAATCCTGTCTTCACTCATCAAGGTACCTTGAACACTTGCACGTCCTCCAAGTAGCATGTAGCATAAGCAAAAAGATGTTTTCCCCGGTATCGTCCAGGAACTTGGAATCAGCTGTGCCTAGGTAGGCGGAGCTGGTTTAGAGTGGAGAGGACCACCGATCTTCCACCTGGGCAAGTGCCTTTTGGCCTTCTGCCATCAGAGGGCCAAAAACTCCAGCCTGAGAATGTGCTGAGCCCTGTAGCCTATTACACCAGCTCAGAACAATGAGGAGCACATCTTTGTCCAATCACCTTGCCTCAAGCTCCCCATGACCCATACTGCCCTGCTTCTTTATTCTTTATCCCACAGATACCCCAAGCCCCTTGCTTTCGGGAAGGAGGATTGGAGACCTATTTTCACGTCACTTCCTCGCATGGCTGCCCTGTGAATAAACCTCCTCTTTGCTGCAAACCTCAGCATCTCAGTGTTTTGGCTTGCTGCGCCTCAGACACAATGGTTGGGAGCAGTGGTAAAGGTCCCTTGCCTGTAAGGGAAGCTGGTAGGGCCTAGTAGTCACTTTGTGGATGTTTTGTCCTCTCGGGGGGCAGACGTCCTGCTCTTCCGGAAAGGGAGAAATGCAGGAGCTGGACGCTTGCCCTCAGCATCACCGTCACCTAGGAGCTTCTTAGCAGGACAGAATCCAGGCCCCACCCAGAACTACTGAATACTAGCCTGCATTTAACCAGATCCCCAAGGGAGGCACACCCATGTGAAATTTGGAGAGGCACCAAGCTGTCATCCTCTTCTCTGCAGCTAATGAAAACCAAGCAAAGATTCATCCCAAGCCTACTCTGCCTCAGTCAATTGGATATCATATGAGCTCATTTAATCCTCCCCAGAACCTGCAAATGAGACTGCACATGCCATGGAGCAACTAAGACCGTGCGAAACAACTACTGAGCGTACACTCTAGAGCCCTTGAACCACAACTACTGAAGCTGAAGATCAGGAGCGTTCATACCTATGCCTCTTACAAAGTCAGCTCTTTAGCTAAACATGAGCTCATGTTTAGCTAAATTTACACAATAATGAAGAAATCAGCTACAAGTGGAGACAATCCGAAAAAACAATCAATATCAGTATTAGATTCCCAAGCCCATCCATCTGATGTTGGAATAATCAGGTGCAAGGCAGAAAATATATGTAAAACTAGAATTGAAACAAGGAACAGGGATGTTTTAAAAGACTGGTAGGATCTTTAAAACATTTTTAAAGTACATGTCATTGATAAAGCTAAAAACTCGAAGGTTGTGTAATACAACAGATTAATCATGGAGAAGAGTGAAATTATGCTGTTTTGAAAAATATGGCCGATCAGATTTTCTGCCTAATTATATAAGAAGATTTACCTTAAGAAATACACATTATTTTAAAGACTTATTGGCTGTGAAATAAGTTAAGGGTATTTCAAATGGCTTGTCTGCAAAGAAAGGTGGCATGTAGGGAAACACAGAAAGTCGAGGGGAAAATATGTCAATATATACATTGCTATATGGTGAACTAAGCCTTAGGCCAGCAACAGTGTGGAGGACCTGACCCTTAGATACTTACAAGTAAGCTGGAATCTTCAAAAAGTTCAAATCTTTATAATTAAAAAGATTTATTATAAGTAATAACCAAGTGTTTAATTGACATTAGACGATCAAAACAATAAACCCTGACAACATAGAAAAAATAATAAAGATATGAGCAAAACGTAATAAAACAGAAAACGTATAAAATTGAGGTGATTTAGTAAGTCAAAAGAATATTCTTTGAAATGATATAACAAACACACTTTGATTAAGCAAAACAAAAACATAAGTAAATAATCTACATAAAGAATCAGGACAATGTTATAGCAGAGAATATATGAAATGCCAGTAAATTTGAACATTTCTGTAAAGTGGACAATTTCCTAGCTCTTAAAGTTTGCCAAATCTGACACAAGATGAAATCATTTAAGGCCATCATGACTGCCCTTTGCATCCTCGGTAAGCACTGGCCTCAGCATGCAGCTTCTGTCATCCATGGCAACCTGCGGAGAGGGGCCGGGGCTGCAGGAGGTTGGAACACTGCCCTCAGTGACGGTGTGGGTGTGACCATCTCTGCTGTGACTGAACAAAGGGCAGGGGAGCAGGGGGACCAATGTAGGGCCCTCAGAGCGTGGCAGGCCCTGTGGGGTGGCACAAGAATTGAGGTCTATGCCAAAGATCGCCTTCTTGGTCTGTGAGGCAACCCGGCCTCTCACCTTTCCACTCAGGTCGCCCTCCTACTTGATGTGTGTGTAGAACGTGTCCACGGAGTACACCTCGCTGCACAAGTAACCACAGGTCTGGGCGACGTAGCTTCCTGCAAGGTGACCGAAGGTCTCAGGCAGGCTTTCCCCACAGAAACATGCGGAGAGGCACCTGCCCAGGCCCCTGGCCGCTCAGTGCCCATGTCCCAGAGCGGGGGCCGCAAAGCAGCCCTGTCTGAGTCCCCTGCCCCTAGAGGGAGTTTTGGCCCAACACTTCTAGAAAACGGGGTCCATGCGGGCAATTCACTGGAGGGACACAAATATACCTTTGCCGACTTTCTGCTGAAACTCATGAGCGTTCACACCTAAGCCTCTTACAAGGTGAGGTGTTTAGATAAACATGAGCTCATGATCTAAATTAACACATTAATGAAAAAATCAGCTACAAGTGAAGATAATCAGCAAAAACAATCAATACCAGAATTAGATTCCCAAGGCCATGCATCAGACGTTGGAATAATCAGCTGCAAGGCAGAAAATGTACATAAAACTAGAACTGAAACAAGGAACAAGGATGTTTTAAAAGACTGGGAGGGTCTTTAAAACATTTTTAAATACATGTCATTGATAAAGCTAAAAACTCGATGGTTGTGTAATACAACCGATTAATCACGGAGAAGTGTGAAATTATGTTGTTTTGAAAAATATGGCAGATCAGATTTTCTGCCTAATTATATAAGAAGATTTATCTTAAAAAATACACATTATTTTAAACACTTATTGGCTGTAAAATAAGTGAAGGGTATTTCAAAGAGCTTGTCTGCAAAGAATGTTGAGAAGTAGGAAAACACAGATAGTCAAGGGGAAAATATGTTAAAATATACATTGCTCTATGGTGAACTAAGCCTTAGGCCAGCAACAATGTGGAGGACCTTGCCCTTAGATAATTACAAGTAAGCTGGAATCTTCAAAATGTTCAACTCTTTATAATTAAAAAGATTTATTAAAGTTAATAACCAAGTGTTTTAACTGACATCAGAAGATCAAAACAATATACCCAGAGAATATAGAAAAATTATAAATAAAGATATGAGCAGAACGTAAGAATTGTGAATGTGGGCACTGTCAGCATGGGGACTATCACCTCGCTGCACAGGTTACCATAGGTCTGGGCGTCGTAGCTTCCTGCCAGGTGACCGAAGGTCACCATGAGCACCGTCACCATGAGTACTATCACCCTGGGTATTGCCACCATGGACACTGTCACCGTGAGCACTACACCATGAGAATTGTGACTATGGGCACTGTCACCATGGGCACATTCACCATCGGCACTATCACCGTGAACACTGTCACCATGAGCACTGTCACTGTGTGCAGTTTCACCATACACACTATCACCGGAAGGACTATCACCGTAAGCAATGTCACCATGAGCAATGTCACCATGGGCACTGCCACCATTTCACACTGCCACCATGAGCAGTGTCACCATGGGCACTTTAATCATGATTACTCTCACAATGGGTAATATCATGATATGGGCACTGTCACCGTGAGAACTGTCACAGTGTGGCATGTCTTGATGGGAACTGGCACAAAGGGCATTGTCACTATGAGCATTGTGACAATGAGCACTATCACTGTGAGAAATCTCACCATGCTAACAGTCTCCATGGCACTGTCACCGTGAGAACTGTCACCATGGCCACTGTCACTGTCGTCACTGTCACCATGGGCACTGTCATTGTGGGCACTGCCTCCACGGGCACTGTCACAATGGGCATGGCCACCAAGTGTACTATCACCATGGGCACTATCACTGTGAGGAATGTCACCATGGGCACTATCATCATGAGCTGATCACCATGGGCACTCTCACCATGAGAACCGTCACCATGGACACTGTCACCATGGGCATTATCACCATGAGCAATATCACCATGTGTACTGTCACCATGGGCACAGCCACTAAGGGCACTATAACTATGGGCACTATTACCGTGAGCACTGTCACCATGGGCAGTTTAACCATGGGCACTATCACTGTGAGCACTGTCACCAGAGGCAATGTGACCGTGGGCACTGTCATCATGGGCACTGTCGTCATGGGCAGTGTCACTGTGGGCACTGTCAGCATGGGTCCTGCAACCTTGTGCCCTGTAACCATGAGGAATGTCATCATGGGTTGTTACCATGTGCACTTTAACCATGAGCACTCTCACCATGGGAACTGTCAACATTTTTCACTGCCACCATGTGCACTACAAACATGTACACTGTCACCATGGGCACTATCACCATGAGCTCTGTCACCAACAGTACTGTCAGCATGGGCATTTTCACCAAGGGCACAGCCACCATATGCACTCTTTCCATGGTCAATATCACTGTGAGCACTGTCACCATGGGATCTACCATCATGGGCATTGTCATCATGAGCACTTTCAACATGGGAACTCTCACCATGGGCAATTTCACCATGGGAACTATTAACGTGAGGACTATCACCATGGGCACTATCACTTTGTGCAGTATCACCATGGTCACTGTCACCATTGGCACTGTCACCGTGGTAGTGTCACCATGGACACTGTCATGATGAACATTGTCATCATAGGCACTGTCACCATGAGGAGTGTCACCATGCGCACTGTCAACATGGGCACTATCATCTTGAGCAGTATCACCATGTATACTGTCAACATGGGCCCAGTCACCAAGTGCACTATCACTATGCTCACAATTACCGTGAGCACTGTCACAATGGGCACCTTAACCACAGGCACTATCACCGTGAGAACTATCACCATCGGCACTATCACCGTGAGCACTGTCACATTAGGCACTATCACTGTGAGCACAGTTACCATGGGCAATGTCACCATGTGCACAGCTACCATCGGTACTCTCACCATGGGAACTGCCACCATGAGCACTGTCACCACAAGGACTGCCAACCAGGGCACTGCCACCATGAGCACTGTCACGGTGGGAACCTCGAATATGGGCATTCTAATCAGGAGCACTTTCACCATGGGAACTGTCACCATGGGAACTTTCACCATGGGCATTATCAATGTTAGGACAGCCACCATGGGCACTATCACCTTGAGCAGTATCACCATGGTCACTGTCACCATGAGCACTTACACCGTGGCATGGTCACCATGGGAACTGTCATGATGAGCATTGTCACCATAGGCACTATCACCGTGAAAACAGTCACCATGCACACTGCCACCATCAGTAATCTCACCATGTGCACTGCCATCATCAGTACTCTCATCATGGGAACTGCCACCATGAGCACTGTCACCAAGAGCACTGTCACCTCAAGCACTGCCTCCTAGGGCACTGCCACCATGAGCACTGTTACCATGAGAACTCTCACTATGAGAATTGCCACCAGAGGCATTTTCACCATGAGTACTGTCACCATGCGCAATGTCAGCATGGGCACTCTGATCTTGGGCACTGTCACCATGGGCACTGTCATCGTGGGCAGTGTCACAATGGGAAGTATCACCATGGGATTTCTCAGCATGGGCACTGTCACCGTGGGCACTGCCACCGTGAGATCTGTTACCGTGAGCTCTGTCACCCTGGGTATTGTCACCATGGGCACTATCACCATGAGAATTGTGAACATGGGCACTGTCAGCATGGGGACTATCACCATGAGTACTATCACCCTGGGTATTGTCACCATGGGCACTGTCACCGTGAGCACTACACCTTGAGAATTGTGACTGTGGGCACTGTCACCATGGGCACTTTCACCAAGGGCACTATCACCGTGAGCACTGTCAACAGGTGCACTATCACCATAAGGACTCTCACCTTAAGCAATGTCACCATGAGCAATGTCACCATAGTCTCTGTCACCATTTCGCCCTGCCACCATGTGCAGTATCACCATGGGCACTTTAACCATGAGTACTGTCACCATGGGTAAAATCACCATGAGAACCATGAGAACTGTCACCAACAGTACTGTCATCATTGGCAAAGTCACCAAAGGCATGGCCACCATCTGCAATCTTACCATGGTCACTATCACTGTGAACACTCTCCCCAATGGAACTACCAACATGGACACTGTTATCAGGAGCAATTTCACCTTGCAAACTGTCACCATGGGTATTTTCACCATGGGCACTATCAAAGTGAAAACTGTCACCATGGGCACTGTCACCATGAGCAGTGTCACCATAGGCACTGGCATCGTGAGAAATGTCACCATGGGCACAGTCACCAAGTACACTATCACTATGCTCACTAGTACTGTGAGCACTGTAACCATGGGCAATTTAACCATGGGCAATATGACTGGGAGCATTATCAGCATCAGCACAACAGTCGTGATAACTGTCACCATGTGTCATATCATCGTGAGCACGGTTACCATGGGCACTGTCACCATGTGCACTGCCAAATCGGTACTCTCACCATGTTAAATGCTAGCATGAGCACTGGCACCATGAGAACTGTCACTATGAGAATTGCCACCATGGGCACTTTCTCCATGAGTACTGTCACCATGGGTATTTTCACCTTGGGCACTGTCACCGTAAGCAGCATTACCATGAGCACTTTCCCCTGGAGCACTGTCACCATGGACACTGGCACAATGCGGAATCTCACCATGAGCTCTGTCACCATGGGCAATGTCACCATGAGAAGTGTCACTATAGGCAATGGCACTGTGGGCCCTGTCACCATGGGCATTGCCACCATGGGCACTGTCATTTTGAGCACTGTCACCAGGGGTACTGCAACCATGAGCACTGTCACCATGAGCACTGTCACCATTGGCAGTATCAACATGTGAAATGTCACCATGGGCACTATCAGCATGAGATCTGTCAGCGTGCACACTGTCACTGTGAGCACTGGCACCGTGGGCACTATCACTGTGAGCATTGTCAACATGAGCACATCACCATGGGCACTGTCAACATGGGTACTCTCTCCAAAGGCAATGTCATCATGAACATTGTCAGCATGGGCACTGTCACCATGAGCATTGTCAGCATGGGCAATGTCACCATGAACATTTTCAGCATGGGCAATTTCACCATGAGCATTGTCACCAAAGGCAATATCAGCAAGAGCATTATCACCGTTAAGCACTGTCACCAGGGGCACTATCACCGTGGTTAATGTTATCATGGGCACTTTCCCCATAAGCACTGTCACCATGGGCAGTCTCATCATGGGCACTGTCACCATGGGCACTGTCACCATGAGCCTTTCACCGTGGCCATTGCCTCCGTGGGCACTGTCACCATTGTCACTGTCACCGTGAGCTCTCTCACCATTGCACTGTCATCATGGGCACTGTCACCATGGGTCTATCACCGTGGTTACTGTCAGCATGAATAGGGTCACTATGGGCACTGCCACCATGAGCACTATCACCATGAGTACAGCACGTGTGAACACTATCACCATAAGCACTGTCATCATCGGCAGTGTCACCACCATGAGCACTGCTACAATAAGCACTGTCACTGTGGGCTCTTCCACCATGAACACTGTCACCATGAGCACTGTCACAATGAGCAGTGTCTCCATGGGCAATGTCATCATGGACACTGTCACCATGTGCACTATCACTGTGAGCAAGGTTACCATTGGCACTGTCACAATGTGCAGTGTCACCATCGGTACTGTTCCCATGGGAACTGCCACCAAGCGCACTGTCACCATGAGCACTGTCACCACGAGCACAGCCACCTTGGGACCTGCTATTAGGAGCACTGTCACTATGAGAAGTGTCACTATGAGAACTGCCACCATGGGCATTTTCACCATGAGTACTGTCACCATGGGTATTGTCACCATTTGCACTGTCACCATGAGCACTATTACCGTGAGCACTATCACCGTGAGCACTGTCACCATGGACACTGGCACAAAGTGAACTGTCACCATGAGTCCTTTCACCATGGGCACTATCACCATGAGCAATGTCACCAGGAGAACTGTCAGCATGGGCACTGTCACTATTTTACACTTCCACCTGGTTCACTACCACCATGGGCAGTGTCCCCATGGGCACTATCGCCATGAGCACCATTACCATGGGCCCTGCCACAATGAGCACTGTCACCAAGAGCACTGTCACCACGAGCACTGCCACCTTGGGCACTGCCAACATGAGCACTTTCACAATGAGTTCTGTCACTATGAGAACTGCCACCGTGGGCATTTTCACCCTAGGTACTGAGACCATGGGCACATTCACCCTGAGCATTGTTACCATGAGCTCTGTCACCCTGCGTATTGTCACCATGGGCGTTATCACCGTGAGAAATGATCATGGACACTGTCACCATAGGCACTATCACCATGAGCCCTGTCACCATGAGTAATGTCACCCTGTGTATTGTCACCATGGGCACTGTCACTGTGAGCACTACACCATGTGAATTGTGATTATGGGCACTGTCACCATGTGCACTATCACTGTGAGCAAGGTTACCATGGGCAATGTCACAATGTGCAGAGTCACCTTCGGTACTGTCCCCAGAGGAACTGCCACCAAGTGTACTGTCACCATGAGCACTGTCACCACAGGAAATATCACCATGGGCACTTCCACCATGGGCACTGTCACTGTGAGCACTTTCACCACGGGTACTGCAACCATGAGCACTGTCACCATAAGCACTGTCAGCATGGGTTGTCAGCACTAGCACCATGAGCACTGTCACCATGTGTACTGTCATCATGGGCACTGTCACAAGGGCACAGCCACCACGTACACTGTTACCATGGTCACTATCACCGTGAGCACTGTCACAATGTGAACTACAAACATGGGCACTGTCATCATGAGCACTTTCACAATGAGAACTGTCACCATGTGCACTATCAACGTGAGGACTCTCACCATGAGCACTATCACCATGGGCACTCTGTACATGTAGACTATCACCTTGAGCACAGTCACCATGAGCACTGTCACCATGAGCAATGTCACCATGGTCACTTTCACCCTGAGAACTGTCACCACGGGGATTATCACAATTGGCACTGTCACCATGGGGTTGTCACCATGAGCACTATCGCCATGGGCAATGACTCCATGGGCACTTTCACCGTGATCACTGTCACTATTGGCACTATCACCATCGGCACTGGCACCATGGGCACGGTCACCATGAGCACTGGCACCATGGGCACTGTCACAGGGAGCACTGTCACGGTGAGCAATGCCACAATGAGCACTGTCACTTATGGCACTGCCAACATGAGCAGTGTCACCATGAGCACTGTTACCATGGGCAGGACACCCTGGGTATTGTCACCATGGGCACTGTCACCATGAGCACTCTCAGCATGGGCTTTGCAACCTAGGTACTGTGACCATGGGCACATTCACCGTGAGCATTGTTACCATGAGCTCTGTCACCCTGGGTATTGTCACCATGGACACTATCACCGTGAGAATTATGATCATGGACACTGTCAACATAGGCACTATCACCATGAGCACTGTCACCCTGGGTATTGTCACCATAGGCACTGTCACCGTGAGCACTACACTGTGAGAATTGTGATTATGGGCACTGTCACCAGGTGCACTATCACGGTGAGCAAGGTTACCATGGGCAATGTCACAATGTGCAGAGTCACCTTCAGTACTGTCCACAGGGAACTGCCACCAAGTGTACTATCACCATTAGCAATGGCACCACGCACACTGCCACCTTGGGCATTGTTATTATGAGCACTGTCACCATGAGAACTGTCGCTATAACTGTCACCATGGGTATATTCACCATGAGTACTCTCACCATAGGTATTGTCACCATTTGCACTGCCAGCATGAGCACTATTACGGTGAGCACTATCACCATTACCACTTTCACCATGGGCACTGGCACAATTCGGACTCTCACAAAGAGCTCTGTTACCATGGACACTATCACCGTGAGCACTGTCACTGTGGGCACTTTCACTGTGGGCAGTGTCATCACGGGCAGTGTCACCGTGGGAAGTGTCACCATGGGCATTGTCACCATGGGCACTGCCACCATAGGCACTGTCACTGTGAGCACTGTCACCATGGGTAATGCAACCATGAGCACTATCACCGTGAGCACTGTCAGCATGGGTTGTCACCGTGTGCACTGTCACCAAGAGCACTGTCATGGTGGGCAGTGTCACCATGCGCTCTATCTCCACAAGTACTATCATGTTAAGCAATGTCACCATGAGCAATGTCACCATTGGTACTGTCACTATTTTGACTGCCATTATGTGCACTATCAGCATAGGCACTGTCACCATGGGCACTTCATCATTGAGTACTCTTGAGTACATTGAGTTTATAATTATTATACATTCTAGATGGAATAATCATTTTATCATTTAAAAACGTCTTTGTCTCTAGTAAAAATTTTCGTCTTAAAACATTTTGTTTCTGATATTTTCTTAGCCACTCCAGTTTTGTTGTTGTTGTCTTGTTTTGTTGTGTTGTTACCGTTATGGTATATCTATTCCAACCCTTTTACACTTCACCTATATATTTTCTTGACTCTAAAGCCTGTCACTTTCTTGTTGATGTTATATACATATATAACTGTATATTACATTCAAAAATTACATATATAATAACAAATTATGGCAGACTTTGAACTGGACCTTTTTTTTTCGGTACACGGGCCTCTCACTGTTGTGGCCTCTCCCTTGCGGAGCACAGGCTCCGGACGCGCAGGCTCAGTGGCCATGGCTCACAGACCTAGCTGCTCCACGGGATTTGGAATCTTCCCAGACCCGGGCACGAACCCGTGTCCTTTCCATCAGCAGGCAGACTCTCAACCACTGCACCACCAGGGAAGCCCTGAACTGGACCTTTAAATGAGTATGATTTAGACAGTAGAGCTTCCCTACCAAATGCAAATAACTCACTTGAACTCTCTTTTTTGTAAAGGACAGACCAATTCTTCCAAGGGGAATTCTTGAACTCATTAGATATGTGATATTCATTATAATTAGTTGCATTTAATACCACAGAAAGGACTTGATCAAAGGCTATTTTACTCTTTTCTCCCCACTGGATGATTAGCTAGGTTCATTTTTAAATGGAAGATATACTCTAGATATTTCAATGTAGGGCATCTCTTCCTTTCAAATCTCAGAAAGAAAGGTGTGCTTCAGTTTCCCTGCAGAAAGCTCTAGTATCTTGTCTCCCTTTTGAAAGAGGAATTAATCCTTCTTCTCTATTGTTTTTAGTCTTCTTCCCTTCATCAGCAATGAGCCTCTTTATCATTTTTGTCAGCACAAAGAATAATTTTTCTCTTTCCAAGCCATTCAAAAATTATACACTATAAAGTAAATGGGAAGAGCTTTATTTATAAAAATAAAACAGCTATGGCATTAGTTCTTAAAGAGTATAAAACTTTGATCCCTCATTCCAACAAAAAATCTTGTTAGCATTTAGGGTTCAATGAGAGGCAATAAACAAAAATGTTTTGGTGACTCATTTGACATCTTTACTAATAGGTTTGAATTCATACTGGTGAATATCAGACATACTTGTGTTAGGCAATTAAAATTAAATTATATCTAGACATCTTTTAAATTACCATATTAACATTAACAAGTAATCTTAGAACTCATTTTGAAAGTAAAAGGTACTTTTATACTTTATAATGAAAAAATCAATAAAATGTGCCTTTATGCAGAGAAACTGTAATTATAATACCAATTAATGATAACTGGTCACTTTTTTATTGAAGTAGAGTTGACATACAATATTATGTTAGTTTCAAGTGTTCAACATAGTGATCCAACATCTAAATACATTTGAATTGGTCACCATGATAAGTCTAGTAACCAAATATCACCATACAAAATTATTACAGTATTACTGACTATATTCCTTACGCGGTAGATTGCATCCCCAAGACTTTTATTTTATAACTGGAGATTTGTACCACTTAATCCCCTTCACCTATTTCTCTCAATCCCTTATCCCCCTTCCCCTCTAGTAATCACCAGTTTGTTCTCTGTATCTACGAGTTTGTTTCTGTTTTGTTTTGTTCTATTTTTTAGATTTCACGTATATATAAGTGAAATCATACAGTATTTGTTTTTCTCTGTCTGACTTATTTCACTTAGTGCACCTAGTACTCTAGGTCAGTCCATGTTGTTGCAAATGAAGATATTTCATTCTTTTTTAGGACTAAGTAATATTTCATTATATGTATGTGTATATATATATACCACATCTTCTTTATCCATTCATCTATTTATGGACACTAGTTTCTTCCATATTTTGGCTATTATAACTAATGCTCCAATGAACAGATGGGTGCATACATCCTTTCTTATTAGTGTTTTTGTTTTCTTTGGATAGATACTCAGAAGTTGAATTGTTGGATCATATGGTAATTCTATTTTTTAACTTTTGGAGTAACCTCTGTACTGATTTCCATAGTGGCTGCACCAATTTACATTCCCACTAACAGTGCACAAGGGTTCCCTTTTTGATGATGGCCATTCGGACAGGTGTAAGGTAATATCTCACTGTGGTTTTGGTTTGCATTTCGCAGATGATTAGTGATACTGAGCATCTTTTCATGTGTCTTTTGGTCATTTGTATGTATTCCCAAAGCAATGTAACCCCGATCAAAATACCAATGGTATTTTTCACAGAATTAGAACAAATAATCCTAAAATTTGTATACAATCATCCAAACAAACAAACAAAAAACCTCCAATAACCAAAGCTATATTGAGAAAGAAAAACAAAGCTGGTGGTATGACATGCACTGATCTCAGACTATACTACAAAGCTATAGTAATCAAAAGAGTATGGTATTAGAATAACAACAGACATACAGGTCAGTGGAATAGAACAGAGAGCCCAGAAATGAACCCCCAGTTATGTGATCAATTAATCTACAACAAAGGAGGCAAGAACATACAATGAAATAAAGACAAGAAATGGTGTTAGGAAAATTGGACAACTACTTGCAAAAGAGTGAAACTGAATTATTTCCTTATACCATACATAAAAATAAATTTAAAATGGATTGAAGACTCACATTTAAGACCTGAAACCATAAAACCCCTAGGAAAAATACATTGACATCGATCTTAGCAATATTTTTGGGGGTCTCTCTCCTCAGGCAAGGCCAACAGAAGTAAAATTAAACAAGTGTGATTATGTCAAACTGAAAAGCTTTTGCAGAGAGGAGAAAACATCACAAAATGAAAAGGTAACTTACTGAAAGAAAGATTTTTTCAAATGATATATCTGATAAGGAGTTAATATCCAAATTATCTAAAGAAATCATACAATTTAATATCAAAAACCCCCAAATATTCCAATTTAAAAATGGGCAGAGAACCTGAACTGGTCACTTTTTACAGTGTTTGATACAGTACTTAGATGCATTCTTTTTTCATTAGCCTTGAATATCAATACTCTTAACATCTCCGTTTATAAATGAAGAAATTAAGGAAAGGAGAGATAAATGACTTGTCTAAGGTACAAAGCTTATTACAAAAAAAGATTGTACTAAACCAGACCTCTGGATCAGATTCCTATACTTTAATCATTATGGCTTACTGCAGAAGATTAGAGACAGAATTTGACATTGAAAGCTTAGATTCCAGTTTTTAATGAGACTTCTTCACCATGCCTTTATGTCTAAGGGAAAAAATTCTGGTCTGGATTGCCATTAATGATAATACTGCTTTAGAGAAATGTTCTGGAGGGAAAGGATATTATTCAAATTTATTTTCTAAGTTTTTTTTTTTTGGTTTGACTTTGTTTATTAATTTTCTCATGCTAGGATGGGAGGGCAAACAAAACCTAAACTAAAAATACCAACTATACGTGTGTGTGTGTGTGAGTGTGCATGTACTTATAAGTATGAAAATACAACTTACAAGAAAAGGCAAGGCCAGAATCTATAAGGCTAAGGATTTTGACTTTATCTTAGATGCAAGAGACAGCAAATAAATGAAAAGATAGTTGTGTAGATACTAGGCTGTTCAAGTAGAGCAAAGGAGAAATGGTAGTGGCTAAGATGGTGGCAATGAAGATGAAGAGAAACATTATGTATGTGATGAGAAAGAGAGAGAGAGATGAGATTCCAGAGGACCTAATGATGCAATCTATGCAGAAAGTGAAGCAAAGGAAGGAATTGAGGATCATTCCCAGGTTTTTGCACTGAGTAAGTTTTTGTGTGAATCATGGCACCATTCACTGAGGAAGAAAAGATTTGCAGGATGGGACAGTTTGGAAGAAGGAATAATTGAAGTTTCATTTTAGACATCTTAGTTGTAGAGACGTCAAGCAGTGTTCCTCATATTTCTCCAATGAAAAGAATCACCTGGGGATCTTATTGAACATATGGATTATCACCTTTTCTGCTAGAACTTCTGGTTTCGTAGTCTAAGTTGAACACAAAGTACTGGATTTTCTCACACTGCAGAAGAAAAAAAACCACACTGAAGGAGGTGGGAAAGAGGTAACCTAAGTAACTTTGGAAAATAGTATTTTAACATACTGTAATTAACCATGAACAATATATACTGAAAGGCTAAAGACAAAAAGAAATGTACACATATATTGAACTTGTTAGTAAATTTATTTTTCACACGTGTACAGGTTAATGATTTTTAAATATTTTATGTGTATTCCAGAATTGAGCAAATGACTAAATAGACTGCAAATAATGAGAATCAGGTTTCTAATTGTTAAAGAGTGACAAATAAGGAAAGGGTAAGGGAGGCTAGAATAAACCCTGTGGTGCTGGATTGGAATCAAGGTAGCAATTTGAATTCATATATCAATTTGAAGTTATATATATATATGTAGATAGACAGATGATAGATAATGTGTGTGTGCACACGTGTGTGTGTATACACACACACCCAGATAGATAATATGAAAATAGAGATACTTGTATATTTTTATGTATTCGTATATATATATTTAGCTCTCTCTGCTGAAAACACAATGAGGTAGCTTGGATAGTGATAAGTCCACCTCATACCAAGATTCTGGTTTCTGAATACCATTATTAATGTCAGGAACAAGAACTCCATGGAGAAATGACTGATTCAAGGCTGAGACAGAGGAAAGTAAAAGATGGGTCTGGAGCATTTTGTGGTGTCAGAAAGTAAGATATTACTCCAAAAATTGTATGGCCATGTAGGAAAAATATAGGAGACAGCTGGAAGGAGTACCAGTGACCAAATATGGAACACTTTGAGAAACAAAACTATTAATGATAGTAATAAATTTTAACCCGTAGAATAAAATAAATATCCACAAGTTCACACTGATGTATGTATATATATAAACAAATAACCAGATAAATACATAAATGAAGGAGAAGAACAGCTCTTTCTTATACTCAAATTATAGTTAATAAATGTAGAGGGAATGATGGGAATAGAAAATGGACAATCAACAAACACCACAGTAATTGGTGGAGTCAAAAATTATTGATGGATGCTAAAATTAGTATGGGAAAATTAAACAAGAAGCAGAATATTTGAACAATCTCAAATAATTACAAAGGGAAAAATGGTGATTTTGCAGCTATCATTATAACATTATATCATCAAAGTTAGCATCCCCAGTAGTGAGACACACAGATTTGTTTATACCTCTAATATGTACTTAAAATGCCATAATATCTCTCCTGAAGTGTTCTTGTCAAGAAATACATATCCTCAGTCTAACCATGAGAAAATATCAAACAAACCCTATTTGAGAAAAATTCTACAAAATGACTGGCTAGGATTTTCCATTAGTTCAAGGTCATAACAGACAAAAAAAGACTGAGGAACTATCCTAGATTAGAGAAGAATGGGGAGATATGACAAGCAAATGCAATAAGCGATCCTAGATTTGAATCTGGACCACAAGACAATAGGCAATATTGGAATACGAGTCTATAAATCGTTAGTAGCATTGTGACAATGTAAACTTTCTGCTTTCAATAATTATACTCTAGTAATATAAAATGTTAACATTTGGGGAAGCTGAGTAAAGGGTATATGGGAACTCATACTGCTATGTTTGAAGTTTTTGATAAATAAGATTTGATAACACAGTTTTATAAAAACTTAGTTTGGACATTTCTGAACCTCTTTTTTGTTTCCTTATGGAAGAAAGTTGCTTGTTTAGGGCTAATACTAATTCAATGGGGGTAAGATTTACACAGGACCAACCCTAACATTCATAGTGTGTGGCACAGGAAACAACTTTGAATGGCCATTTCAAGGAACAATATACTTAAGTGTATACAATGAGTAAAATGGATGAACTACACAAATTAATGAGTTGAAAAACCATAGAATCATAGAATTTTCTCACTGTAAAGGCTCTTACTTTCATAACTTTTCATAACGTTTCAGTTCCTATGGGTAAATACCAAAGAGCATGATTACTAGATCACTGTATGGTAAAAGTATGTTTATTTTGTAAGAAACTGCCAAGTATCCCACTAGCCACAAATGAGAATTCCAATTGTTCTGATTATCACCTACTTCGGTATTTCAGTTTTGGGATTTTAGCCATTTAAATAGGTGTGTAGTGGTATCTCATTATTGTTCTAATTCAAAATTCACTGATGACATCGAATGTGTAGCATATTTTCATATGCTTATTTCACATGTGTCTATTTTCTTTGTTTAACCATAGTAGGTTTGTTGTTTTTTTTAACCAAGGCCTGCTAACTCTTGTCCTCCTGTGTCTATTGATGTTGTCTTTTTTCTTTCTTTCTTCTTTTTTTTGAACTTTTGATCATTTAGTCTTTTTCCTGGTATGTCCAATTATTTTTTATATTAAAATTGGGAAGATACCTCCACATTCTGGATGTTGTTATCTTTCCCCTGAAAAGATTTACTATGGCCCATGGCAGACAGTTACTATAGGGACTGGAAACCTTAGTGCATTCTCAGTTTGAGCTCATTCAAAGCTGTTTTTAAGTCTCTGTGAAGGGTGCTCTATTTTTGTCTTGGCCTTCCTCTACGGGTGTTGGTTGCCCTTTGGGATTACCATGTGAAAGTATAGATTCTCCCTATTCCCAACTACCCTTGTATTTGTTAGGCTTTAAATGTAATGGTTCCCGCAGCCCTGTGAGACTAAAGATACACTTAGCTTGTCATTCCATTAGTTGTAGCTTTTAGCTTGAGCTGTTGTCCTTTGGCTTCTGTGGTTATAGTCTTTTGAACTACTTGGCTTTTCAGTTCCTAGGCTGTACGATTTGAATCAGCAAATGCCCAAAGGAGAAAAGCTGCACCAAATGTCAAGCTTGCATCAGTGTTTCCCTTCTCTTCATAACTTGGCCCACATGTCTTGGTGTCTCTCTAACATTCAGATGCCAGAGAACAGATGTTTTCTTACTTTATCCAGATTTTCTAAAATTTCTTTAGACTTCACCTGAACTTATGTTATTATTGAACTATCATCTCAATTACCCCGAGGAAGAAAATTTACAATTTTATGTTTTTTTTTATTTTCTATATTACCTCAGTTTCTGTAGAGACCTTTTACCTCACTGTTTGGTCTAGTTCCTGTGTTACCAGTGAGATGGAGATAAGGTGGAGGCTAAGAATACTAGGGGGAAATCACTGATGAATGATATGTCTCATTCTTTTTGTTCTTCCTCTCCTTATTTATTACTCTGGCAGCCTACACCTGCCTTTCTTCATTTGACCCAGTTGCCCAAATAAGAAACCCACTCTGGTAAAGAGCTGAATTTACTCTCATAAATGTCTGCATGTTAAGATTAGCTAGATGATGAACACCATGCCAGAGTTCTTTGTGTGAGACTTTTGCAGACTTTTGTTAGCCCTTTAGTTTGCTCTTGAAAACACTGCTCAGATTGTTGAGGTTTTCTAAGATTCTGTAGGTCAAACCTCTCTACCTGCATACCAGATGAGCCCTTCTCTCTTTCCTGACTTCACTTGTGAGAGGTTAGCCCTCGGTTCTTCTTTTTCCCCATCCAATCATAATTGTTCATGAATTCCAAAAGGCCCTCAAAGTATCTGTTGTCCCTTTCTCTCTTCTCTTTATCAACACTGTTAAATATTAACCATATATTTGCATACCTCTTTCTTACTTACAGTGGAATATTGGAAGGCTCGATCATTAAGTGTGAGCCCCACCAAACTAGGACTCATACAACACTCTCCTCCAGGCCAAAACTTTTGATATCCACTGGGTTTTTTATACTATCTTATATGTATCTAAATTTGTAATGATTTAGTTAATTCCTGAGTTACGTGACAATAAGAAATCAGTCAAATTAGCACTACAGAAGTGCAGCTTAGACCTAGGGACCAGAACCAAAGACCACAAAAACCTGTTAACCAATAAGTTTCACTTGTACTTCATGTTTAACAACTGCTGAGGGTGAATGGGAAGTGAGGGAAAAAGAGTTTAACTTCATATCACAGAAACTTGCACTAAAATGAAGAGGAAAATGACCCAGTTCCTGGTTCAAGTCACTGTAATCTGCTTCAATAAATAATAACAGCACACAAGGAAAACAAACACTATATGATAGGACCAATGGATAATTAATTACCAGATCAGGGAGGACAGATGACACTTGCTCTGGGATTTCATTAAAGAAGGATTCCAAAAAGTACTGGCTTCTTCTGAGAAGACTTCTCAGAACAGGTAGCATTTAAACTGAGTCTTGAACAAGTATATAGAGGGTAGGGAACAGGCCTTCCGGGCAGGGAACAGGCACAGTGTCAGGAATGGCACAAAGGCCTTATGGAATAGGGGACAAAACTGGCTGAACACAGGAGTGCTACGTGTTGGGGAATATGGGGGAAGGCTGGCTGAGGTTGGTTAAATGAAACATAATTAGACGGAAGAGATAGTAGGTGGAAATACACATGGAAGACTGTGGAAAGACCCTGAAGATGGAGGTCAGCATAATAATATGAAGAACTCAGTGGTACTTTGACACTGTATGAATGTCTAGGTTTAAAAAATCAGGAAAACACAATAAAAGAATAAACTACTGATATAATGATATGTAACCAGAGGCCAGATACCAAAGAATACACACTGTGTGTTTCCATGTATGTCATATATGGTGATAGAGGTCAGCTTAGGTGTTGCCCTGGGAGAGTATGGAACAGAAAGAAGTAACAGAGAACCGTGTAGGGTGTTAGAAATATTTTATAATATCTTGATCTGGTGTTGGATACATGGGTGCATAGAGATGTAAAAATTCAGTTATTAGCAATGCAGTTAACCTAGTAGAGTTTTTTTAATGTATGCGTACATTAAAAAAACTCTAGTAGCTTCATTAGGCTGTCAGTTGTATGAAGTAAATTTTGGTCAAGGAATAGCCAAGGTAGTAATGCAGTAATAAGTTATAAATGTATTCACTGTGCTCTACAATGTCACAATTGGAATACAAGAAATATGTGTAAGAAAAAAGACAAATATTCAATATTGATGGTTGGATGAGCTGAAACAATTAGGTCACTCTACTTTCAATTTAAGAACTTGGCCAGTGTTTGGATACGTTTGAACAAAGAAAAAAAAAGAAATACAATTTTTATTACACATATGCTATGTATCAATCCGTGACTTATATTTTGACACATATAAACATGGGAAATATTGCACCTTGTAACTGAGACAATGAAGATGAGGGAGGTAGCTGGTTTTGACACTACAGGCTTAGAAAATCATCAGCTCACAATCTGTAAGAAGTCTTAAGTCGGAGGAAAAGAATCAAGAGGAAATAGTGGTAATTGCCAGGAGCTTCTGGAAACTACATCAGATATGAAGACTCCAGGATTGTTGAGCTTTCTAAGAGTCCCAATGACTCAGGTAAAAACAGAGGGCTTAAAATTGAATCCTAGGGATATATGTATGCATATAGCTGATTCACTTTGTTATACAGCAGAAACTAACACAACACTGAAAAGCAATTATACTCCAATAAAGATGTAAAAAAAAACAAAACAACAAAACTGACTCCTGCAAAGTAACAATTGTTAGGACAAACAGTAAAGAATTATAAGAAAAATAATCACATGCCTGTCCCAACAGAGAAATATCCTAAGCTCCATCTCACCATTTCTCCGATTGGCCTTTCACAAAATACAGTCCCATCAGCTGAATATAGGTTTGTCAAGTAACTGTGAGTAAGACTGAATTAAACAAAAATAAATCAATTCCTTCCTCCAAAACTTTTCAGAGTATGTAATGTAACAAAGTAAAACTTGAATTTCATGTCAGGATGTAGAGTACGGCTCTTCCCAAATGCTTCTGTCTTGTAACTACATTAACATCATCTAAAACCAGTGTTCTGCAGGACAGAGATTGTGAAACACTGCTCTCATCATGTAAGATATCAAGTCCTTCTGAAAATCCATTCTTCCTTCTTCCCTTTCTCGTGTTGTCCCTGTCACCTGGAATGTCTGTCCTAAGCTCCACCTGCCAAAACCCTACCCATTTTTAGGATCCAAGAGATAATAAAAGGCTTATATTACTAAAAGGCAGAGAAAGAAATCCCTTCCTAGGGATCTACATTTCCTTCCTAGGGAAAAGAAAAATTGTAAAGTATATCACAATGACCTTAAATCTGTGAATATAACTATGTTGTGTTACTTTGAGTTCTATAAAGGTCAATGTGCTACAATATACATGGATATGAATGTTTGATCTCTTACAAGTAGAACTTACTGATAACTTTCATCATGAGCGAGGTTAATGATTAAGGGAGCCATTGTATTTGGCTCAGCCCTTATAACTAGGGAATATTAAAATTGGAAAGGTCCCTAGATATTAGCAAATCTATCCACCTCATATTCTAAGTATGGAAACTGAGACCTTCATAGATTGGATATTTATATTAACAAAGGAAAAGGATATAAGATATTGGCAGACCTACCTTTTAGATTAAGAATTTTGAGATTTTTATAGAATACTAGGACATTATGTCCACTGATATTGAGACAATGTGTTTCTTAGTCATCATTTTCTATTGCACTGACCAAGCGAGGTGGCAGTCAGTAGTTGTACAAAGGGAAAAAGAGAACTTTAGGAACTCCCGATTTATATACGCAGGGAAATTCATCATTCATGTTATTTAAGCTAACTGGATGCAGTTTATCAGCTACATTGAGGAATGGTGAAGTGAAGTGTCTATACAACTAACATGTTAGTTTGTGTCATGACCTCCCTGTTGTTCAAGTGAGTTAATGGTTAGCACTCAACTAGGCACTTAAGAGTCCATTATAAATCTGGACTAAACTTTTATTTGTGGCATCTTTATTCTTCTTTGCTGCCCTTAGGCAGAATTAACCCTCTTCTGTTTGGTAAATTCAAGTATTAAACAGGGCTAAGGTTTCACAAGTTCTTTGGCCTAAACATGGGGGTAAGGGAGACCAATGAGCTGGAGTACTTCTAGGTTTAAGAATGGTCAGATAGAGGAAGAAGAGTCTTATGCCAGAGGTGAAAGAAGACTGATTATATTTACCTATTTTTTTAAAATTAAAACCCTTTTCAATGTTCTAAAGTGATCAGGAAGTACATGGGTATGCCAGGAAGTAAGGGAGTCAAGCAAGAATATTCTCTCAGAGTTTGTGGATGGCAATGAAGAGGAAAGGAAGATAGAGTCAATCCTAGAAAAGGTTTTGGTTGGCCATAATAATGAAGTCAAAAGGAGAAGAAGAAGAAGAGGAAGAAGAAGAATGACACACACAATGGGAAAGAGAAAGCAAGAATAGAGAAGCGAAAGGGAGAGTAGAAAAATGAGACAAATTTGGGGAAGGAAATGAGGAAGAAAACTGGGTGAAAGAAGGAAGCACTGATGGTAGACCACTTGACACTCAAATATTAACACGATGCACATTTAAGATGTGCCATCAATGGCCATGGTCATTACCCTCAAATAGTTTACAGTATGTGTTTCAAAGACATTTATAAATTGAAAATGCCATTAAAATAAGTGCCAGGGTATAAGTGTTCATGGAATTATATGGGAGAATAAAAAGTCCCCCGTCAAAGAGCCTTCTGAGATATAGGAAAAAAAAGGAAAAACTTAAAAAGCATAAGACTCTTCCTATTTTCATTTCCAATGATACATCCCAATCTTGATGATCAATCAGCAATTTAAATATCAACCATAAACACAGTATTTTATGAGCTGCTATGCAGTATGCTATACTAGAGCAATAGAACAGAGAGGACCTCAACCCTCTGTTCCCTCAAATTGAAAGGCACGCTTCCTGACCCCTCCAGACCACTACTGGACACAGGGAACACACACTAATGTTTCAGGACCCCAACCAGCAGTCACCTGCTTTGTGATTACTTCCATGACACACCCTTACCAACACCACTGACTTTCCTGCTCCTACAGGACATGACATATATTTCCTATTTTAACACATACCACAATGCATTATGATTGCAGGTAGATGTTCTAACAACTTAAAATAGAATGATGACTTTTTTGCTCTTTACATCTTGTTATTTCCCTACTCATAATACTTCTTGAAGAGAAACAATAAAAATATAAACAAACACAAAAAACAGACAATATACAAAACGTGTGCTTTGCACGTTAACACAAACTTAAGTAAAATTAGTTCTGACAGTATCCGGCATGACAAACTTCCATGGTACAAATGAGAATGGACCAAGGTTTGAGCAGGTACAGGAGACAATCCAGGCATGAACAACACCAAGGAAATATAACAGGAAGTAACATGGTGTGTAGGAAATCACTAGACCAGTGTGATGGGAAGAGACTTAAACAAGACTGAAACTCACTTTCTAAACCTCCATCTCCAATTGGACAATTCGCAAGACACAGGTGCACCAAAGTGGCCAAATATTCAATCCCTTTAATGGGGAGGAACAGTTTAAAATTTTATTGCTTTAGTTTGCCCCAAAAGCAACTATCAAATGTTGGCAGGACACAATGAAGGCTTACTTTTCTTAACATAGTTAAGTCTCTCTCTCACACAACTAGCCCACTTGGCTCCACATTCCTTAGCACACCCGACGCACTTACACAGCATTGATGAGCTTTAAACAACTGGAAGGTCACATCTTTATTTCTTATCGCAGGAACACAATATCTGGAAACTTTATTGCTATCAGAATATAAAGCAAAATTATTGTAAAATTAGTCATTTAAACCATACATTTTATCACCATTAAAAAGCATCTGCTCTGTGCGAAAGATAAGAAATGACTCCTGTCCTTAAAGCCTCATTAAGGAGGAAGATCTAAAAACTCAAAATTTCAATGACATGAGATAAAGAACCATAACCTTTATGCACAGAGGTGCCTATGGAGGCCAAAAGATATATCTAAGTGACGGCTTCATGATAACCCTGAAGTACAATCAAGACAGATGAGGCTATTCAGAGTTGAAGGAGGAGGTGCATTAACTGCACAGGGAGCACCTGTGCAAAGACACTCAAGCCTGACACCTGCTGGGCACTGTAAATACTGCAGGTGGGGATGACTAAAGACCAGGAGTCCAAGTGTGAGAAGAGACAGAAATAAAAATAGAGATGTTGGCCCAAGCAAGCCTGGGAGAGAGCATGGCTTGTATCCCACAGGTGATGAGACCTGAGGCTACCACTGGCTGAGTAAGGGTGCCTCCGCTGATTAGAAAAAGGCTCCCTGCTGCTGAAGGACCGACTAGATAAAGGGAGTGATCACAAAACGCTCCCCTTCCTCAGGGCCACAGAGCCCAGGAGGCTTGGCTGAGCACAGTTCAGATTACAGGCCTCTGTGCAGAGCACACGCTGGGCGGCTAGTATGCACTAACTCTGTGTGGGCAAGCCATTAGCAGCATTATTTTAGGCATATCTTGTCATGTTAGAAGATCACTCAACCCTAGTAGGCAGATGAACTTAGAGGCACTGAGACCAGGGGTCGCGAAACCACCCAGGAGTTTCTACCATAGTTGGGGCAAAATGTAATGTGGATGAAGAAGCAAATTTAGGAGGAGGCCAAAATTTACAAGCTAGACCCACTGGATGAAAGTCATAAAGAAAGTTCAGTGAAGGAATTCTGAAGAGAATGGGCTCTGCATTTTTCTTACAATCAATGTAAAACATTAGGCAAAATTAAGTACAGTGGCTTTTAAGGTCCCTTTCAGCTCTAATTTCTTTTGATTTCTAACTTATTACTCTGGTTAAGTAAAGTCCCTTCAGAGGTACAGAACAATTCCTACATCTGAATGGGATGCAAAGAATAATCTGACTTCTCTTCACCAAGGGATGAGTTGAACTGTCCTTGCAGAAGAGGTAACACATGGTGAGAACCCCAGATCCTAGAAAAGGGCCAGGCACACGATAAGTATTCAGCTTTTTGAAAACAAATGAACAATCATTTCCTCTCCTACATCTTCACACCCTTTCTCTGTTGGCTGCTTTCTTTCAGCTTATAAACTTCCTCAATATACCCACTTAAAAAGCCCTCAGACCTATGATTCTTTGGATCTTCTTGTGGGTAACCTAAGTCTCTCCCATGCCTTCAAACACCTCTCCTCCCCAAAAGCACAGATATGAACTTTGGGCCCAGACCTGTCTACCAGGCCCCTCTAAAGCACTGAAGATGAAGTAAGATCCTCTCACCACCCCCAATACCTTCCTACTCTGCTCTGTATCTCACAAAAAGATGCAGCTGTAAACTGTCACCCACGTTTGCTGCCCTCCCTTTTCTAACTGGTCACCAGGCCCCACCCATTCTCTCTCAGATCTGCAAAATCCAGTTCAACCTTTTATAACTTAAGTGGGAACCTTAGATTACAATTCACCCTGCACCCAATCAAGTGCCTTGCACATGGAGGTCCGAGTGAGTCTCTAAACCAGAAGCCCATCTCACTGTTCTTTAGGGTTTCCCACAGCCTTCAGGATAAACATCTAAACTTCTGACAGGACAAACAAGGCCCCCTTCTCTTGGGCCCCACTAAGTTTCCAGTATCAACTCTCATTTCTTTCCCAAACCCTGAGTTCCAGTCCTGTACCTTAGTTTTGCCATATTTTCTTATATTTCTCAAACTTTGACACACACTGCTCCCTCCTGCCACCCCAGGAGCTTCTACATATCCTTAGAAAGGATGCCACCTCCTCCAAGAAGCCTACCCTGAACTTTGCCTTCCAAGATTCTGTGCTCTGCAAAGGGGAAAGATCAGGGGGAGGGATAAATTAGGAGTTTGGCATTAACATAGACACACGACTCTATATAAAATAGATAATCAACAGGGACCTACTGCATAGCACAGGGAACTCTACTCTATATCCTGTAACAAACTGTACAGGAAAAGAACCTGAAAAAGAATGGATACATGAATAACTAAACCACTTTACTGTACACCTGAAACTAACACAGTATTGTACATCAAATAACCTCCAATATAAAATAATAATTAAATTTAAAAAAAAGATTCTGTGCTCTGTAGCACCAGAACTCACTTCTTCCAGAGCACTGACTACAGTGCTTGTGTTTACCTGCCACCCAGTAGAAGGGGAGATTACCTAGGGCAGAAGCATCGTCTCCAGCAGCCCTTGGTTCTGACAACTCATTCAAGTGCCAGGCTACTTTACACACATAACCTGCTTAATTAATTCTAAGAACCCACAGAAAGAGTGGTTTTTAATGTCATCTTACAAGTGTGGGGATTGCAGTTCAAAAGTAACCTGCCCAGGCCACAGACAGCATAAGCCCTGGAATTCAAACCCTAAGCTGCCTTCACACCGGTGCTCTTTCCACTATATGATACGACTACTGAAAAACAGATTTTTTTTCCTGAACCCTGTTTTAATGGAAAGGAAATGAAGCTGGGAGATACCAATTTCCTAATCGCTTTGGCGTGTACCAGGCAAAGTCGTTCAACAGACAAGGTAACATCTGTGGAACAATTAACGATGCTCTAAACTGTCCTAAGTGTTCTACATTGTAGGGTCTACAAACATTAACACAGTGCGACCTTGTAACCTCCAGAGAGAGTGAGTCCTGTTCAGCCCATGCTACAGATGAGAACACTGAGACCTAGAAGCCTTAAAGCACTTGGCCGGGGTCACCGAGCCGGCAGGAATCCTAGGCCACACGCCTCATCCAGCGCACACACACCTGGGCACTGGGCACCGGTTCTAGTGCCCACCCTCCACCTTGCACCATCTAAAACCCCTCTTCACAGCACCCACATGAGAGCCCCTGGAAGCGGGAAGTACAAAGCTGTCTCAAACAGATGAACCAGTTTGCAGGGCAGAAGTTGAGACACAGATGTAGAGAACAAACGTATGGACACCAAGGGAGGAAAGCCGTGGGGGGGTGGGGATGGTGGTGTGCTGAGCTGGGCGAGTTGGATTGACATGTATACACTGATGTGTATAAAATTGATGACTAATAAGAACATGCTGTATAAAAAAATAAAGTAAAATTCAAAAATCAAAAGAAAGAAGAATACTGTCTACTGTCCTCCACGCCCCCTGGAACACTCACTGTAAATATCCAGGTGGTGCTTGCAGAATGAATGAATCAATGAACAAACAAGCTCACTCATTTCAAACGTGCAGTCACATGCATAATCTGACCTTCTGAGAAGTTAAGCTTCTGGAAGGAGCCCATTTTCTTAATGTATTCAGCATCGAGTCATCACAAAACATGAACTCTTATAAAGTACTGCCCCCTCACTTCCCATGAGAGAGCAAAATTCCTCAGCAGGGAAATGGGAGGGTAGCAGACATTACCCGCAAACTTTAGGAAGGCTGCGGCTCGCTGAGCACTTCACTAGGACCCCTGACCGCCTGCCTGGTAGTAGGACAGACACACCAGGAACGGCTGCTGACCGGCAGAAAGAGCGCCCGGCCACGCAGGCAGCACACCCCGCACCCTGCCAAGCGAGGTCTGGCCAGCAAGGGAAAGACGCTCTCCACTTCAGAACCACCCACCACTAGAAAGCCAGGTCCTGCCAGGGCCTGGACACACGAGGCCTTCCTTACAAGGGTTACAAATCTGTGGCCTTGCTCTGCTTCGAATAAAAGACAGTGATGGGGACAATGTGACCATCTCCAGATGAACTTCCAACTTCGTTTCAAGTGCCTGGGTGCTGGGTCACAGTGGATTTCTAAACTCTTCCAATATTCAAAAATATCAATTTCTAAGATGCAGGAGAGTTGTTAAACACACACTTAGCACAGACCTCAGTCCCACTCCTGAGTATTTTCTCAAGTGAGGTAAAAACCCAAGTTCACATGGAAACCTGCCCTGGGATGTTTACAGCAGCTTTATTCCTGATCCCCTCAAAACTGGAAACATCCCACAAGTCCTGCCACCTGCAGGCGAATGGACAAACGGAAAATGGAATACAACACAGCCAGAAAAAGGAGTGGCTTCTCATACCCGCAACAGCAGTGATGACGGACTTCCCTGGTGGTCCAGTGATTAAGACTCCACGCTCCCAATGCAGGGGGCCCGGGGTCCATCCCTGCTCAGGGAACTAGATCCCCCACGTCGCAACTAAAACATACTGCACGCGGCAATGAAGATCCCATGTGCCGCAACTAAGACCCAGCACAGCCAAGTAAATACCTAACTAAATAAATATTTAAAACAACAACAACAAAAAAACAAACCCGGGAGGAATCTCGCATAGGTTTTGCTGAGCCAAAGCAGCCAGAATCAAAAAGCTACATGCTGTTGTTCCACTTATCTGACTTTCTGGAAAAGCCAAAACCTTAGGGACAGAGAGGAGATTAGTGGCCAAGAGGCTAGAGGCACCCTGGCGCCAAAGGGCAGCAAATGGGATGACAGGATTGCTCTGCCGCCTGATGGCGATCAAAACTCCTACAACTGTGCACTACAAGTGAACTATGCTTCACAGCTACTAAGGACACACAAATTATTACATTTTGAAAAATGCGCCAGCCAGCCACCCCGTGCATGACAAGTGCAGTAAGAGGGGCGGGGAGGCGAGGCAAGTGGATCAGCTGGAGTTCTGAAGGTTCTCCCCACTTTCAGTTTCCCTCCCATGGCATGTCTCCCCGCCCGGCCCACTGCTGCTCAGGCCGCCCACCCGGGACACCCGGAGTTACCCAACCGGAAAAGCCAGAGCCCAGGCTCAGCCACGCCTCCAGGCACAGGAAGGGCAAAAATAGAAAGCGCCAGTGCGCAGTGGAGGGCTGGAAACCCTCGGACCTCAGATAACTGCGGAGAACCGGGGCTCGGAGTCAACATCGGCTCCCAGGCGGTCCCAGCGTCCCAACCCCGACCCCGGTCGCGACACAGTTTCCACAAAACTGACACACACGGAGCCCGCGCGAGGGGCGGGTCGCGCGGGCTTCCCCGCCGGGTCGTCTGGAGGCCGGTCCCCCGCAAGCTGAGCGCACGAAAGGGCGCCCCAAAGGCGCAGGCCCAAGGCGCCCGCTGCGCTTTCCCTCTGGAAGGTGGGCTGCGGGGCCCAAGCGTAAACCCTGAGACAAGGTACACGCACACCACGCCGCCACAGGGGATGAGAGGCCGGGCGCCCACCTGGCCGGACACCCTGCATTTCTGGAATCACCGGACTTCTGTGTAAATTTCTCTTTGGCGTGTCATTTTCCAAAGGCCACTCAAGATCAGGGGACGGAACGCCTCCTCTCCAAGTGTACTGCCAGCCCACCCACTCAAGATCAGAGGGACAAAATGCCTAACTAAAACAAAACAAAACAGAAACACAAAAAACTGGAGAGAGGGAGGAAAGGGTGCCCTCAAAAATAAAAAAAAACCTAAGCATGTTGACAGCGCTAAGAATAAACTACCAGGAAACAGAATCCCTACATGTCAGATCCTAAAGTACAGAAGGGCAAGCCCGACGGCAGTCCAGGCCCGGGGGGACCGGGGTCCCCAGCCCTGCAGAGCCAACCGCAGACCGGCTCGGGCGCCCCTCGGAAGCGCGGTGTTCCCGCGGCTGAGTCTGCGCCCCCGGCCGGCGCCGGCTCCCCTCTGCCCACCCTGCGCGCGGGGGCTGGAAACGGCCGCGGAGAACCACGGCGGGGGGGGGAAGGGGGGCTCCAAAGAAGGTCTGGCGACTCGAGTCGCTCCGTTTCTCGGTGGGCTCAGCGCGCGCCGTGGGGGAAGAGGGGCGGGGGTCCGGGAGGAGGGGACGGGCGGCACTTACGTAGACCTGCAGCGGCCACAGGCAGACGGTGGGCTCGGCCCCCACGAGCGACTCCAGCCTCAGCTCCAGCTTCTCCGCCATGTCTTCGCGCGCAGCCCCCGCACTGTGCTAGTCTGGCGCTTGGGGGAGGGGCGCGGCGCCGCCGGCGGGGGCGGGGCAAACGGGCAGGCGGGCGGCTGAGGGGAGGGGGCCTGGCCTGGGCCTCAGCCGCCGCCGCCGCCGCCGCGCTCCCATCCGGCCCCCGGCTACCTCTTTGTGGTCACAGGCCCCGGGCCTCCAGCGCTGCTGCGAACTCGGGCCAGCGTGAGACGAGCACAGTGAGCCGGGGGCCGGGACGAAACACTCAGGGCGCGCGCGACCCACCCCGTGGACTCGCCCGCTCTCACGACGCACGCACGCACGCACGCACGCACGCACGTCTTCGGCTGCCCCCGGCCACCCCCACCGGCCCGAAGTGGGGACCCGAGGAGAGCCCTCGGGGCCTGGGGTGGCGGGTTCGACTCCCGCCCTTGAGGTACCGTGACACACACACACACACACACACACACACCCTCCCCCCCAATAAGAAGACTATAATTCCTCATTAAATATGACAGCCGGAATCCCTGCTTCTGTTCACAAAAATGCCGTGTATTTAGCCTATGCTAGGCACCAGACCGCGGACGCTCAGTACTGGCAAAAAAGGAAATGCCCTGCCCTCATGGCACTGCCATTTTAATTGGAATAGTAGTGACAGTGGTCAAGGGAGAAAATAAAGTGTCATCATCGCCACGGGGATGGTTAATCTCATGTGCGCACTGCATGGGGCCCCGGCAACCACAAACATTATTCCAGATGTGGCCAGGAAGGTATTTTTCGGAAGAGATTAACACTGAAATTGGTCCATTTTTCGTAAAGGAGATTGTCAATGCCGCGGTGTGGGTGGGCCTCGTCCATCAGTTGAAGGACTGGAGAGAAAAATGAGGTTCCTTAGAAAGAGGGAACTGTTCCTCCAATGGCCGTGGGATATCAGCTCTTCCCTGTGTCTCCAGCCCAGAGTCCTGCCCTGACTTGCCTGCCTCACGGTCACGAGTCAACTCCTTAAAACAAAACTATATATGTAAAAATACTGAATATACACAAGCCTATTAATTTGTATATGTGTGTATACATATTATATATGTATACACATGTTTATATGTGCGTGCGTTTGTAGTATAAGTACTATATACAGTATACATACAAGCCTATATGTGTGTGTATATATTGTATGCATGTATGTATGTGTATATATATAGTATACATATTATAAATGTGAACATGCTGTATATATACACACACCCATATATTTTTTATTTATTTATTTATTTATTTATTTTTAAATTTTTTGCCTTATAACAAATTTAATCAGTTATACATATACATATTTTTCCATATCCCCTCCCTTTTGCGTCTCCCTCACACCCTCCCTATCCCACCCCTCCAGGCGGTCACAAAGCACCAAGCTGATCTCCCTGTGCTATGCGGCTGCTTCCCACTAGCTATCTACCTTACGTTTGGTAGTGTATATATGTCCATGCCGCTCTTTCACTTTGTCACAGCTTACCCTTCCCCCTCCCCATATCCTCAAGTCCATTCTCTAGTAGGTCTGTGTCTTTATTCCTGTTTTACCCCTAGGTTCTTCATGACATTTTTTTTCTTAAATTCCATATATATGTGTTAGCATACAATATTTGTCTTTCTCTTTCTGACTTACTTCACTCTGTATGACAGACTCTAGGTCTATCCACCTCATTATAAATAGCTCAATTTCATTTCTTTTTATGGCTGAGTAATATTCCATTGTATATATGTGCCACATCTTCTTTATCCATTCATCCGATGATGGACACTTAGGTTGTTTCCATCTCCGGGCTATTGTAAATAGGGCTGCTATGAACATTTTGGTACATGTCTCTTTTTGAATTATGGTTTTCTCAGGGTATATGCCCAGTAGTGGGATTGCTGGGTCATATGGTAGTTCTATTTGTAGTTTTTTAAGGAACCTCCATACCGTTCTCCATAGCGGCTGTACCAATTCACATTCCCACCAGCAGTGCAAGAGTGTTCCCTTTTTTCCACACCCTCTCCAGCATTTATTGTGTCTAGATTTTTTGATGATGGCCATTCTGACTGGTGTGAGATGATATCTCATTGTAGTTTTGATTTGCATTTCTCTAATGAGTAAAGATGTTGAGCATCCTTTCATGTGTTTGTTGGCAGTCTGTATATCTTCTGTGGAGAAATGTCTATTTAGGTCTTCTGCCCATTTTTGGATTGGGTTCTTTGTTTTTTTGTTATTGAGCTGCATGAGCTGCTTATAAATTTTGGAGATTAATCCTTTGTCAGTTGCTTCATTTGCAAATATTTTCTCCCATTCTGAGGGTTGTCTTTTGGTCTTGTTTATGGTTTCCTTTGCTGTGCAAAAGCTTTGAAGTTTCATTAGGTCCCATGTGTTTATTTTTGTCTTTATTTCCATTTCTCTAGGAGGTGGGTCAAAAAGGATCTTGCTGTGATTGATGTCATAGAGTGTTCTGCCTATGTTTTCCTCTAAGAGTTTGATAGTGTCTGGCCTTACATTTAGGTCTTTAATCTATTTTGAGCTTATTTTTGTGTATGGTGTTAGGGAATGATCTAATCTCATACTTTTACATGTCCCTATCCAGTTTTCCCAGCACCACTTATTGAAGAGACTGTCCTTTCTCCACTGTACATTCCTGCCTCCTTTATCAAAGATAAGGTGACCATATGTCCGTGGGTTTATCTCTGGGCTTTCTATCCTGTTCCATTGATCTATCTTTCTGTTTTTGTGCCAGTACCATACTGTCTTGATTACTGTGGCTTTGTAGTATAGTCTGAAGTCAGGGAGCCTGATTCCTCCAGCTCCGTTTTTCGTTCTCAAGATTGCTTTGGCTATTCGGGGTCTTTTGTGTTTCCATACAAATTGTGCAATTTTTTGTTCTAGTTCTGTGAAAAATGCCAGTGGTAGTTTGATAGGGATTGCATTGAATCTGTAGATTGCTTTGGGTAGTAGAGTCATTTTCACAATGTTGATTCTTCCAATCCAAGAACATGGTACATCTCTCCATCTATTTGTATCATCTTTAATTTCTTTCATCAGTGTCTTATAATTTTCTGCATACAGGTCTTTTGTCTCCTTAGGTAGGTTTATTCCTAGATATTTTATTCTTTTTGTTGCAATGGTAAATGGGAGTGTTTCCTTGATTTCACTTTCAGATTTTTCATCATTAGTATATAGGAATGCCAGAGATTTCTGTGCATTAATTTTGTATCCTGCAACTTTACCAAATTCATTGATTAGCTCTATTAGTTTTCTGGTAGCATCTTTAGGATTCTCTATGTATAGTATCATGTCATCTGCAAACAGTGACAGCTTTACTTCTTCTTTTCCGATTTGGATTCCTTTTATTTCCTTTTCTTCTCTGATTGCTGTGGCTAAAACTTCCAAAACTATGTTGAATAAGAGTGGTGAGAGTGGGCAGCCTTGTCTTGTGCCTGATCTTAGTGGAAATGGTTTCAGTTTTTCACCATTGAGGACGATGCTGGCTGTGGGTTTGTCATATATGGCCTTTATTATGTTGAGGAAAGTTCCCTCTATGCCTACTTTCTGCAGGGTTTTTATCATAAATGGGTGTTGAATTTTGTCGAAAGCTTTCTCTGCATCTATTGAGATGATCATATGGTTTTTCTCCTTCAACACACACCCATATATTGATATATTGGTGTGTGTATATATACAGTATATGTACACTGTATGTATGTATGTATACAGTGTATATTTATATATAGGTGTGTATATATGTTGTATACCTGTATGTGTATACGTTGTATAGGTATTATATGTATATATGTATATACTATATATAGACACACTTGTGTATGTATTTATATGTGTATTTACATGCACATATTTACATATAGGTGTGTATGTGTGTGTATACATTGTGTATATGTATGTGTATATATCTTATATATATGATATATGTATATATACGATGAATTTATATATACAATACATATATATTTTTATGCTACATGCTTTTATATGTAGGTGTATATGTGTGTCTATATGTGTGTGTATGTATTGCATATATTATATATGTATGCATACTATATATATATATACACACCTAAATATCTTTGTATGTGTGTATATATGTATGATATATATGTACCTAGGTGTCTATTGCATGTTATACATATGTGTACATACTGTATATATATAAACTATGCATTTTATGTGTGTATGTATAGTGTATATGTATGTGTGTAATGTATATGTGTGTATACATACTGTATATATACAAACTGTGCATTTTATATGTGTGTATATATGTGTGTGTGTTGTATATACTATATGTGTATATGTCTGTATGCATACTGCATATATACACAGCTGCATATTTTTGTATGCATGTACATATGTATGTGTGTGTGTATATATACACACATAAACCCTATTGATTCTATTTTTCTGGAGAACCCTCACTGATACGGACACTTATGACAACTGAGCACCTGCCCTTTGCCAGCCAGGGAGCCAAACACTTGTCCTTTCTGTCACAAGTCCCGGGAGGGAAGGTGATGCCGCTCCTACCAGTTGAGGTGCCTCAGGGTCAGAGAGGTGCACAGGGCTGGGGGCTGGAGCCTAGTGGAGCCCAGGTGGAGTTCTAGCAGCAGTACAGCCTAGCAGTCCCACTTCCCCGGGTGCTTCTCACAAAGACGCCGAGGGAGAGACTGGGTCTGAAGGAGGGGATGAGGAAGCTTCCGTGGGTCCGCAAGCCCAGAACAAGGCTGACACGTCAAGGGTGTTAGAGGTCAGGACTGTGGTTACCCTAGGGGTGGGCTTACACAGAGCCATTCCCATTCTGAAAAAGTATCCATTCTGCTCTTGTTTGTATGTTTCCCCCCTCCCCCAAATCTTTTACAAACAGATTCTCTTGGCTCCTGGGAACACACACAGGGAAGTTGTGTGTGAGAGGGTGCAGTCCAGGGGACAGGGAGGATAAGACCCCCACCCTTAGGGCCAGGAGTGGCTCAGCTTTGTGAGCTAAGGATGGCCCTCGAGGTCCCAGAGAGAAGAGTCCCTACTCCGTCCCTGCTCCGTGCACCCCATTCCCAGCCTGAGAAGCCCAGAGCCACCCACACACACACACACACCAGGGAGGAGAGCCAGTCACCCTGGCTCACGGGCTGCGGCTCCAAGACTCCTGGCACTAGGAGCTCAGCTTTCATGCCCTAGGACAGGGCCAGAGCTGTTGTCTCCGGAAACCCTCTGTCTCTCGCCCGCCCTCCCTCCCTCCCTCCTCCGCCTCTTCCCCTCCCGCTCCAGCTGGCCTGCCCTCCACCCTGCATTTCTACACAGGATGGCTCACAGACAGCTGCTCCCTGTGTCCACCCACCACCATTCGATGGATGTCAAAGCAAGCCCTGGGGACTTCCCTGGAGGTCCAGCGATTAAGACTCCGAGTTTGCACTGCAGGGGGCGCAGTTTCGATCCCTGGTCAGGGAAATAAAATCCCACATGCCGCACGGCACGGCCAAAAAAATAAATGAATAAAAAATAAAGTGATAGTGATGAAACAGCCCTAGTGGTGCTAGGATGGGACATACAGCTCTATGGTATAGAATAAAGGTCCAGAAAGAGATATATGAGAACTTGATATGACAGAAAGTGGGGAACTTAAGGAGCATTCAATAAATGACATTAGGACAATTGCATATCCATGTGGGAAAAAGTAAATTAGGAAAAAAAATGCAAGCCCTGGTCAGGTGTGACCTTGGGCCCAGGGCCATTGGCACACGTTGTCATGTGGGATGATCTTCCTTAGACTCCTCCCTCCCTCCTGTGCCACTTTCCCCGCCAGGTAAAGAATTCTGCCTGGTCAATAAGACCCTAGAGGTCCTTGGCCATTGTTATTGCAGTTGGAATTGTTACTGTGTTTACATAGGGTGACCAACACCCGCCCCCAGTTTGCCCAGGACCGCTCAGGTTTGAGCGCTGGAACTGTGGGGAAACCCTCATTCCCGGGGAACCCCAGAAGGCTGGTCAGCCTATTTAGGACGGATCTCTCACTTGATCTCCCAACCCCCGAGAGCCAGAAAGGTAATCTCCCACCTCATTCTATTGTAACCTTCATTCATTCATCCACCCATCCCTTTATTCAACTCCTTTATTCAGCAAGTATTTATGAAGCATCTGCTACACATCAGACACTCTTCTAGGTGCTGGGGACAGTAAACTGAGACGGTGTGATTTATTACATAGGGATGATGTCTCGGAGACCACTGCAGGGCAGGGGGGCTGGGAAAGGGAAGGGGCAGTTCTAAATGCAGGCTCTGACGGAATTGGGGCAGACCTTGCCCTGGGACAGGCTGGTTGCTTCAACACAGCTGTCCTCACCCAGGGCCATCCTGCCCCCGCCTCACCCAGTTCTTTGGTCATGTCTTGGGAAAAACTGTGGTGGTCACAACTGGGTGGGAGGGGCCCCTGGAATCAAATGGGTGGGGACAGGGATGCTGCTGAACCCCACACAGTGCCCAGGAGGGGCCCCCAGCAGAGGATGACCCGCCCCAAATAACCCCAGTGCTGTGGGGGAGACCCTGCACTAATACTATTCAGACCCGCTGGTGCCCCTAGATTCCTGCACAGACAGGGACTCTAACTGGGTCATCTCTGTATCACGAGGCGACCTAGAGTGGGGCAGCCAGGAGGGCTGAGTATCGGGGGTGAAATGACAAATCTCTGTGCCCACTCTCCCCGCCACACCCCAGGGTCGATGGCCTCTATGTCCTCCCTGTGCAAGTAGCTTTTCCCTGAGCAATTTCTTCTTGTCAAGGTCCCTGTCGCAGGTTGAGTTCCCCAAAGATGACGTTGAGAGCAAGGATTGGAGTGCAGTTGGTTGATGTGAGATGTGAAGACAACAGATACAGCTGCCATAGGGTCCCGCAATTCCACTCCTGGGCATAGGTCTGGAGAAAACTCTAATTCAAAAATATACGTACACCCCTGGGATTTCCCTGGTGGTCCAGTGGTTAAGACTCCGTGCTTCTAGTGCAGGGAGCATGGGTTCCATCTCTGGCCTGTCACATGCCATGTGACAAAAAAAAATAGAAAAGAAAGAGAGAAAGAAAGAAAGAAAGAAAAAGAAAGAAAGAAAGAAAAGATACATGCACCCTAATGTTCATTGCAGCACTATTTACAATAGCCAAGATGTGGAAGCTACCTAAATGTTCACTGATGGATGAATGGATAAAGAAGATATGGTACATATATACAATGGAATATTATACAGCCATAAAAAGAATGAAATAATGCTATTTGCAGCAACGTTGTGGATGGACCTAGAGATCATACTAAGCACTGTGAAGTGCCTGGGGCAGCCACTCAGAGCAAAGTGGCCACCAACCCTGCTGCAGCTGCCCGAACAGAGAGTGGAGGGCAAGGGAAAAATACGTTGGCTTCTCCCATCCCCCTGCCCTCCAACCTCTGGCCAATGTTTTCCACTGTCTGAACCTACCTGGAAAAGAGTTGGCGAGGAAATCTGGGCGATGGGGTTTGCAGGATCAGCCCTGTGACACCGCGCAGAGCAGCGGAAAGACAGGGAGCTGGTCTGAGGCAAACAGGACAATGGCAGCGCAGTACCCACTTCTCCCTACCTCTCCTGTGCCACTGAGTGGAACCATCTTCATGTGCAACCTTTCTCTTCCCTCATCTCCCACATCTACCCATCCATCCTCTCAGGAGCTCATCCATTCCTCTCTCTTCCTCACAGCCTCCGCCATCATTCACTATCGTTACTGCAGGAAGCACCGCTCTGCCTTCTCCTGTCTCCAGACTCCCTCTTCTAATCAGTCACTACACTCCAGCCAGAAGGATCTTTCTCAAATGCCTATCTTACGTCACTCTGCTGCTTCGAGTCCTACAATGGCTGGCCCATTGTGCTTAGGATCCAGTCCACATTCCATGGCAGGACTTCATCACGTCTCCAGTCTCCCCTCCCCTGACATATGCTTCCATCCTCCACACTCCCACATCCTGAACCTCAGGCCCCTGAATTTCCTGGGGCGGCTCTCAAGTCAGGGCCTTCACACGTGCTATTTGCTGTCTTCACAGAGCCCTCCCCTATCCTGCACCTCTTCTGACTTAAGCCCTCTCACGTTTGCCTCAATGGCAGTACTTCTAGGAAGACGTCCCTGGTCCTCCTCACCTGTGTTCCCTTGCACCCAAGACTTTCCCCGGTGGTAGGGGTATCAGATTTAACAAATAAACCATGCAAGTTTAACCAGGTGTCCTGTATTATCTGCAACCCTACATGATAGGCACTTGTTCCAGAGTATGACAATTGCATGTTGACATTTTAATTTCCCTACTAGGCTCCAACTCGCTTAAGGATAATGATCTTGTCAATACGATTCCCCATTTTGCTAACTAACTAGGTAAGTTTGGATGAATGGATCAGTGACTTGTGGATGGGAGTTTTTACTTGAAATCGTATAGAACTAGACTTCAGCCCTAAACAGGAGAGATGCTTAAGAGACTCAAGGGAGGCTAATGACAATTACTCACCCAAGTGGAGGCTCCTAGGTTAGTTCTGGGCCAGCCTCTCAGGGTGTAAGAGAAGAACTTGGAGGTGGAAACTGTACACTAAAGGGAAATGACCAGAAGATATGACTGCAAATGATTATGTAAAGCTTTCAGGCTGCACAAAGCTAATAGACTAACTTCAGCTGGTTTGGGGATTGCTCTGGCTCAGTTCTGAGTCCTGCACACAGCTGGAAAGTTTATGCTCCTGCTGCTGGGGTTAAAACAGTGGAAAAGGCCAGAAGGGTGATGCCAAGGATCATCGTACTCTTTTGACCTCACGATGGTTTTCTAATAGAAAGCTGAAATCTTGCTATTTTCAGACCCGGTACCCAAGGGCAAGTACGTCACAAATATAAAAAAAAGTGAGAAAGGTGGAAGAAAGGCAAATTAGAGCCCACCATCTAAAGAGGCAGCCTCTACTGGCTGCAGACAAAACTCCATGCTGCAATGCAGGCCCAAATTTTCTCCCCCTTCAAGAAAAGACAGGAATCAAGATGTTAATGCTTCATCTCATGATTTTTTTAACATGCCCATTAAGTCAATAAGTATTAAATGGTTCAAAAAGAACACAACTATAAGTTGATTAGTCCGTGCGGGCTTCCAACACTTTACGTGGAATCAACATGTGTCTCCAGGCTGAGATTCCCCTCAACTTGCAAACCTCAGGCAGATGCTGATTCAAATCCCAGAAGCCTCTAGTTGAAAATCAATGTCTGAGATGCTCTGCGGAATCTAGGGAAGCATTTGCTAATTTGCTCTGGGGCGAAATCTTCTATCAATGTCAATCAGGCATGAATGTAGATAATTTTCCAACGCTACCAATATAGTCATCTATATGTTTAGTCAACATTTATTGACTATCGCATGGGGAAGTTTGGTGGTCAGTAAACAGTGGAAAGAGGCCCAGAAAAAAAGGGGGTACACTCAGGCTTGAAATCCACCAGGTACACGCCTCTGCTGCCATACCAGTTATTTATATACTTATCTACTACTTCCATCCTAGTTGGTTAACAGTCTCTGCCCCAGCCCTAGCCCTGTGGGCCTCAGACCCCAGCAGTGGGCCACTCATCTCTGGCCACCTACGGCAAGGTGGTGCTTTCCTGGAGTCATCCTCCTTTGGCCACTTGTAATTTGGCCCTCTTTAGGGTACCATACTAGTTGTTCAATATTTTGAGCATCACACACCAACTCTCCAAAGAGAAAGTCAAGTGATAAAGGTTCCCCCAAATGCTCACGTGGCTTTTGTCTCTCCCTAACCTCTTTTCTTGATTAACTCCTGCGCAACCATTCAGATCTCAACTCAAATGTCACTTCCCATTTCGCCGTCTGGACTGTGTCTCCCTGACATTTATTCTCGCAGCTCTGTTCTTTCACTTCATATCTTGTATCCATTTGCTTATTTGTTTGTCTGCCTCCCTGATGAAGCTGTAAACTCCATAAGGGCAACAAAAAGCAGAACTTATTTGGCAAACTGCACAGGCTTCTATATGGTTTATGTGGGATTGGCCACCTACCCAGCTCCAAAGATGGGTCCTGTTGTATTCCAGCCAGTTAGCATGTCCCTTCCTCCAGGTCCTACTCATTGGCACCGGAACGAGAACCTGATCTAAGGCAGCCCAAGCAGAGTGAGGCTGGACACATCTGGCGAGGAAAGCAGAGCTACAGACCCGTTCTGAAGAGGCAATGTCACCAATGTGGTTATCATGAAGCATGACACGAAGGAGGACAAAGACGCAGAGTCCCAGAAAGGTGGCTCCAAAGGATACACAACATGGGCCTCTCGAGTAAACCAGATCTGGGCTGGCCCTTGTGTTTGGACTGTTCAGTTACATCAACCAATATTTTTTTTTTTTTTTGCTTTAGCCAGTTGGTACCAAGGTTTCTATGTATTGTGACCAACAAAATCCTAACTGATATATCTTGTCCCTGTATCCACAAGAACGTTGCTCATGGAAGACACCATATCTTGAACAATATGCCATTGGGAGAACTGGAGATGGCTTAATGGGGGAGGTGACTGGGTAACATCAGCTGGAGCCTTAATTTGAACATAGTTCTTTAGAAAATATGTTAGACTGCCCAAGATTTAAATTCATCAGAAATTCAGGAGTATTTTCCCCGGTGTGTTTTACAGCAGAATTGTTCCTACCTGAGGTTATTAACCTGCTCACCTGTCATTTCCTAAGAACTCCTAAAGATTTCTGCTTCAAATCCTGGACTTTCAACCTACAGAACCTATGGTTTTAATTGGGGGAAGGGAACAGGAAAGAATGATTCAGCCTCTAGCCGCTTTTTACTCTGCTGGATAAGATCATTAAATTTTTCCCCCAGAATGACCTGTGACTTCCTACATTTCTTACATTTCAACTTCAAGTTTCATTTCTCGGGATGCCTACAGCTTTTCACCTGGCTAGATGGAAGCCAAGATTTTACTTTTCTCTCGGGGGCTATTCTGCTGGGCTAGAGTCATTAGAAGCAACTTTAACTTCAGGTTATTATAAATATCACATCTTTTAAAGCATAATCAGGCTATGTGGTTCATGATCTGGTTCTTAGATTAAAGGTCTGTGTGGCCAAAGGGCTGTACTTCTACAACTATTGAGAAATAAACAACCTTGACTAGTCAGGGAAGGAAAAGTCTGCAAGTCGGTCCCCATAGCCTGATCAGGGGATTCTTTTCCTCCTTCCCTGATTCACCAGAAAGCACACTTGCTCATACTGTTCACATTCTCAAAATATGTTTGTTACTCTCAGAGCTCCTGGAATACATATCCTCCAATGGTTGCCTTTTGTCAATGAACTGTTCTGCACAGCTCCGCTGCTTATATTTTAGGATTTTTTTTTCCTTTGGGAGAGAGAAGAGTGGCTTGTAAAACTACTAGTGCAAAATAAGCATTAAGAATCACTTCACCTTCTTCATCAAATAAATCCACCTGGGGCTTCCCTGGTGGCGCAGTGGTTGGGAGTCCGCCTGCCGATGCAGGAGACACGGGTTCGTGCCCCGGTCTGGGAGGATCCCACATGCTGCGGAGCTGCTGGGCCCGTGAGCCATGGCCGCTAAGCCTGCGCGTCCGTAGCCTGCACTCCGCAACGGGAGAGGCCACAGCAGTGAGAGGCCCGCATACCGCAAAAATAAATAAATAAATAAATAAATAAATCCACCTGAATTACTGGTTCTGTGAACCAGTATGTAATTCAAAATTTTGATGAACAACAGAATACTTTGAGTCTCAAAATATCTCTCCATAAATTACTTATTAACTACAAAGGGACAAATAATAACTTCACAGTGGAGAAAGTGCGGTGGCACCACCTTAACCAAGATGCTAATGAGACAGATGACCATCAAGGGGCTCCTGTAAGGATGCACAGAGAGACACACCGTCACCTCTGTGGAACCCCATCCAAAGCACAGAACATGAAAGAACCATGAGGAAACAGGACAAACCCAGAATCAGGATCATTCTACACAACCACCAGCCTATACTCGTCACAAACTCTCACAATATGAGGAACAAAGAGGCTGAAGAATTATTTCATACTTAGACCAAAGTGACATGAGAACTAAGTGCAATGCATGATTGTAGACTGGTTCCTGGCCTGAAAAATTTAGCCACTAAGGATGTTACTGGAATAACTGGCAAAATTGGAATATGGATGGTAGATCAGTCAACAGTATCAATGTTAAATTTCTGACTTAGACCACTGTGCTGTGGTTTGGTAAGAAAATGTTGTTTCGCTTAGGAAGTAATCACTATTTCCAGGGAATAGGGCAAAATGTGTCCTTACCCTTAAGGGGTTCAGGAGAAAAGAACATGTATATATGGAAAGACAGTGAATGCCAAAGCAAATAAAGCTAAATATTAATAATTGGTGAATCTAGGTAAAGCACATACAAGAGTTCTTTGTACTAATCTTGCAACTTTTCTTTAAGTTTGAAATTATATCTATAACTATATATCTACATCTATATAGATATATAAAAATCAACACACACAATTCAAAATAAAATGCATCAACCTAAAACCCAGCCTATTCTTCAGATATTGTTGGCAATCTGAAGAGAAACAAAGGCTAGGATACCAAAAGGGATTGGGTCCGTAGATCTATTCATTAGGACCCTGAGTACATTTCTACTAACTTAAATTATGCTTTCATTTGAATCAAACATTTTGGACTGCCTTCAACTTAGTGCCAATTACTTATACATTTAAACATTCAAAGGATGAATTCCATACTTTTCCCCAAGTGAGGCACAAGGCTGTCAGTATTCTCGTGTGCTAACAAGGAAGCAAGGCCAATTTCTATAACCTAACTATAGGACTTCTGGGTACGTAAATTTTTTCTCATATGCCCAGTTCCCTATTTTCTTAGAAAATCCAATTTGCTCTGGGATTTCAAATACCACAGGCTCTTGTTTTTGTCACAACAAATGAACTATTTTATTCTGTAGATTCTTAAAAAGAAATTCAATGAATCTTTGCTCACTGCTAGCTTTTCTAGATCTCTCCCAATATCTCTTTGATCAAGCTTTTCCACCCACTCTGGAATAATCCAGGGGTAATTAGAACTTCTTACCTTCTTTAGCCCAAAAGGGCCAATTCATCACAAGCTGTCATGGATTCTGATTCTAAATTACCAAGAGCCCCATTACTAACAGAGGCAGGGAATCTTCTTTGCAATTAAAGTGATTGATTTCTTTGCAGATGCAGTAGCATTTCACATTTAATTATGTTCATTTGGATCAAATGTGAGAAAATTCTTCCTCATTTTATTTTCCATCCAAAGGACATGATACAACAAACATTAATCCCAGAGTGATACAAGGCCAGACCTGCAAGGGCCTTAGGCAGAGCTGGATATCTATCAATGGGTCTTGTCCATTTTACAGGGTCTTATTGGCTCCTTAAGCTCTAAAGGGGAGAAAAGGGACTAATTATTTGTTACATCACATACTTCACTTAAGGGCTGGCCAAACCTTCCAGCATCTGCTAAGTTGTGATGAGACAGCATTAGATGTTTAGATAAACATAGACTAGCGCCGAACAGAACAATTTTGTTTCTTGTGCAGGCAAAGAACAGAGCCACAGTGCTGGGGATAAAGCAGTGTGTGCAGGTAAACATAAGCAACGTGGGAACAAATCTGTTTTTTCTCACTTATGTGGTATTAACATGGTTATGTGTTGTCAAATTTTGAAAGAGAAAAATAAACAAAAACAGTTTGGGAGAAGAAGGAGGACACTCCGGAGGATCTGAAGGAATGTGAGGCCACCAAGGCTTACACAGATTTCCCAAGGCCTGAAAGACACCTGTCTGTCCACTTTGCTTTTAACCTTAAAGACTGGCCAGTTGTGGCTCCCGCAGCCTGTAGACCCTGGGCCTGAATCCTTATCTCCCCTTCTCCACTCTCCACGTGGTCAGCAGACTGGCGTCCGTTCACTCACTTGAGACATTCAAAGGTCAAGGTTTTCGCGCAATGAGTATCTTCCAGCGATCTGTGCTCCAGACAACAGTGACTACCCTTTGTCCTGGTATGAATGCAGTTGCTCGCCGTTTTCCAAACACTTTCACACATATGTAAAGAAGAGCCTGGGAGCCCTCCAAGATTTTAAATTTTAGTTTAAAATGAAATTATATAGTAAGCTTTTGAAAAATTAAAACATCCACGTATGTGAGATTGTACCTCTGCCTTTACTGCAGCCTGTTTGCAAAATTCAGGAAGCCCTGCCTTTCCATTCATTAAACACATAGTCGTTGAGCACCTCCTAAGGGCAAGGCAGGATGCCAGGTGATGGAGGTGGAGAAACAGGGCTTGTTCCTTGCTCCGATGGGGAAGGCACGTAAGCAGACACCCTCGGCACAGGAAAACACAGAATGGAGGTGCTGTGATGGGATAAAAGGGTCACGCTTATAGGAAATGCGCATCCTTCCAGTGCAGGAGACAGAAACAAGCTCAGGAGGTTGGCAGGTGTCTTGAAGGAACATCAGTATTGCTGAGGGGGGGGCAGAAACTCCAGGTTTACCCGACGTAGCACGGGCATATATGCTTGCCACATTCCAAGAACCAGAAACACAAGAAAGAAGAAGCCAGACCAGACACCACAAAGCTGTGACCGTTGGGCTCAGAAGTCTGGGATTTTTATGAACCAAGGAGGAGCATGAAGGGGAAGTGACGGTCCAGCTGGTGGTGCTGGTAGGGGCAGGTGGGGGCAGATGAGGCTGCTGAAATGATCCACTGAGGGCTGACAGAGCTGGCTGTGGCAATGGGAATGGAAATAAGTGGAGATTCAAGAGATTTGGGGCCGGTACAAACCACAGGGACTTGGAACCATCATATGAATGGATGAGGAAGTAGGCAAAATAGACTCTGAGCACTATTATATGTGAACACTTGGATGGCGTCCATGGACTGGCCGGCTTTTGCTGTTGAAACACTTACTGTGTTTAAACAGTCACATCCTGCACTGAGCCCTTGTTTTAAGCTCTTCAAACATCCCTGAGATAAGTGGGGGAGTTATTTCAATCCTCCTTTTTACAGATGAGAGAACCATGACTGGCAAGGTTTAGCCCTAAGCAGGAAACCCACCTAACCCAACTAATTGGTGCAGAGCTGGGACGAAAGATCAGTGTAGTCCTCATTACACAATCCAGAGAAACACAAAGATGGCTCAAAACTGTCCTAGTGGCATGTTTCCAGCCTAAGTGGGACAAAGTTCATACAACTTTATATCGTGAGCTGTGTTGTAAGGTGGTTTGTTGATAACGTCCATTCCAAAAGCCAACGGAAAGCTACCAGTACGCTGAATCATTAAAAACATGGAGGTACAGGACTCAAGTCTTACACGGTTCTGAAAAAAATACCCTTCACAGATGCTATTTTTAGACTCAAGTTTTCCCAGCATAAAGTTTTTAAAAGAACAATCCATCTAAAAAGCATGTAAAGAAATTCATTGACAAAGGTTTAGATGTTTTAGGACTTTAATGTCCTTCACACGGTCAACATAAAACACTGACAATGGATGAACAATAGGGGAAAAGACTATTCAGCAAAGATCTTCCTTCTTCGGCATCACTGGTCAAACACCAGAAGGAGAACGATCACGTGAAGCAACAGTAAGGGAATTTAACACAGATTTTTAGTTTAACAGCATAACTGAAAAACAAAACCAACCAACCAACCAACCAACCGATCTTCTACCCACTGAAAGGAAAGGAAAAGTGAAGCAGGGAGCTTCCAAATCTTGTGAAGCAGCTTAAAAAGGGAGAGGGGAGGGGGAAGGGGAGGCACACGACTGTTGAGAACCTAACACTCTAATGCAAAAGGTCAAGGATCCTAACAAATTCTCAAAGTCTCAACATATACCAACAAGAACCATATTATTAGAAATATAAAGGCACAGAGATATAAATGCATAGATATATAAACTATTTGGTAGTAAAAACAGACCTTGCTATATAAACATATAGTAAGTCACTTCTATCGCTTTATGAGAACAACCGTATAAAGAAAGAATCCAGAAGACCCCACTGCTGTCATCTTGCAAAGGATCAAAATTCAGCACCTGAAGGGCCCCACCCACCCTCCATGCTGTGTGTCTGTGTTTCTCTAAAAATAATAACCTGCAATTGGTATATAATTAAACCCATAGGCAGCTTTGAATATGAGATCTAGGCAGCAAAGACAGCAAAGACAACAGTAGCTGGAATTTGGTAGAAAAGTAAGAGAAGACTTTTTAAAAGCTTCCAGTTCAAGTCAGAATTAAGGTTAAGTTTCAACAGCTTGGGATAGCTGTGGATGCTTTTGTGTTCTCTGAAAAAAGAAGAAAATCTATCATAAGTATGTTCATTCGGAAAAAATACTGTGTTTTTTAGCCATGCCCAGGTGACTTTCAATTTTGTACACTGTTCAAGGGCAGAGTGTATATTAGTTAGGATGTGCTCATAGCTGGTGCATCTCCAAAAAATGCTTCATGAAGGCTGCCAGCTTCTGACATCTTCGATGGTGACAGCATTACACAGAGAGGCCTAAATGCCTCCCACGGACCCAGAAGAACCACCGATGCAGCCGTTAAGAACAGGAGCATCTGGTTGAGCATCAGGATGACCCTCCTTCCCGTCACCAGCTCCTGCGAGAGTCACGGCACCTGAGGCCGTCGTGTCCAACCTCCCACCTGAAAGCCCCTGCAGGTGGCCAGGAGCGTCACACATCTCAGTCATTAGAAAATTCCTTTCCAAAGGCAGCGAAGGACCGTCATGCTCACAGGTAACCTAGGTTAGCTCAACTCTTCAATGAGCCTGCTGTGCAGGCGGCAGGGAGCGGGCAGCTATTCTCATGCGTGAAAACATACATCTTCCATGGAGCTCACAGAATTAACTACTCTCTCTGATGTTCAGGGGAGCAACAGTGTCTGTTCTTACACTGAACAGGCTTGTGCCAGCTGCACTAGAGATGGGATGGCACCCTTTGTGCTGTCAGAGCAGAGATTTTCAAAGGAAATTTTGACCAAAGCTCCTAGAAGGTGTGGCCCGCCCCCCCCCGTGCTCTCGGCCGTGGAATCGTGCTAAGGGGCCTGTAAGCAGCAGCAGGAGCACCCCCGTAACAAACGGTCTTTCCCAACTAGTTACAATAACTGCTACTCAAGGATGGACAGGCTCCTAGATGTGTCTCCTTCAGCGTCTGAAAACTAAACCAAGTCTCTGACAAGCTTCTGGATGGGACACGTACTCACCACCTATGCCCTTTCGGGGAGATCATACTGAGTTCAAGAGCTTTGTCAAGAAATCTTTTTTCTAAAGCATCATCTCCTTTGGTGTTGCCAATGCAGAATGGAATATTCATCTTGCTTCTATCCTGGGCCTGCACTGGACATCTGAAAAACATGTTTTTTCTTCCAGCTATTTTTCTGCAATGTGCAACTGCCATTAACAAAGCAACAGAAAAGTTTTAAAAACCATTTTCCAGATGCAAACAAGAGATTAAAAAAAAGATCTGTGCCAGCACATTTATCATTTACTTAGGGAGATCACTCTTGCATATGGAACAGTGAGTTAACATTCTCTTATACGACTCATACTTAATTTCCAAGAGCCTCAGTTTCCTCATCTGAATATTAGCAATAATAATAATATCTCCATTTCATACTAGTTATGACAGTTCAGTGGAACAACATAGATGAAGCTTTCAACCCATGGCAGCCACCCAGCAATGTGAATGACCCTTTCTCTACAAGGCTGCAGAGAAAAAAATTAAGTTGTTCCGAATAGTGGCGGTAAGATTTAAAAATAATGAGCAGCAGCTTTCAAAGCACTTAAAACACTGTGTTGTCCCAAGCTGTGTGACCTTGAACAAGTTACTAAATCTCTCTGTTGTGCCTCTCTGATGTGAGGACTAAATGGCCACAAATTCTCTGCAGCCCTCCCAGCAAGAGGTGGGGTCTAGTGCTCCACACCTTTTGAATCTGGGCTGGCCTTGTGGACTTGCTTTGACCAAGAGACTGCAACAAGAGTGATGCTGTGCAATTTCCAAGCTGAGGCCTCAAGGGGCATGAGGCTTCTATACCTGCCCTCTTAAAACATCACTGCCATGGAAGCAAGCCCGAGCTAGCCTGCTGGAAATAACAGGCCCAGCCCACAGCCAGCACCAGCTGCCAGACAGATGAGGGGGGCCATTTAGACTCTAGGTGGATCACCAGATGACTTTGGTTGAATAAGTGATCTCAGATGAGACCAGCAGAAGAAACCACCCCACTGAGCCCAGCCCCACCTGCTGACTGAAAAGAATCCTGAGCAAAAGAAATGGCTGTGGCTTTCAGTCACAGTCTTGAAGTGTTCTATGATGCAAAAGTAGATAACTGATAGAATTTAGAACAGCATCTGGAACACATTCAATGCTATGTAAATATCAATTGAAGTCAACAGAGTTGTCTTTTCATTCTCCGCACCTTGCACAGGGATCATACAGACTCTCAAAAATGAATGGGTCAAGTTTCATCTAGGATACGTTAGTATTGGACTTCAGTTTCTGATGTGGAGAGTGAGCAAGCCAAAATTATCTTCCACTGACAACCAAAGGAGACAAACAGAAGAAGAGCTGACATGCTATTCTGGATTACAAGGAAAATATGTCATAACTCTCTCCATTTTCTCAAGCACATCCTATTTTATTCTTCCACTTCTGCAGGGTGGGATTCATTAAAAGTAAACAGCAAAGAAAAGCAGTGTGAGGAAGCCCCCATTAAAAGCTATGCTCGGCCCTCAGGGCACACACATAATTCCTGTTAAAGTTAATAGGAGTCAAGTGCACGTCGACAGACAGAAGAGACGCAAGCTGGGAAACCAAGTATACGGTAATAGGCTTTGAGCCTGAATTCTGGGCCCCCCTTTGCACAGGTAGTAGGTATCCTGGTTGACACTGACGTTAAAAATGTAGTGTCTACCCTCTTTGATATTCTGCTGCCTCAGGCTCCCCAGGTGACAGTCCAATTATAGAGCTGGAGCAGCAAGAAGGACACGTGATTTAAGGGGAAAAAATATTAAAAGGGGGAAGAATTAAGAACCTGGATTTACAAAGAATCTGTCTTTACAGTCGTCCCCCACACATTTACCCATCCTACTGTGAACGTAGGTGGTATCCTGACAGCAACAATGTCATAACAACTAGAAATTGAAGATTAAATTTGCACGGTGCCTGAGAGTGTCCCTGCTGTGGGGCTGAGGGAAGGAAGAAAAAATTGAAGGGGAATCAGCTGCGCCCAACCTAGCAAGACGGCTGTGGAGGGAATTCAGATTCCACAGGATAAGCGCTGTGGAAGCACAGAGCTGAGCAAGTACCTCTGCCCAAGGGAAGGTTGAAGGTTTCAGCGGAAGGGAGGTGGGAAGGGTCAGAACAGGGGGAGACGAAGGAAGGGCATCTGGCAGAGAGCTGTCTCTGCCAAGGCACGGGGGACCGCAGCAAGTTCTCTGCAGCACCTGGGGTGCTGGGTCCCTGGCTGGGGGCAGGACTGCAGACCGCAGAGGGCCCTGCAGACACGCTCTCCTGGGAACTGGATCCATCATATCCTGGAGCACGAGGAACAATCAGGTCTGCACAACAAGGAGTTCTGCGTTGTAGAAAAAGCACTAGGACACAGGGGCTGGAGGGTGGGGACACTGGGGGAGAGGCCTGCTAGAAAGCTCCCACAAAGAACTTTCTAGGTCAACAGAATTAGGACTCGTGATCAAGACAGGGACACTGGGGAGTTTCAAGCATGGGCAGTAAATGAAAATGCCAATAAGGACCCAACGGTCATATAAATGAGTATAACAGGCCCAACATGACAGACTCAGCACAAACCCCCTACGTTACCTGTTAACTGTGAGGGCCCGTTCTTTACTTCCACAGAGAAACAGTCTCCCTTTTGCTTGAAACATACGGCCCTCCCAGTCTGTTTCTCCCACTTTCAGAGACACGGGGATTATGAAATAAGACATCTGGATTTAAATCATCTTCCCATGTTCCAGTAAGGGCTCAAATTGTGTGTTTTAAACCCTGTGAGCCACACCGAGAACTGCCGTGGGCTGTGCTGGGCCACCGCTCCCAGGAGTTATCACTCAATCCCACAGCAGGGGCAGGGCCTGTGGCTGAATAAGTTGGGGGCAGGGAGAAGGTGCCAGGCTGACAGAGCGCTAGCAGGGGGCCGGGTGGGTGTGGAAGCAGCAGGTAATCCTGGGACTACAAAGCTTACAGGACAGAGTCTGAGCAGCACTCCCCAGGGAGTCTAGGACGGAAGCGGATAAGGATGGTTGTGACTGGAAAAGCGGTGCCACAGTCAGTCATAGAAATTTAGGAAATCCTGGATTAACAGGGCTACATGGGTTTCTTGACTCAACTTCCTAGAGCGTCTCAAGAGCTCCAGTGAATCGTGAACTCCCAAGAGGATAATTCATACTGGAACAGAGTTTTCCCCAAATGCATGTGGCTGAAAAACCCACTGCATCTCTGGGATGAGTACTCTAGAATGCCCACTGAGAAACTCCTGGACTTCCCAAGGTACCAGAGGGGTGTGTGTGAGGGGAAAGGCACCACCTCAGCGTGAAACAGCATCTCACAAAGGTGGTGACGGTTAGTAGGGCGCAAGAAAACCGCAGGCAGCTGGCAAGCGATGACAAGACGCTCGTTTCAGTGGTGTCTGCTCCAAAAGACAAACCAGAAACATGAAGGGCGCGAAGAGTGAATCCTGAGGTGAGAGAAGCCCACAAAACAGTCACTAGGCCTCTCCTGACTGCCTAACTTTTAAATAAAAAATTAACTCTAAATTTGCACACAATTAGGAAAACGAGTAAAAATATAAAGATCTATTCCCTTCCATAGAGGTGGTTGCCATTAACAGTCTTTTGTGCATTTTCAGGATCAGATACACTAATGTGTATACGTGTATATATGCGTGTTTCCTTATGTACATATATACATATATAGTATTTACCAATACAAACACTGTGGCTTTCTAAGTGGAATCATAGAAATGTCCTTTTCTACACCTGCTCTTTTTCCTTTTGACCTCATGACATATCAGGTCATCTTCCCAGTTTGCTCACAGACCTTCCCCGTTCTCCACACACACATTACTCCATACCACGGATGGATCCTAATTTCCGTCATCAGACCCCTCCTGAAGGACATCGGGTTGTCTCTACATTTTCCCCATTATGTAAGTATCCCTCATTGGACTTGCGGGTGCCTGATTTTATGCACACTTCTGTGCAAGGCAGAGTACTGGCAGAGGGCAGGTGCCTAGAAGTAAAAGTCTTTGGTCAAAGAGCAAGAGAGTTTTGAACTTTGATGGACGCTGCAAACCTCACTCCAAAATTGAACACATTTATTATACTTAACATAGGCAAAGTGTGTTTGTTCCCTCGTCTACACCAGATGTTATCAGTCTTTAGAATTTCTGCCCATCAGAGGGGAAGAAAATCCCATGGTTTTAATCTGCATTTCCTAAAGAAGTTGGCCCCTCTTCAACTGTCTAGTAGCCAGCTGTTTCTTCTGAGTTGTTTGCTCATACAGGTAGAAACCACCCCTTGCCTTTTTAAAATTTGCTTATCCTTTTTCATTTATTTGTGGGTTCTTCTCTATATCAACAGTAACCTTTATATGTTAATACACTACCGAACTTTGGTGTCTGTCATTTTGTTTTGTTTACGTCTTGAACTGTAGAAAAGTTTTAAATTTTCATGGAATTAAATATCTTTTACTTTATGGCTTCTGAGTTTTATGGCTTACTTAGGAAGACTTCTGTACTCCCTACACTTACACAGAAATTCTCTCCTGTATTTTATATTTGCTTCTTGCATTTAGTTGCCTTTGCATCTTTTCGACTGACTAGAACTTGTGTATGCTATGATGCAAATATCTAATTTCTGTTTAAATGAATTATCAATCCTTCAATCAATCAATTAGACAAAAAGTCAAGTTAGACTGTAAAATTGTCTAAGTTAAAATACAATTCTCAAGTAAACAGGGACCTGTTTCTGGACTTCTCCTCCGATCTCTGTTTCCCTCTGCCAGTGGCTTTATATGTTAATAGATCTTATGTTAACATTACATTTTATTAATGTTAACATATATGTTTAAAACGTTTCATCGATCCTTTTGCACTAACTTTTTCAGGAGAACACTGAACTGGCTTCTAGATATTTACTAATTTTTGTGACTATTGCAAATGGGATCTTTCCTTGTTTTTCAGTGTTATTTCTGGCTTATGGGAAAGTAACTGACTTCTACATACTTAGACACAACTGATGACAATTCTGAACATGATCATTTCTAGTTTTTCCACTGATTACTGCATTTTGAAAAAAAACAGTCATGATCATCTGTGATTTTTGTTGTTTCCTTAGTAAAGGCTCTGGAAACAGCCCCCCCATCAATCTCCCCATGTTCTTATCCTGCCTGATCCCACTTCCCCGCTGCACCTGACCCTAACCTGTCTGCATTGCTGTAAAACACTGTCTGTTCACAAGGTTCTGATGAAAATAAAAGGTATTCATATCTGTGAAGTGCCAAGGGCTCTGCCTACTTTATTTTATTTTGGGGTTGTCAACAGACACATCACATGCTTCCCTCTTTCCTAAGGCCTGGACCCCACATGAAAGGGAGAAAAGGTGACCTCGTATCTGGATATGGATTTTGTCACTTCAAGAGCTTTATCATATTAAAATTCATATCTAATAAATATTAAACACTATGTGTCAGGAACATCCTAGGTACGTTCCATAAGAACCACAAATAATATTAACAGCTAACCGTTAAGGAAGTAATTAACCGTTAAGGAATAACCATTAAAGCTGTTTTAATTTTAGCACACCAGAAAATATAAGGGGTATAAGTTCTAGTAACATTAAAAAAAAGAAAGAGGGCTTCCATGGTGGCGCAGTGGTTGAGAGTTCGCCTACCGATGCAGGGGACACGGGTTCATGCCCCGGTAGGGAGGATCCCACATGCCGTGGAGCTGCTGGGCCCGTGAGCCATGGCCGCTGAGCCTGTGCATCCGGAGCCTGTGCTCCACAACAGTGAGAGGCCTGCGTACCGCAAAAAAAAAAAAAAAAAACAGTTACCAATTCTAATAGTAGCTTTTCCTTTTCGACCACTTTCCAAAATTATAGTTCTCTTTTTCTGTCTAGAAGCTTTGGATGGTTCCTTCACCGATGGAGAAGTTATCCACTGGTACTGAGAGAGAAATGATAAATATGCCATTTAAGTTATAGGTAGTTTAGGAGGGTTTGATCTGCATTAGAAATTAAGATATTTTAAGTTAATAAAAGGTCTTCAATCTGCATTTCTGGGAAGCTAAATTAAAGCATCACACAACATTTTCAAAAACAGAACAGCCATTTCACTTGACTAAAAACTTAGTTTTAAGATGGCAGAAAGTACCTTGATAATTTTCTTTTAAGAAGGAAAGAAAAACAAGCCATTAAAGATAAATTCTTCCGAGAGAATTAAAACATGTTATATACCTCTGACTTGGCACTCCTTCCATTCTGGAGACCTTTTTTGGTAACTGCTTTCAGCACAGAATGACTTAAAGTAAAATAAATTGAAATTAGAGTAATTATTTCCCAATGAGTGGCTATTTCCATTTAAAACCAAAAGCCAACTAATTATTGCTTTTCCCATAAAATTAAATATGAAATCTACATTATGTAATTATACACTTATTTCCCCCTTTGTGTATTCTAATTTCTTCCTCAAAAACCTAAGATGCCATCTTGCAGACTGCCCCCAGTGACTACTATTTTGGCAGCAGCAAAGGTCAGCTTTAAACATTTTGCATCTAAAGTGGCTTTAGATACCTTTGGATAGAAAGTACAGTCTGAGCACCATCCAGACGCTTAGATACCTAAAGGGCATCCAAGATAACAAACCAAAGTCCTGATAGTCCCTCAAAAGCTGCTCCTCCCAACAGCCCCCTTCTTCTAAGTGATACCACCCAGTTGCACACATAATCATCAACAACTTGTCTCCTTGTTACTATTTCCTTCATACCCCACATCTAATCTATCTGCAGGTCTTGATAGCTACACCCTCAAAACACAACCTGAATTCAACCACTTTTCACTTGCTCCAAACTTCCAACCTAACCTAGGCCATAAACTTCTCTTATTTGGAGCACTGTGACAGTCTCCTAACTGGTCTCCCTGTTTCTCTTCTTTATCCTCCCAAGTCCATTCTCTACACCAGGTTACCTTATTGAGATACTATTTGGATCATGCCTTTTTCCAGTTCAAACCCCTCTACTCATTTAGAATAATCCACATCTTCACTCTGGCCTTCAAGACTTTACAAGAGCAGACCCCTGGCTAGCTCCTTGACCTCATGTCATACCACACTCTTCTTCACTCGGTACTCTGGCCATGTTGGCCTCCTTGCTTTTCCTTAAATACTCCACCCACCTACATGCCTGCATACTCTTTGTCTCCTTGTCCTGGAATGTGCTTACTCCAGTTCTTCCATGGCTTGCTCCTCTCTTCATTCATGTCTCTGTTCAAATGCCACTTCTCCAGTGAAGCTGTCCCCTAACAAACCTATCCAATGGAGTCCTACCTGCTCTCCCTCGCTCTCCTTACTTTAAGATATTTTTGCACTTTCTACCCTCTAAAATTATATTACTTATCTGTTTACTCATTTCTATCTGAACTCCCTCACTCTCCTTACTTTAAGGTATTTTTGCACCTCCTACTCTCTAAAATTATATCACTTATCTGTTTACTCATTTCTATCTGAACTCCTTCACTAGAATGTAAGCTCCACGAGGGCAAGACTTTTGTCTGTCTGGTTCACTGCTTTATCTCTAGTGCCTACACCCATATCTGGCACACAGAAGATATTTTAAAAATTGCTTGTGATTCTGACAAATGAATAAAGTGCTCCTGGCAAGAATTCAGAGGTTTCACAGGAAAGAAAGAATGCTCTTGGTGGAAGTAGGCTTAGTATCTAGGTTCACCTCTATTCAGAGTAGAGATAAGAACAATTTACAGGTAAAATTCACTTTAATTAGTACATTATCTGCTAAAAACATAAGGGAAGTGCAACACTAGAAAACTACAGTTGAAGCTTGAACAACATGGGTTTGAACCTCGCGGGTCCGCTAACACACGCATATTTTTCAATAAATATGTACTATCATCCTACACGATCCAAGGTTGGTTGAATCCACAGATGTGGAACCACTGACTATAAACTTATACCCAGATTTTCAACTGCATAGGGGTCGGCACCCCTAACCCCACGTTGTTCAAGGGCCAACTGTGTGTGATGAGGAAAGTTAAACACATTAAATTTTTAAAAACTGTCAATATGTGAACAAATTCTTTTTGTTTTGCTATGGGTTTATCAATTTCAAAAAAGTGACCACATACCAACAAGTGGATTTTTTCTTATATCCAGAACGAGCAGAGTTCTGTTGGTTTCAAGGGCCCTTAGTAAAGCCTTTGCTCCTTCACTGGTGAGGCCACACTGCTGCGGGTCAAGTGCTTTCGATGGAAGACAAAAGGTCACTTCCTAACTCTACAGGTTTAACATATAGACAACTCTCATTTTCTCACGTGTGGAAGAGTCCTGCACAAGACAAGTCATGGCAGGTTTGTAATTTTGGGTATGGAAAAAAACAGAAACGTATATGCACACACATAATGCATAATCCAATTTAAAAACCTCTTCTTGAATGTGCAATGATAACCCTGGCTTTAGTATCAATAAATCATCCAACATATTTTACAATTACAGAACTGAAGAATAACTGTATATAACGTATGAGCAAAAAGCATCACAAAATGAATCTCAGTTCATAATTAGCAAGGGCGGCAGAGGCATGTAAACCTCACAAGCAAAACCTGGTGGAGCTCAGAAATGCACTGCATTCTTTTGATCATAATCTTCAGCTCCAAATCACACTTGAAACTAGTTAAAAGGGGAAAACAAAATAGAAGAAATGTAATAACTGTTAGTTTTAGAGGAAAAAAGGACAAGTCTAAGAGGATACAAATAATAACAAATTCAAACAATGTGTGAATAGAGAATACATAGTAAAAACCTATCATGAAAGTATGATGGTCAAGAACTCTCTCCATAAAAAGTCAGACAAAAACCAGAAACACTGAACATGAATTCTAGTAGTTCTGGGGCTGAACAACCTACTCATTTAAACCAAAGGGATTATCACCAAAGCACAGGTATTAAAAAATATTACATGAAAGGAAACTATGATGAGTCTTTTTTTTAAGTGTGGTGTGGACCATCACATTAAAATAACTGGAGTCTTTCAACACCCCCATGACACATAGAAATAGCAAGTAAGACATATGGATCTGACAGGATATGATACAACCCTTACAAACTCTCACTACAGAAGAATGGACACAGGGTATAATTAACCAAATAGCCAAATTAATACAAACAGCCAGTAAACCTCACCAGTAAATCAAATGAATACAAAATAAAACAAAATGTAGTTATTTTCCTATCAGATGAAGCCAAGATTCTGTAAGAAAAGCCTTTAAATCATGTCTATACCCTTTTGATCCAACAACTCTCTTTCTAAGAATTTAACCAAAAGAAATAGTCAGAGATATAGGTAAGGATATATATCAGAGTACTATTTGTAACTGAAAAACTGGACAAAGCTTATATACAAGAATGGATAAGCTACGTGCACTGTGGCATAATCATATAATGAAATACTGAACAATCACAAAAAAATGATGCAGGAGATGCAAATTTACTGACTTGCTAAAATGCTCATACTAAATTAATTGAAAAAAGTTATAAAATTTGGAGTAATCCCACTTGCATAGAAAATGGAGAGGTACTCATTTTTGTAGTTTTACATTTTTTTACAAGTGCTACAAGCCACTGTTTGTGAGAGGCAGGCTTCACATCTACTGTTGGGGTGGACTATAAATTGGCATAGCATTCCTGGGTGGTAATTTGGCCATGTGTATCAAGTCTTAAAAATATGTCACACTTAGTCATTCCACTTGTAGTACCTTATTCTACAGAAGTAATCCCGATGGACACAGAGATGTATATACAACGTATTCACATTGTTTCTGACAGGGAAAAGCAAACAGTCTAAGTCGAATTACAAAGAATTGATTAAACTATGGGACATCAATACGATGCAATACTACATGATACATCATTAAGTGAAAAAAGCAGGAATATGAAATAGCAAGTATACTACAATTCTATTTTTGTAATCCCTAAGTGTACAAATATATTTGTAGAAAAAAAAAAGACTGAAAGTATATACACCAAAATGAACAGTGATTATGTCTGGGTATTAAAATTATAGGTAATTGTTCTCTTGTTACTCTGTATTTTCTATAAAGGATATATGCAACTCTTAGAGAAAGTTTAAAAGCAAAATAAAAGCTATCAGTAAAATGAGGCTTTAAAAACATCCTATCACAATAGTATCATGCCAAAAGCTAAGCATATTTCATATTAAAAATTCAATAGTTTCAATTTTAGAATTTACCTCTAAGCCATAAATCCTCACTAAGAGATTCTGCCAAAGCACTTGCACCCAGGTCACCAATGAGCGTGGTGCAGTTCAGACTGATGCGCCTCAAACCAGCCATACAGTCAAGATCAGGTCTCCTGGAACGAAGACTCTCAGCCCAGGTTTCTTCATGCTTTCTGGTAGTCTGATATGTCAAAGATTTAATGGGATGAAATTAAGATGCCTGAATAAGGAAACAGGGTGTGCCTACTGAGTATGGTTTATTATGTCAGAGATTTACACACACACACATATCAAGCATATATGCCAGGAGCATCAACCTGAGAAATTCAACAGTCACTTCTGGTTTACGAGTCCAGTGACCCAGATTCCACTCGGTCAGTGATTAGATTCTAGCCACTGGATAGACTGTTTCTGAACACTTATGTAAAGTTGGACAACTCAATTACAGTCTGTGAATTATTTTCCTTATCTTCTAAGTCAGGGAATTGGTTCTAAATTCTATCATCGCTGATACTCTAAATTTCATCATTCTGTCCTCCAATGGTCTCCAAACACCTGACTGGACAAACCATAAGAGAACTTTTTAATATGCATCTTATTTATTAACAAATTATATACACAAAGTTCCATACATATAATTTATGTACATGATAAACTACACAGATTTTTTAAAATAATACAAAGGTAAAAATGTTCTAATATTTTCTTTTCCTAACTCCTAAGGCATTATTTTATTTTACTTATTTTTTATAAATATTTATTTATTTGTTTGTTTGGCTGTGCCGGGTCTTTAGTTGCAGCATGCCAGATATTTTAGTTGGGGCATGTGGGCTCTTAGTTATGGCAGGCACGTGGGATCTAGTTCCTCGAGCAGGGATAGAACCCAAGCCCCCTGCATTGGGAGCACGTAGTGTTAACTGCTGGACCGCCAGGGAAGTCTCAAGCATTATTTTAAAAACTATATTTACAAAATGTATATCTCACATGCTACCTAGGGTATGCACACAAGCTTTAGAGGCCTGGACTATGCACAGCCAGTTTGATGTGCCTTGGAAAAATAATGGTTTGACATTTAAGCAAAAGTACTGTCTTAGAGACATTCAGTTCTTTATATTCATAAAGTAAATTTTGGTAAAAGGGAACACTGACTGTAAATGAAAAAAGTCTTATTACATTCTTGAAAAAATAAAAGACTCAAAGTGCCTTTGTTACTCTAAAAGGAAAATCATTAGTGTCATTTTTCTATTAACAATAACTTATCAAAGCTCCAAGGAGAAACAACAGCAATCCCTTACACAGTGCTTAGTATGTGCCAGGCACTATTTATACAAATGAGTGCATTTACACCTCATAATGAGGCACAGAGGTTAAGTGATTTGCCCATGGTCACTAGCTATGAAATGGGAGAAAGGGAATTTGAACCTAGGCCACTTGGCTTCGGCACCCAAGTTCTTGACTGTTTTCTACCTCAGGGGTCAATGGACTTGCCCTGTATAGGCTCAAAGAATTTTTCAATTTTTAAAATCTAAATTTAAACATTTCCAGATTTGTGGGCTATACAGTTTCTGTTGCAACTACTCTGCCCCACTGGCGTAGGGTGAATGTAGCCATAACTACCATGTAAACAATGGGTGCGACTATGTTCCAAAAAAACTTCCTTTACAAAACCAGGCAACGGGCTGCATCTGGCCTACCAGCCAGAGTTTACCTATCCCTGAGCTGCATCATCAAACTATTAAAAAGCCTTCATATCAAATTATTAAATAACCTTAGGCCTAAATACAGTCATAATAACCACTGTAAAGTTTTAAGGTATTATTTTAAAAACTGTATTTACAAATTGCTGATGTACTGATTTTTATTAGTTTAAAAACTACAGCAGCTAATAAACGATTCATTTAACTCTTGAAGACTATAACAGCATAGTTTCTTCACAGTATTACAATAAATGTTTTCAGTAAAAAAATACATAAAAGTATTATTAGGTATTATATATTAAATCTCTTACTTCTAAAATTAAGTGGACTATCTTTATTAAATGGTAGAATCCCAAACTGAAAAGTGGTCATATTCTTTCAGCAAAATGAAAGCTGCACTCACATGTATCAAAAGACAAAAATTAGGGCTTCCCTGGTGGCACAGTGGTTGAGAGTCCACCTGCCGATGCAGGGGACACGGGTTCGTGCCCCGGTCCGGGAAGATCCCACATGCCACGGAGGGGCTAGGCCCATGAGCCATGGCCGCTGAGCCTGTGTGTCCGGAGCCTGTGCTCCGCGACGGGAGAGGCCACAACAGTACTGCAAAAAAAAAAAAAAGACAAAAATTAACTGCCCTCTGTATCAATATATTAATGTGTTTCAATCACATATGTTTTCATGAAAGTTTAAACATAAAATCACCTTTAAGATCTAGGACATGTGATCTGCTCCCTGCCATGTCAGAATACACCCCGTGAAGTTTACTTAACTTGTCTTAAGTGTGATAGAATTCTTTATACCTTGACAAATAACTAAAAGGAAAAAAAAACCCACATACACAATAAGATGAAGAGCCTATACATTTGTCAATCTTGACTTATTTGCTTTTCTTGAGTCAATTGGAGGTTTATAGCCACATTCTCAAAATCATTAACTACAATCTTCCCAAACAGGTAATTGATGAACAGATGCATTCTAAAACTTGTCAGTAACAAAGTGCTATTCCAGTTTACAGCAACAGTTTAATTCTATTTAGATACTAAAACTGAATACACTGAATACTGCAAACTTTATTCCCAACCACTCAGCAAAGTACTACATACCTTTTCAGATATAGGAAAAAAAAAGAAAAAAAGAAAAAGCATAAGGTTCTTCCTATTTTCATTTCCAAAGATACATCCCAATCTTAATGATCAATCAGTGATTTAAACGTCAACTATAAACCCCATATTTTATTAGCTGCTATGCAGTATACTAGAGCAATAGAGCAAACCCTCTGTTCCCTCAAATTGAAAAGCAGGCTTCCTGACCCCTCCAGACCACTACTGGACACAGGGAAGGCGCACTAATGTTTCAGGACCCAAACTAACAGTCACCTGCTTTGTGATTACTTCCATGACACACCCTCACCAACACCACTGAGTTTGCTGCTCCTACGGGACGTTACATGTATTTACTATTTTAACACATACCACAGTGCATCATAATTATGATTGCAGATAGATGTTCTAACAATTTAAAGAGAATGATGACTTTTTGCTCTTTACATCTTGCTATTTCCCTTCCCATAATATTTCTTGAAGAGAAACCATAAAAATATAGACAAACACAAAAAACAGAAAGTATACAAAATGTGTGTTTTGTGGCTTAACACAAAGTTAAGTAAAATTAGTTCTGACAGTATCCAGAATGACAAAATTTCATGGTACAAATGAGAATGGACCAAGGTTTGAGCAGGTACAGGAGACAATCCAGGCATGACCAACACCAAGAAAAGGTAGACAGGAAGTAACATGGTGTGTAGGAAATCACGAGACCAGTCTGATGGGAAGAGACATAAACAAGACTGAAACTCACTTTCTAAACCTCCATCTCCAATTGGACAATTCTCAAGACACAGGTGCACCAAAGTGGCCAATTTATTCAATCCCTTTAATATGGAGGAAGAGTTTAAAATTTTACTGGTTTAATTTGCCCCAAAAGCAACTATCAAATGTTGGCAGGACACAATGAAGGCTTACCTTTGTTAACATAGTTAAGCCTCTCTCTCTCACAACTAGCCCACTTAGCTCCACGTTCCTTAGCGCACCCGATGCACTTACACAGCGTTTAAGAGCTTTACACAATTGGAAGGTCACATCTTTATTTCTTTTCACAGGAACACGACTTCTGTAAACTTTATTTCTGCCAGAAGCTAAAGCAAAATTATTGTAAAATAAGTGATTTAAAACACACATTTTATCATTAAAAAGCATTAAAAAAAAGCATCTGCTCTGTGCTAAGGATTAGAAACAACTCCTGCCCTTAAAGCCTTCATTAAGGAGGGACATGTGTAAACTCATAATTTCAATCACATGAGCTAAAGAAACATAACCTTTATGCACAGAGGTTCCTTTGGAGGCAGAATGTTATATCGAAGTGATGGCTTCATGATAACCCTGAAGCAGAATCTAGAAAGATGAGGCTATGCAGAGTTGGAGTAGGAGGTGCATTAACTGCAGAGGGAACATCTATGAAAAGACACTCAAGCCTGACTCCTGCTGGGCACTGTAAATACTGCAGGTGGGGATGACTAAAGGCCAGGGGTCCAAGTGTGAGAAGAGACAGAAATGAAAGAGATGTTGGCCCAAGCAAGCCTGGGAGAAAGCATGGCTTGTATCCCACAGGTGGTGAGACCTGGGGCTACCACTGGCTGAGTAAGGGTGCCTCCGCTGATTAGAAAAAGGCTCCCCGCTGCTGAAGGACCGACTAGATAAAGGGAGTGATCACAAAAAGCTCCCCTTCCTCAGGGCAAAGAGCCCTATGAGGCTTGGCCGCACACAGTTCAGACTACACGCCTCCGTGCAGAGCACACGCTGGGCGGCTACTATGCAGTAACTCTGTGTGGGCAAGCCATTAGCAGCATTATTTTAAGCACATCTTTTTATGTTAGAAAATCACTTAACCCGAGCAGGCGGATAAAATTAGAGGAACTGAATCCAGGGGCCGTGAACCACCCAGGAGTTTCTGCCATAGTCTGGGCCAAATGTAATATGGATGAAGAAGCAAATTTAGGAGGAGGCCAAAATTTACAAGACAGACCCACTGGATGCAAGACATAAAGAAAGTTCAGTGAAGGAACTCTGAAGAGAATGGGCTCTACAATAAATTTTTCTTACATTCAATGTAAAATATTAGGCAAAATTAAGTACAGTGGCCTTTAAGGTCCCTTCCAGCTCTAATTTCTTTTGATTTCTAACTTATTACTCTGGTTAAGTAAAGTCCCTTCAGAGGTACAGAACAGTTCTTATACCTGAATGGGATGCAAAGAATAATCTGACTTCTCTTCACCAGGGGATGAGTTGAACTATCCTTGCAGAAGAGATAACAGATGGTGTGAACCCCAGATCCTGGAAAAGGTCCAGGCACACGATGAGTATTCAGCTTTTTGAAAACAAATGAACAATCATTTCCTCTCCTACATCTTCACACTCTTACTCTGCTGGTTACTTTCTCACAGCTTATAAACATCCTCAAATATACCCACTTAAAAATCTCTCAGACCTATGATTCTTTGGATCTTCTTGTGGGTAACCTAAGTCTCTACCATGCCTTCAAAAACCTGTCCTCCCAAAAAGCCCAGATCTGTACCTTGGGTCCAGACCCGTCTACCAGGCCCCTCTAAAGCACTGAAGATGAAGTAAGATCCTCTTGCCACCCCCAATCCCTTTCTACTGTGCTCTGTATCTCTCAAAATGATGCAGCTGTAAACTGTCACCCATGCTTGCTGCCCTCCCTTTTCTAACTGGTCACCAGACCTCACCCATTCTCTCTCAGATCTGCAAAATCCAGTCCAACCTTTTATAACTTAAGTGGGACCCTCAGATTACAACTCAGCCTGCATGAAATCAACTGCCTTCCACATGGAGGTCCGAGTGAGTCTCTAAACCACAAGTCCATCTCACTCTTCTTTGGTGTTTCCCACAGCCTTCAGGATAAACACCCAAACTTCTGAAAGGACAAACAAGGCCCCCTTCTCTTGGGCCCCACTAAGTTTCTAGTATCGACTCTCATTTCTTTCCCAAACCCTGAGTTCCAGTCCTGTACCTTAGTTTTGCCATATTTTCTTATATTTCTCAAACTTCAACACACACTGCTCTCTCCTGCCACCCCAGGAGCTGCTACATATCCTTAGAAAGGATGCCACCTCCTCCAAGAAGCCTACCCTGAACTTTCTCTTCCAAGATTCTGTGCTCTGCAAAGGGGAAAGGTGGAGGGGGGGATACATTAGGAGTTTGGCATTAACATATACACACGACTCTATATAAAACAGATAATCCACAAGGACCTACTGCATAGCACAGGGAACTCTACTCCATATCCTGTAACAAACTGTATGGGATAAGAATCTGAAAAAGAATGGATACATGAAGAACTAAATCACTTTGCTGTACACCCGAAACTAACACAATATTGTACATCAACTAACCTCCAATATAAAATAATAATTAAATTTAAAAAAAAGATTCTATGCTCTGTAGCATCAGAACTCACTTCTTCCAGAGCACTGACTACTGTGCTTGTGTTTACCTGCCGCCCAGTAGAAGGGGAGATTACCTAGGGCAGAAGCATCGTCTCCAACAGCCCTTGGTTCTGACAACTCATTCAAGTGCCAGGCTACTTTACACACATAACCTGCTTAATTCATTCTAAGAACCCACAGAAAGAGTGGTTTTTAATGTCATTTTACAAGTGTGGGGATTGTAGTCCAAAAGAAACCTGCCCAGGCCACAGACAGCATAAGCCCTGGAATTTATACCCTAAGCTGCCTTCACACCAGTGATCTTTGCACTATATGATACGACTATTGAAAAAAAAAAAATTTTTCCTGAACCCTGTTTCGATGGAAAGGCAATGAAGCTGGGATATATCCATTTCCTAATCGCGTTGGTGTGTACCAGGCAAAGTCATTCAACAGACCAGGTAACATCTGTGCAACAATTAATGATGCTCCAAACTGTGCTAAGTGTTCTACTTTGTAGAGTCTAGAAGCATTAACACAGTGCATCCTTGTAACCACCACAGAGACTGGGACCTGTTAAGCCCACGCTACAGATGAGAACACTGAGACCTAGAAGCCTTAAAGCACTCGGCCTGGGTCACCGAGCTGGCAGGAGTCCTAGGCCGCACGCCCCATCTAGTGCACGCACACCCGGGCACTGGGCACTGGTTCTAGTGCCCACCGTCCACCTTGCACCATCGAAAACCCCACTTCTCAGCGCCAACACGAGGGTCCCTGGAAGCGGGAAGTACAAACCTGTCTTGACAAGCCGTGGCTGGAAGAAGATCTGGATACAGATCAGGGGCAGCGGGTGCTCAGGAGCGGCGCCCAGTGCACCCCGCGGAGGTGGTCGGCCTTAAGTCCAGCGGGGCGTCCCGCAGGGAAGTGCGCATGGAGGGCAGAGGCACCAAGTCCTGCAGCGCGCACAGGTCCTCAGAGCATGGAAAGAAGTCGGCCGCACTGTCCCGGTGCAGCTTCACTGAGTGATCATGGCCCGAGCACGGCCTCGGGGACGCTGGCTGTGGACACGATGGCCACACCGCCTGGGGGCCCCGGCCCCTCGGGTGCCCACCGCCCGTTGGCTGCGGCCCCGCAGCGTGCACAGGACCAGGGTCGCAGCCAGAAGACATAGGGCCACGGGCCCCAGCTACGCCAACACCCCCATGCCGCGCTCCGGAGACCCCGCGCGGCCTGGTGTTGGCGCAGGCATCTAAGCCCTCCATGCCACAGGGATGGGGTTTATGTCAGCGGGCGGGACCGTTGGGGCGGGGCTCGAGGACGTCAGCATGCTCGCTGTGCGTCCGCACGCAGCCCTGTCTGCCATGGTGACGCGGCCTGAAAAGTAGGGGCTTGAGCTCTGAGACTAAGGCAGCGCGAAACGTACGAGGTGTGGAGACTTTGGGGTTTCCAAAAAGCGTTTGCTGACTCATCCAAACAAAACTGAGACCTGGTTGTATCAACGCATTTTAAATGTAAACTCCCGTAAGTGTCTGTGCTCCCCCCACCCAGGAGAGAGCGTGCACTCCGTGAGGGACACACGAAAGGCTGAGTGAACGTCTGTCTGTGGTCCTTTACCTGGTGCACAGGTGTGTGAATTTATGTGGAGAGCTCTTAATTTCTGTAGTTTCTGCTAACTTGACACGGTAGTGGGCAAATGGTGACGTGTTCCATGCATTCAGGACATGATCGTGGTTACTAATAATCACTTTGTTTGGTACTGACAACTCCACAGAGAATTTACTACTGAATATCCACTTTCCAGAAGAGAAACTGAGGCGTAGGAAGTGAAGTGACTGAGTAAGAGTAAGGACTCAGACAACTGGTGTTAGTAAATTAACCCTGCAAGGAGGCCGTTAGCCTGCGGTGGCTCTAGTGATGCAGCCGCCTACGTAAACCAACAAAAATCTAAGCCTGTCAAAGCTTCAGGGTGGCGAACACTGCTGAGGACAACGAGTCACAAACCACCATCTAGGCTTTAAAGTTATAGCAAGTCAGTCATTTCCTTGCTTTGCTTCTGCCCTTTTAAAATAAACATCTCTGCAGCTCCTGTGGCTGGAGTGCTCCTCACCATTTCCGCTTTGGTGGTGCCTGAATTGAATCTATTTTTCTCACGTAAAGTCTTATTTTCAATATGCCTCAGTTTGTCTTTTAACTTTGGTCGTAGAAGTTGGAGTTGTGTCCAGTTTGTAGAACAGTGGTCGTTCTCTGGTCAGGCCTTAGGCGTTATGCATACAACGTTCCTCTTCTACCACCACCTTCTGGATGCCTCCACCCACTACCAGCTCCCGCGTATCAGATCCCCTAGATGTGGTCAGCAATGGCTTTCACATGCAGCATGCTCACATTATAATATCGCAGACACTCCTCCGTCCTCCAGCCAGCGTGTGAACTGAAACATTACCATTCCTGTTGAAGAGCCTGCTGTGACCACTTTCCCAAACACAGCCACTCCCCAGCTGACCCTGGGTAACCACTCTTCTGAACTTGGTCTCCATCACTGCATGGATGTCTTTCTATTTAGGCTACATTTTTAAGTATTCTTCAACCTCATATAGTATTCTACTATGTTTTCTCTTCTTACTTGCTTTTTTTAGTGTTATCTTTGCTAGGTTCATCCATGCTGACACGTAAAGATCTGTCTACTTCATGTACTTTCCTCACTATGTAGGATTCCCATGTAGGGAAGTACAATAATTTATATGTGCAATTTCCTGTTGATGGACATTTAAATTGTTTCCAATTTTCAGTATGATTTCTGTTTTAAAACATTTTTATATACTTTCTAAAGGTCACTTTACATTTACTCTTATTACAAAATATTGGCTATATTCCCTGTGTTGTACAATACATCTTTGAGCCTATCGTACACCCAGTAGTTTACATCTCTCACTTCCCCACCCCGTATTGCCCCCTCCGCACTGGCAACCATTAGTTTGTTCTCTATATCTGTGTCTCCTCTTCTTTTTGTCATATTCGGTAGATTGCTGTATTTTTTAGATTCCATATATAGGTGATATCCTACAGTGTTTGTTTTTGTTTGACTTATTTCACTTACCACAATGTCCTCCAAGTCCATCTATGTTGCCACAAATGGCAACATTTCTTTCTTTTTTAAGGCTGAGTAGTATGCCATTGGTTATATGTACTGCATCTTCTTTATCCATTCATCAGTTGATGACACTTAGGTTGCTTCCATATCTTGGTAATTGTAAATACTGATGCTCCGAACATTGGGGTGCATGTATCTTTTCAAATACATGTCTTTGAAAACACATGTTTTTGTTCTTTTTGGATTTATACCCAGGAGTGGAGTTGCAAGGTCATATGGTAGTTCTATTTTTAGTTTATGAGAACCCTCCATACTGTTGTCCACAGTGGCTGCACCAGTTTACATTCCTACCAACAGTGTACCAGGGATCCCTTTTCTCTCAAAAATTGTAAATTTTCTTCCTAGGGGTAACTGAGATGATAGTTGAATAATAACATAAGATCAGACGAAGTCTAAAGAAATTTTAGACAAGCTGGATAGAGTAGGAAAACTTCTGTTCGCTGGCGTCTGAATGTTAGAGAGACACCAAGACATGTGGGCCAAGTTCTGGAGAGAAGGGAAACATGGACGCAAGCTTGACACTTGGTGCAGCTTTTCTCCTTGGGGCATTTGCTGATTCAAATGTTACAGCCTAGGAGCTGAAAAGTCAAAGAGTTCAAAAGACTCTAACGACAGAAGCCAAACAGCAAGAACCGTTGTACATTGATAAACAGCATTTTAACTATGTAGAAGCAGAAAATGAAAAGAAAGAACTTTGCATTACATTTAATAAAAGTTTAGAGAGATCTTTGTGGTATATTAGTGAACTTATTTGTGGAAATTTAGCCATGTACATTGTGTTGGAGAGGCACCAAGAGTTCAAGAATTCTCACAATTTGAATACACAGTTGCCTTAAATGTAGGCATGGTGGCATCCATTTACATAACAATGATTTGGAGGATGTTGTGTTAGTCAGCTCTTGCTGTGATAATGCTTTGGAACAAATCACACCAAAGTCAGTTACATAAACAAGAATTTTTTTCTCTTGGACCTATGGGCTAGCTGCAGTGGCTCTCTTTTAGACCTCTAGATGGCTAGTTTTGCTCCGTGTTTTGGGTCAGTTTGAGGTCTGTCACACACCTCTTCGTCTGGAGCCCAACTGTGAGGCCACAGCTCCCAGGCCCTGTCTTCTCTAAAAGTTCACTGAAACATAAGAGGTGAGCCCAACCGCACAAGCCCATTTAAGGCCTCTTCTGCTCTTTTAAGGCCATCATGTCTGCTCATACTTCAGTGGCCAAAACATGTCACAGATCTAAGCTGTATTTAGAATATGTTTATTTGTTTAAAGTTGGGTGCTCTCACAGAAGAATATTGCATTTTGGACAGTGTTAGCTTAGCATTTCCATTGGCATTTGCAAACGTGATAAACGTCGTGTGCACTTTTTCACCTTTGAGAACTTTTTGAAATTGTGGGACAATTTCTATGGGAAAAGAGGAAGGTACATTTTAGAACTCAACACTAGTTATAGCAGTGTTGGGAGAAGAATTAATGAGATAAGGTCAATACAAATGAAAGATTTGGGATTCACATATTCATAATTAACATTAGCATTCTTCAGAACATTCCTGGAGAATTGTGATGCTTGCTTTACGTGATTTTATCCTAAATCATTATAATCTGACCAAGCCACTTCAGTAAAACATACATCATACAGTACATCGCATTTTAGTTTTTCCAACCACTGCACAACTTCTCATCAGGCATGAAAGCCTACATATGGTATGGTTCCATTTATGCGAAATGTCCAGCAGTGGCAGATCCATACGCACGGCAAATATTATACATTAGTGGTTGCCAGGGGCTTGGAACAGAGGGAAATAGGGAATGACTCCTTAAAATGGGTGTAGGTTTCCTCTTGGGGTGATGAAAATGTTTTTCAGCTGGACAGCGGTGATAGTTGCACAACATTGTGACAGTACTAAATTCCACTGAATGGTACAGTGAATTGTAAAATGATCAAAATGGTGAATTTTGTGTTCTGTTCATTTTACTACAGTAAGAAGGAGAAAGAATTAGGGAAAGCCTTAGAGTTTGGGAAAGTAAGGTGAACTGGTCAAGAAAAAGACAGCTCTACTGTTCAGTTTTCTCTCAGCTCTCCCAGTGCATTAATCCTCAGCAAAAAGTAGCCTGAACTTGTAGATGATAGTCATTCAACACAGTCCAGGGAAAAGTAAATAAAATAAAAGGCAACTCTTCCTCTTTAGCACATCTATGAAAGGTTAACTTCCTGCTCAGCCACATGGACATTCATGAAGACGTTTCACTTCAGGTGTCCTGTACTTCAGTACTTTACTCACAGCTCATTCACACATGTAGGCAACAGCATTCCTTAATTCGATGGAATCTGCAGTGCTGGTTGTGATCAGTCTCATGAAAAGAAAAGGGAAAGAGGAAAAAGCCTCCACATTGACTTGGTGGTCTTGACAAAATGGATGCAGAAGACAGCTTGAGTGTCAAACTGGAAACTTATTTTCCTTTTCCTTTTCTTTTTAGCTTTCCTATCAGGTCTTCTGCCCACTTCCCACCCCCTTCTTTCAAACAGGAGAGACACTAATTAGCTGCTTTTTTTTGTTTGTGCTAAAACAACTATTGTTTTGGGTTTTTTGTTGTTCGGTGAACATTTTTGTTTTTACTGCCAAATGAGCTTCGGTGGTTGGTGTAGGGGGTCTCTTGGGAACTTAACTTTTTCCAGTTTAAGTGGGAAAGCTTTTTTGTTTGAATGGGCTTTTACTGGGTGCTTCAAGGTTTGCTCTTGGCTCTTTGATCGGGGACTGGATAGCACTGTGCTTCCTTTGAAGTTCCGATAAATAAAGGATCCTATGTCCTCCTGGGCACTTTGTGTTGATTTTGCTGTGTGTCCTCTCTAATAGCCACATGCAGATTCCAGGAAAATGACATATAAATGAATATAAGTAATCTAATATTTTTAGAATTTGCTTTGGCCATACTCCTGTTCTTATTCTACTTGTAGCAGATGGCTTTAAAGAGCATTAGCTATGTATATATTAAATATAATATAAATATACCAATATTAAATATTATATTGATATATAAATTTAATATACTAATATTTATATTAATGTATAACAATTATGTATTATATTAATATATATTTTTGCCTAGCGTATATTATATACAAAATATATGGGTAATGAAATGTATTTATATGGTTAATATGTTCATAATATTAATAGGATATATCCTGTAATATTGATTATAAAACAATTATATCATAATATATAAATTATATATATATATATTTATATATATTATAAATATATAATTATTATTATCTGATATAATACACTATAGTTAATATATTCTATATAACACAATACATAATGTATTAGTATAAGACAATTATATTATGTAATATAAATATAATACATCTATAAAACTATATATATTTTAATTATACATTACACCTACAAGTATGTATAGCTATTTATAATTTTATTTACATAGGAATCTGTTCATCCTAACAATTGATGTAAAAATATGCAATATTTTCAATCAAATGGGCCTTAACCTCACTACCTACACATAACTACTTTTATAATCGTGAACCATGTCTAACTCATGCTTCCATATCTCTCAACCTGCTTTTCTACACATGCACATAGACGACACACTTTTATACACGATATATATGTATACTACCAGTTTTCAGTTCAATGTATATAACTATATAATAGATATAATTATATTCCTGTGTATGTATACAAATATAAATCAAAGGTATGTGTATAGGTATGTATTTCGTATGTTTATATAACTATATCATACAAATAATATATGTGTATATAAATACATGACTATATACATACATACACAGATATATACTTATTTACACAAAAGGGACCTAAATAAACATAGTTCTCTAAGAATAAAACTAGTTATGTCTCACTGTTTCAATAAGAGCTTATAGTTTTCTACTGTATGTGCTTCTATAATTGTTATGAACAATTCCCATTTGTTGAATGTTAAGTTGTTTTAATTTTTTGCCATTATTAATGAAGCTCTAAAGAATACGGTGGGCAAGATTACTTGAAAAAGTCTCCTGAAGGAAAACGGTTAGGTATACTAGGTTAAATGTACACAACTTATTTTTAAGTGTGTGCTTGATTTTTGAAGTATGCAGTAGAAATTTCCAGGACCCATGAAAGAAGGGTGGTACATGTGTGAGAGTTATAGCTATATTAGGAGTGGATTGAAGATCTTGATAGCTTAGAACAGAAGCTGGAAATCCTGTTTTTATGGAGCCAAGTGGCAAATATTTTAGGCTTTGTAGACCAAAGAGCAAAATTGAGGATATTATTTAGGTACTTAGGTAACCATTTAAAATGTTACCAGTTAAAATGTGAAAATTATTCATAGCTCACAGGCCATAGAAATAGGCATCTGTCTGGATTTGTAATACAGGCCATAGTTTAATGACACACCTGACATAGAGACTTGTTTATAAATGGCCATAACCACGTGAGAGGCAGGAGGTAAGACTCCATCCCTACTAGATGGGAAGTTAGAACTAAACCTATCTATCCCTAGTTTCACCTTCAATGAAAGGGTGTGCCAGGAGAAAAAAATATCTGCTGGCAAAGGGAGACTAAGACCAAATTCTCTTGGCCTCTGCTCTGGGTAGGAAACAGGTAGGAAATCTTGAGAATTCTGAACCCCAGATCTGTGTTCCCAGTGTTTGGGTTGCAAATTTATGTGCGGTCTTGCAAACAGAAGCTAAGAAATTAACTTAAAATGCTCCCAAATCGGTGGTATTCCAAACACAAAACTAAACCCTTTCTGGAGAGGTAGACCTTCAACACAGGCCTACAGCATTCCCACAGGTAAAGTTTAGCTAAACATGAGCTCATGATCTAAATTTACACAATAATGAAGAAATCAGCTAGAAGTGGAGAGAATCAGCAAAAAACAATCAATACCAGAATTATATTCCCAAGGCCATCCATCAGATGTTGGAACAATCAGGTGCAAGGCAGAAAATATACATAAAACTAGAACTGAAACAAGGAACAAGGATGTTTTAAAAGACTGGGTAGGATCTTTAACACATTTTTCAAGTACATGTCATTGATAAAGCTAGAAACTCGAAGGTTGTGTAATACAGCAGATTAATCATGGAGAAGTGTGAATTTATGCTGTTTTTAAAAATATGGCAGGTCAGATTTTCTGCCTAATTATATAAGTAGATTTAGCTTTAAAAAATACACATTATTTTAAAGACTTATTGGCTGTAAAATAAGTTAAGGTTATTTCAAAGGGCTTCTCTCCAAAGAAAAGTGAGAAGTAGCAAAACACAGAAAGTCGAGGGGAAAAAATGTCAATATATACATTGCGGTAGGGTGAACTAAGCCTTAGGCTAGCAACAGTGTGGACGAGCTGACCCTTAGATACTTACAACTAATCTGGAGTCTTCAAAAATTTCAACTATTTATAACTAAAAATATTTCTTAAAGTTAATAACCAAGTGTTTTAATTGACATCAGAAGAGTAAAACAATAAACCCTGAGAACATAGAAAAATAGATAATAAATATATGAGCAGAACTTAATAAAACAGAAAAAAGTATAAAATTGAGGTGATTTAGTAAGTCAAAAGAATATTCTTTGAAAAGATTTAGAAAACACACTTTGATTAAGCAAAACAAAAACATAAGTAAATAATATACAGAAAGAATCAGGACAATGTTAGAGCAGAGAATATATGAAATGCCCGTAAATTTGAACATTTCTGTAAAGTGGACAATTTCCTAGCTCCTAAAGTTTACCAAAACTGACACAAGAGGAAATTTATAGCTGGATTTCTTTCACCAGTAAAAGAATTATGTCAATGGTTTACAATCTTTCACCAAGAAAATACCAGACCCAGCCAGATCATTTGGGAGGTGAATTCTATGGAACTTCTATTAAACAGATAACATCAATATGAACAAAGAAAAACTTCTAGAGATAGCGAAGGAAGAATTCTCCTTTATTCATCTTATGAAGTCTATATAATCCTAATACTGAAAATAGATTAGGACTGTAAGGAAAAAGAAATTTACAGGTCAAATTTACTTGTAAATATAAAAGCAAAAATTTTAAACTATGATATTAGCTACCCAAGTTCACTAGAGTAAGAAAAAGCATGAGCAAGTTAGGTAATCCAATGAATGAAAAGGTAGTTTAATGTCAAGGATATATATCAATAGATTGAAAACACCACATTTTATTTCTTTCATCTGTCTCTTTTAAAAATGATAAGTACTTATATTGATCTCTCTTGTACTAGGCACTGTGCTAAGTCACTTACATATTTACTTCTTTAAACCTTCTAACATCCCTGCGGGAAAGTTCTATTTTGCTTCCATTTCTTAGCTAAGACTCTAACCCCCAGGAAAGTGAAGCAACATTTGTAAGTTTTTGTGGATGGTCAGTGATGAGACCAGTACAGGAACATCCAAAGTCTGTGCTTGGAAACAGTGCCCCATGTTGACACTCACATTGCAGATGAAAGGAAAGGAACCATGCACTTACCATATAGATTAAGTCTCACATTACAGGTTAAAGGAAAGGAACCATGCACTTACATTATAGATTAATACCCCCATAACAGGTTAAAGGAAAAAGAAACATGTGCTTCCTCAAAAGTTGTAAAGAAAGCATATCCATTTCTTAATATATTTCCCAATTTCTTTTGCGTGTTTTCTGACCTTTGTAGTGCATTTTGCCATGAGGCAAATTTTATTTCTTATATAATTAAATGTATCCTTTTTTCTTTGTATCTGAGAAAGGTATTCCTCATGAATACTTTATTTCATGTCTCCCAGGTTTCTGATACTTTTACAGTTTCATTATTTTTTAACTTTTAACTACTTGCTGTATCTAGAATTTACTAATGATAGCCATATTTTCCCACTTTTGTTGAATAATTTTTGCTACTGATCCAAAATGTGAATTTTATTTTAAACTCAATTCCTTTATGCTCTTGCATCTAATTTTAAGATGCTTCCTATTCCACTGTTTGTTTGCCTATCTAAAACAAAATGCTACCTTAGTTATAATGTAATTATAATATAATAAATGTAATTAGTAAACATAATACGATATATAATAAATAGGATATATAAAATAACAAAATATAATTTACCATATAACAAGGTCCAAGGAGAGCAATACTATACAATCACTTGAAATATCCCGCAAAAGATAGTTTATAAAATTCAATATTCATTTGTAATTTAAAAGAAAGAGTAAAATAGGGATTGATGAATGCTTCCAAAATAAGAAGAAATTATATGTCTACAAGAGAAAGAGGTAAATGATAAACTTTAGTAACACTGGCAATAAATGCAGGACAAGATGAGGATGCCTGATATAATGTTAAAGAAAAAGTATTATGTAACATTGTTTTTGCAGGACTGATGAGGTCAGTGAAAAGAGAATCTCATAGAAAAGAGTATCTCGTTCTTCTTAATGTCTGTACACTTGTCCATTGCATGAACATAACAGCTTATTTAGCCAATATGTTACTGATCTGCATCTGGATTTCTAGGTTTTCATGGAGTATTTTATTATGCACAATTGTTTCAAACACTAGGACTTCCTCTTATGTTTATATCTTTTGAAAGAAACAATATCTCCACAGATGATTTATCTGTTCTGGCTGCTAGCTGACTTTGGGTACTTCTCAGTTCTTCCCTTTACCTTCCTTGTCAATATGAAAACAGAAGGCAAGAAGGTCTCCTGTTTAGAGACTGTCAAGATAGATCTTGGTGATAAAGTCTTGGTGGTAAAGGCTAAAAGTATCAACCCAGAACAAACGTTTTTCCAGCTGTAACTATGTGTGATTCCCTTGGCTTGATTCCGTAGAGGATGTAAGACAAGACTGTAGAATCTGCCGACAAAGTGCTTCCAGTAGGATGAGCTAAGTCAAGTATGGTGGCATATGTAAGTCAAGACAAAATATAATGTCTCCTTTTCTCTCCTAGCAAAACTTGGTGGAGTGAATGTAGAAGTCGCTGTATGCTTTGAATTAAAGGAACACAATAAATCTTGTTTTGGAAGGTAAGTGTTCTGGTCTCTTTGTGGAGACGAATTGGAAATTGTCTAGAAGAAGGAAAATGAGGTTAACCAAAGTTAAACTCATAAATAATTGAGCATTAATTAAATATCTGTGGTCTATGTTTGTCTTTGATCATAATTTCTCCCAATTTATAGACCTCTTTGATACTTGATGAATCCTTGTCAAAGATGCACTTAACAATGGTTATCACTTGTGTATTAGGTTTTGCCTGGGCCCTGAAGAAACTATCCTAAATTACCAGCTATGATTGTCACTTGATTTCCTCACAGAGAACAATCAGAACTCCTTGTCTTAAGTGGCTTGGAATGTGAAACTAGTTAGTCTCTTAGATATTGTTAGAGGACCCTACAGAGCCCATTGGTGAAAGTTTGGAAAACATTGGGCTTCTTAACATTGATTCTTGTAGTGCTATAGGAAAGATCACTGAACCAAAAGGATAACAGTGTTTCTGGTTCTGTTGTTAGCGTTCTCCATGGAAACATTGCTGAAGCTTCTGGACTCAATTTCCTTCCCCATGTGTGAATGTCACTGAAAATATCCAACTCCACTCTATCCCCATATAACTTCAGGAACTAAGCAAAATGAAGACTCAAAATTCATTTCAAATAATGAAATGAATATATAACGTAGAATGGAACTGGGAAAATACCTGGTTTAAATTCTGGAAAGTACCAACTATACAATTCTGGATAAGTTGCTTACTCTTGCTTAGTCTAATTTAATGCCCATCTCACAGGATGTTATGATGATTAATTTAATATCTTTGTATAACACACAGTGTTATGTAATTTCTTCTTGTTTTTCTTGAGTAAATACATATCCTTAAGCAACTCACTGTAAACAATAGTTACTTACTTGCTTAAATTATTCTTATCTTCTATTATCACCTGAACTGTGTCCTGCTCAAGTTAATATGTGGAAGTCTTAACCCCCAATACCTCGTAATCTGACTGTATTTGGAGATAAGGCCCTTAAATAGGTAACTGAGGTCAAATGAGGTCAAATGGGTGGGCTCTAATTCAATATGACTGGTGTCCTTATAAAAAGAACATATTAGGACACAGACATGCACAGAGAGAAAACCATGTGAAGACCAAAGGAAAACATGGCATCTACAAACCAAGAAGAGATACCTCAGAAGAAATCAATCCTGTTGACACCTTATCTCAGATTTCTAGCCTCTACACCCATGAGTGAGTATATTTCTGTTGTTTAACCTCCTCAGTCTCTGGTACTTTGTCATGGCAGCTCTAGGAAACTAATACAACTTTTTATGGCCTCCTTGTCTCAAGTTGAAAGTTCAATATTTGGCATCATAGCTAAGAAACAAAAATATCATCTACATTCCTTGTTGTAGTCTTTCTTCCCCATTCTCATCGCTAGTAATTTCCATATTTGGGTCTGTTTTCTGTATCTTGTAAACAGAGCATTACGCTCATTTCTTGTCTTACTGCTAATATACAATAAATGTGCAGATATCGAATAGATTTTGGAGAAGTGCAACATATAGTTGGTACATGTGTGATATGTGTGTATTCATATAATTTATACTTTTTCTCTCTTTTCTTCCTTTGGTGTGAGCTAAGATTCTCTGCTTTTCTGACTAGCGCTCCTGAATACTAATCCCTGAATTTAATTCACCAAAAATTGTCAAAAATAATAATCATATGGGGAAAGAGAGAGTGATAGAGGGAGAAGAACAAACAATCAGGCAAGGGCAGTACTGTGAATGATTAGGGTCTTATTAATAAGATTATGTTAGTCTAGAGGAAATGACCATAAGTACCATCAGTGAGCCCAGTTGGTCTTTACTGACTGCTAGACACATCCCTGAGTTCTGTTCTTAGTCTCCAACTGTATGATGACTACTGTCTGGAAGTGTTATCTGAACAACTAAAGTCACTTAATGGAAAAGGAATATGTCTTTAGAGAAGCAACAGTAATTTTTCTATCTGATTAAAAAGCAATGTTGACTGTCTGGAAACCTCAGTCATATTTGTAAGCAGAAAAGCATTGGCTATTAAAAGTGGATGATGTAAAGAGATGAGCAGAAACTTTGGCGATAGGTATACCTGGATTTAATTCTCACTTCTACCACTTGGCAGCTGGATAGCCTTAGGCAAGTTTCATACCTCCCTATAATTCACTTAATTCAGTCTGTAAAATGGCATAATAACTTATTATAGCATCCTTTTAGGAATTTTAAATCAGTTATTGAAATAAAAGTACACACTATATAGACAAGTATGGATTCCTCAATAGGTGTTTGACCTTTCATTTCTCCAGTATCCCACCCCCATCAAATAAAGAAAAATACTTTTTTAAATTTACGAATATTTCATTATTCTAAAGTTAAAGCCATAAAAATAAAAATAATCAAATGGCCTACAATCATACCATTAGAAGAACAAAAGAATAGGTGTTCATGAGAGTTCCAAATTAGAATACAAGTTTTCATTAGGCACCTGTTTATGTATGCTATTCTGCTCTTTAAAATAAATAATTAAATTTGAAAGACTTATTTCCTCACTTTTAAGACTGTATTAGTTTACAAATTACATACCGACCTATGGTAAATATTATACCGACCCATGCTAATGAATTCAGTACAGAAAACAAAAAACACTGCACTCAAGCAAACTACATATATATGTGTGTGTGTGTATATATATATATATATATATATATATATATATATATATACGTATATATATATATACACACACACACACACACACACACACACACATATATATATATATATATATATATATATATATATTACTTAAATGCATTTATATCCTAGCGTGTCTCATAAAGCATTGTGGTAACTCACCGGAATACAAACAATCAAATATAATGGCAAAAGCACTTAATATAAACAGGGCCAAGGAAACATAGACAGAAGATGAAGAAAAGATGAGGGAAATGTGAACAGGAGGAAGTGTAGTTAATCGAGTTGTATGTTTTGACCTTAAGATTCTCTGTGTGGGGACTTCCCTGGTGGCACAGTGGTTGGGAATCCGCCTGCCAGTGCAGGGGACATGGGTTCGAGCCCGGGTCTGGGAAGATCCCACATGCCGCAGAGCAAATAAGCCCGTGTGCCACAACTACTGAGCCTGTGCTCTAGAGCCCATGAGCCACAACTACTGAAGCCTGCGTGCCACAACTACTGGAGCCCCAGCGCCTAGAGCCCGTGCTCCACAACAACAGAAGCCACAGCAATGAGGAGCCTGCACACCACAACGAAGAGTAGCCCCCGCTCGCCCCAACTAGAGACAGCCTGTGTGCAGCAACAAAGACCCAACACGGCCAAAAATAAATAATAAATAAATTTATTTTTTAAAAAAAGATTCTCTGTGGATAAAACAACATGTAAATAATTGGTTACAAAGCCACATTATTTGAAGGTGCCAGACGGCACATTAACAGTCTGACACAAAGGGACAGCACAGGAAAACTATTCAAAGATAGAGATTTTTAACTATTTGCAGTTTGAAACCTTTTAGAGCACGTATAATGAGCTCGACACACATTTCAACACTCAACATGTTAATCACATGTTCAAAGTATGTCTCAAAGTCATTGGAAATAGCTGTTGTCTCTGTCCCTGATATCCAAAAGTGATCTGTGATGTGTAAAACTCAGGAGGTATTGATATCCACTTTTTGGCATCTGAACAGGAAACAAAGTTGTTTCGCAATGATAATAAAGAATGAAGTAAATGCAAAAGGATACAAAAGACAAATTACTGAGGGAATGTATTAACAGAACGAGTCAAACTAAATTCTGGTGAACTGGGGCCTACGATTGTACACACTCCATGGAAATACCCCAGCCTAAATACTGGCATAGGAGGAAGGGTACTGCGAAGCCCATCACAGTATAATCCTTTAAAATGTCCCTTTCAAGGTTGGCTCCACTCAACACTGAGTATAGGAAGTCTTCCCATCAGGCAGAAACACTGGCTGTCCAATGATTGACCAAGAAATTAACACACTAATGAATAAATGATGCTAATTTATTTCTATCCCTGACAATGGGAAACAGCACACACTCTGTGTCAATGGTATGTCCTCTTTCCCACTTTTCTAAGTGGGAAATTATGTTTTTCCCTTCATTGCTTTATATCATGTGTGGCAGGCATGATGGGAAATGGCTATCAATGGTTCTGTTATTGATTTCTACCTTCATTTCACTGTGGCTAAAGAGGATACTTTGTATGATTTCAATTTCTTAAAAATGTATTGGTACTTGTATTGTGGCCTAACATATGGTCTTTCCCAGAGAGTGTTCCATGTGTACTTGAGAAAAAGGTGTATCCTGCTGTTGTTGAGTGGAGTGATCTATATATGGCTGTTAGGTTTAGTTGGTTAAATGTGTTATTCAGTCCCCCTACCTCTCTACTGATCTTCTGTCTAGATGTGTTTTCCATTATTGAAAGCAAGGTATTGATCTCCAACTATTATTTTAGAACTATCTATTTCTTCCTTCAATTCTGTCAAAGTTTGCTTCACGTATTTGGGGGTTGTTTGGTACATATATGTTTATAGGTGTTCTATCTTCTTGATAGATTGAACTTGTTATCAACATATAGTGGCCTCCTTTCCCTCTTGTGATAGTTTTTGATTTAAAGTTTATTTTGTGTGATAGTAACATAGCCATCCCAGATCTATCTTCCTTCCTTCCTTCGTTTCTTTTTCTGTCTCTCTTTCCTTCTTTTTTGTTACTATTTGCATGGGATATTTTATTCTATGCTTTAACTTTCAAGCAACTTGTGTCTTTTGAAATCAAGTGAGATTTTTGCGGACAGCATATACTTGGATTATGGTTGTTTTTAAAGTCCATTCTGCCAATGTTTATCTTTTCATTGGAGAGCTTAATCCACTTACTTTTTCAAAAATTACTGATGAGGAAGAACTTAATTCTGTCTATTTCCTGCTTGTTTTCTGTATGTCTTATGCATTTTTTGCCCCTCATTTACTCCATTACTGACTTCTGTGCTTAGCCGATTTTCTTGTGGTGAACTCTTGATTCCCTTTTCATTTCTTTTTGCATATGGTCTATTGATATTTTCTTTGTGGTTATCAAGAAGATGACATTTACCATTCTAAAGTTAAAACAATATAATTTCAATTGAAACCAACTTCAGTAGCACACAGAAACTCTGTTCCTCTACAGTTCCGTTCCTCCTCTTTACATTATTATTGTCACAAATTACACCTTTTTGCTTTGTGAGCCCAATAACATGGATTTATGATTATTTTATACATTTGTTTTTTCAATCATGTAAGAAATAAAAAGTAGAGCTACAAGCCAATAACACAATACTGGCTTTAGTATTTGCCCATGTATTTATCTTTACTGGAGATTTCTATTTCTTTCTACAGCTTCTAGATGCTGTCTAGTGTCCTTTCATTTCAACCTGAAGGTTCAATATAGCATTTCTCATAGGGCAGTGGTAGGAAGTTGTAAAATAAATGCCCTCAGCCTTTGTTCATCTGGGAATGCGTTAATTTCTCCCCAAGTTTTGAAACCAGTTTGGCCAAATATAGAATTCTTGGTGGACAATTTTTTTTCTTTCAGCACTTTAAATATATCTGGCCTCTTGCTTCCGTGGTTTCATATAGGAAATTAGCTCTAATCTTTTTGAGGATCCCTGCTTTGTAACAAATTTCTTTTTTCTTTCTCCTTTGGGAGAAAAGATTCTGTGTCGTTTGGCTTCTGAGAGTTTGATTATACTGTTTTTTGCTGTGGGGTTCTTTGAGTTTCTCTTAGTCCTGAAATCAGCCAAAGATTTATAGCAACCAAACACATAGTGAACCAGGGAAGAGGCAATTTGAAAATGGCAGGAAAGCTTTGTGGCATTTTTACTTGCCCTTGCCCCATCCACTGTTAGTGTAGTGATGGTCTTAAAGTGGTGGAGTCTTAATGCAGTGATAGTCTTAAGGTAGCAGCAGACCATTCCTAGTATGGGACCCTCAATCCTGCTTCAGGAGGCAGCAGAAGAGACTGTAATCTCAGATTATTATGTGTATCTGTTCTAACCTGTCTGGGAACTACCTGAAGGACTGACACAAAATGCTTATCTCTGTCCTAGCTAACTTGGAACACAGTCTGGAAAAGCAGTGGTCAATGCTCAAAAAAAGTGCAAGGTGAACCAACAAATCACAGATGGCTGGGGCAGAAGACTGTGCATTGAAATACAGTAGACCACAGAAGATGCAGGAGCCAAAGTTGGGGGAGATTCTTTGGGAAATTAGAACCTATAAAAAGTACACATGTGTCCAGAGAAATTAGGAAAGCCACATGCATACTCGAGATAAGATGCATGTTCTGAAAACACCAGAGGATTCTCCAAGCTTTTACCATGGGCTGAGCCCTGAACTCAATGCAGGTCAGCTAAATGTTGAAGGAGTGATCCAGCAATCTGCACAATGGGCAGAGGTGTGTGGTTTTGGGTGTGCATGTGGATGTGCTTGTGTGTATTTATTTTTGTTTGTTTTAGTTGCAGGAATTCAAGGAAATCTCTGTCAAAACATTAGCTAAACATGAACTAAAGGAACAGAGACTTCAGTGCGTACATACGATAAGGAAAATAGTCATTGCAAAAATAGTTTGGAAAGGTCCCTAAACAAACAGACTACTACAGCCTCCAACAATCAAAAGCCCAGGAAACCCTGGGAAAGTGGGAGAATCTGATTTCCATAGATACCACATTATACTATTTGAAAGATAAATTTTCAACCAAAAAAATCACAAGGTATACAAAGACATGGAAAAGTATGGTCCATTTAAGAAAACAAATTAATTGATGAAACCATCCCTAAGGAAGCCCAGACATTTCTCCACTGCATATCTGGCCTCCTTTGTCATAGATTCATTGACCATAAGTGCATGGGTTTCTTTCTGGGCTCTCTATTCTGTTCCAGTGATCGATGTTTTTGTGCCAGTACCATACTGTTTTGATTACTGTAGATTTGTAGCACAGTCTGAAGCCAGGGAGCGTGATTCCTCCAGTTGTGTTCTTCTTTCTCAAGACTGTTTTAACTATTCAGGATCTTTTGTGTTTCCATACAAACTTTAAAATTATTTGTTCTAGGTCTGTGGAAAATGCCCTTGGTATGTTGATACAGACTGCATTGAATCCATTGATTTCCTTGGGTATGATGGTCACTTTAACAATATTAATTCTTCCAATCCATGACCATGGTATATCTTTCCAGCTGTTTGTGTCATCTTTAATTTCTTGTATCAGTGTCATATAGTTCCCTGGGTACAGGTCTTTTACCTCCTTAGGCAGATTTATTCTTCTGTATTTTATTCTTTTTTACGTGATTATAAATGGGATTGTTTCCTTAATTTCTCTTTCTGATAGTTCATTGTTAGTGTATAGAAATACAGTAGATTTCTAGATATAAATTTTGTATCCTGCAAATTTACCAAGTTCATTTTTGAGCTCTAATAATTTTTGGATGGTGTCTTTCAGATTTCCTATGTATCATGCCATCTGCAAACAGTGACAGTTTTAATTTTTCCTTTCCATTTTGGAGTCCTTTTATTTATTGACTTTTCTTGTCTGATTGCTGTGGCTAGGACTTCCAAAAGTACCTTCAATAAGAGTGGTGAGAGTGGGCATCCTTGTCCTGTTCCTGATCTTAGGGGAAATGCTTTCAGCTTTTCACCATTGAGTATGTTAGCTATGAGCTTGTCGTACATGGCCTTTATTATGTTGAGGTATGTTCCCTCTGTGCCCACTTTCTGGAGAGTGTTTACCATGAATGGATATTGAATTTTTTTCAAAAGCTTTTTCTTCATCTATTGAGATGATCATATGGTTTTTAGTCTTCAATTTGTTACTGTGATGATAAGAGACCTAAGAGAGCTACAGAGGCTAAGTGACCTTTCCTTCCCTGAATGGGTAGGTATCCTTGTTCTGCCTTCTAATTGAGTTAGTATCTGCGTAAAGAACTGCCAGGTGTCATTTAGTTCACAATACACTGTTGTGGCAATATTGAAATGAATTTGCCTAAATCATTTGGCTTTTCTAAATTAAAATAAATGAATATACTGAATGCATACTTCAACTTAAGGAAATGTTCTTAAAAATATATTGATGTAGGCACTTCAGCGGAGAATTGAAAACAAAACAAATAATTCATGTAAAATTAAAGTACACTCAGTTGTATCCAGTTTCCTCTTGTAAATCTCTCTTTTTCATTTGAGTGGACAGTCACTGGAGAATATCTGACTTGGGGCTAAGGAAATCTAAGCCTTCTTGGCCACACTGTATTCCCTTATGTCGTTTAATAAAGACACCAGTTGGGTTGCTGAAAACATAGTGGGAAAAATCAATGCCTCACATCCAAAGGGCAGCTCTTGAAAATATGTGGATTGTCGTAGTCATTTTGCTCTTCTGGCCTCAGAAGTTCTAATCTTAACCTTAGCCCCTCATGCAGAGAGACTTTTGAAACCAATTCGCACATTACTCATTATGTGACTGTTGAATAAGAGAAACCCAGCTCTTTTCCTGTGCTTTCAACCAGTTATCTTCTTCAAAACTTTTTTGGATTCTTATACCTTAATCTTGCCTGGCAAGGGACTTATGGGAAGGTTGTTATTGTTTGAAAGTTTGGTGCCAGTATCTGCAAAGAAAGAAGAAAGTAAAGAAGGAAAGGTGTGTTTATCAAACATCCCAATAGTGAAGGTGTGTGAAAGCAACTTTTGAAAAAGTGAATCTGTCAGAGTTTAGCCGTATTATTACATTTTATTTTATTCATTGAACATAAATTTATTCATTGAACATAAATAATTATCAGTGAATCCTTTCTAGATTTTATAGTTTCCCAAAGTTCCCTCTATTCACATTCTAAGGTGAAAAATGGTATTTTAAGTCACTGCTCTCCACCTTATATTATTTATAATCACTCCTCATGACCTCTTCCTTCAAAGAAACGTGATCCTGAGAAGTGTCCTTTGTTTGTCTTTGTGGAATAAGTGATGGGGATGCATCCTGGAGACCTGTGAGATGTTTAAATTGTGGCCTAATGAAACTAGGATGGAGAGTTCTGGAAAGATCTGGAAAGATGGCTGGTAGAGTGTGGCCAGATGTGGGAGAACAGACACGTACAGAGAGAGGGAGAGGAAATTTTCAGAGGGAGAAAATTAAACAAATAATTCAATAAGTTTTGTTGTGTGGTGTGGGATGCAAGCCTTTCTCTCCCCCTTTCCTTCACAATCTCTTTGTTAAAGACTGTGTTTTTCATTAGTTTTACTAAGATAGGATTTGCCATTTTCTTTGGATACTGAGAATGGACCCATGGAAACAGTTACATTTGGGTTATCTCTGACTATCTTTAATGAAGAACATAAATATTGGCCACACTATCTATGCACATGCTATCACCATGCCTTTTTTGTTCTCTGTTCATATATCTAAGTCCTCTTCTTTGAGGTCAATCTCAAACCTCACCTGAAATGTACATTTATTGATAGATTCAACCCATAATGAACTGTCCCTTCTTTGTGCTCCTTAGGCTCTGATTATTTATAAAAACTCATTTTTGAACTTAGACACTGTCCAATATGATATATTAGTTATTTCATCCGCATATGTTATATCCTCAACACAGTTATAAGCTTTTGTGGGGCTGGGATCATACATTCTGTAATTTTTCTCAGTACTTACACTTACTTTGATAGAAAGCACATTCATTCATCTAAACATCATTTATTGAGTGTTAATTAAATGTCTCAACTCAGTCAATATTGTTTGAATGAATGCATGCATGAATGAGGGAGTATGCAATAGGTAGCCTAATGTACCACCCAATGTGAAAAAACCAAAAACATAAACACAAAAGCAAGCCGAAAAGTGGCCCAGGACTTTCTGTAAAATATCCTGCTTTTGTTGGATGAGGCCATGAAAATCAAAATGCTCCTGAAAGGTCTTAAGAGCTGACCAAGAATAGTAAACAATTGAAATTCTCTCAGGCTTATTCAACCCTATCACTGGACACATTTATACCTCTCAGGAATGTTATTAAAAGAAGAGATTAATAAAGCTTTTATAGATGAGTTGATAAATCTCTAAATATTTAAATCTTCATTTCCTCCTAGGTTTCTCTAGTTTGGGTTTCCAAAAGATTTCAAGAAACCACAAGATAATTAAAAAATTAGACATTATCTTTCTTATCTTCATGTTTTTTGATGGTAAACACATTTTATTTTCTCCATAGTGCTGCCCAATTTCCACCAGTACAGTTCTTAAGTGAATTTTGCCCTGGATGGTGGGATATCTAAGATGTAAATGAATTGTTTGTATATGTTTTAGAATTCTTCAAAAGGGCCTGGCCATGGAAATGCATTGAATCTTACTTAAATAAGTAAAGTAACTTCCTCAGAATTATTATTTTGTTCTGGTTAGGATACTCTCTGCCCTGGTTTGTTAAAATTTCCCTCTAGAGTGGTTTTAATTTTGTTTCTGATAGGGTCCTAGGATTTATTGCCACACCCATCCTGCATCTGGTTTTCTTTGAATTACTCTCCTTGCAGTTTCTGATTCATACAGGGCCTTACAGGTTAGTGACAACCTGGCCATCACAACTCTGGGAAGGACAGGCCTACTTTTCAGAGGTGTTGATGTTTTCTGTACCTGAAGGTTTTCAAGAGATAGCAATCTTCCTCACCACCTCCCTTGGCCCTCTTAATGGACTAAGCAGTTACTCATGAAAGTTCTGTAGGATATCTGTACTAACTTCTCCATATTGTTCCATCCTGAGTCTAAATTCCTGGCCTCAAGGTAATGTTAGACTTCTAGCTCCAGCCCCTATGTACATAAGGCCTATACTAAGGAACGGAACCCATACACATCAGTCTGCTCTTATTTCTCTGGATTTAATTTCTCTGTTACTTTCTGAAACATGCAGGTGTTCCTTTCTTTCTTTTAATCTCAGCTATGTGCTTTTAACATTTTCAAAACTGACCCAGAATTTACAGGTGTCTCCAGTAAGAGTACATTAAATTGAGCTTAGTCTGCTCTTCTACTGGCATATTTGAGATCCAAATAATTTGCTACTTAACTGGATTCAGTTACCTGTATATTTCAGGCACCTAAAACTCACCATGTTCCAAATTTCCCCCTTTATAGTTAGTCATTTTCTTGGGAATCTGGATAACATTAGATGGAATAAAGTTAGTGAGTGGCCCAGGATTGCCTGAAATTTTGTTTGTCAGAGTGGCCAGGGAAAGTTCAGCAAAGAAGAAAACCAAATGAAAAACAGAATCACATTATTATGGCTGAGACAAGATTCCATGCAGAACTCTCTGTAGAGCTGGGTTGGGTCATAACTTATGCCAGAGCTCTAGGTGGGGTTGATGGGGTTGACACCATCTCATGCCAAGCTCTCAGTTCTGGGCTAACGTCATCTCTGGTCCACTCTATGGAGTGGAAACTTTGGAGGAATGGCCAATGTGTTCCGCAATGTAGGAAGAGGGAAATTGTGAACGTTCCTTTCTAAATTGTGGAGGAACTAACCACTGTAAATGTGCCTTGAACTATGGTGTTTAATTTGACCAGTCAGATCAATGACTTTCCCCTTGAATGAAATGCTGCTACGTATATGAACAGAAAAACAAAACTGGTATAAGGAATAGATAGCTAGTGGGAAGCAGCCGCATAGCCCAGGAAGATCAGCTCTGTGCTTTGTGACCACCTAGAGGGGTGACATAGGGAGGGTGGGAGGGAGGGAGATGCAAGAGGGAAGAGATATGGGGACATATGTATATGTATAACTGATTTACTTTGTTTTAAAGCGGAAACTAACACACCATTGTAAAGCAATTATACTCCAATAAAGATGTTTTAAAAAAAACTAGTGTAAGGAGATGGAGAGACTGGGAGTCTTATTTTCCCAGCAATTAACTTTTCCTCGACCATGACCTTCCCTTTGAGTCTCCTAGACCTTGGGGATGATCGCAACCCCTTGGGTTGGGTGATGGCAACCCCATCTTCACTAGAACCTCTATAGTTAACTTTGATTTTTCCCACTCCGTCTATCCATCCCATGTATGCAGTCAGACATTTGATCTTGGACTTTTACTGACAAAATATCCTTGAATATAACCATTTCTTTTCACTGCCACTGCTACTGCTTTTGTCACTGCCTTAACTAGGGCGTTATCTTTAAGTTCTTTATATAAATATATAAATATCTATATATAAATAAAATATACAAATAAATAAAATGTAATATTAATTCTGATGATTTTAAAGTCTTTTCTTGATAAAGACTTTTCCTGATAAATATACACTATATCTTATATAAATATTTGTGTATTATCTGTTCTTTTCTTAGAATTTTACTCATATGATTCTATCTCTTGGTATGTCTAGAACTTTTTGATTGAATGCTGACTATTTTATTTGGCTTTTTAAATTTTACTCAGTGGAAATGTTGTTTTGCTTCAAAATATTTTACTCTACCTGGAAGTAGCAAATCTTCAAAGTACAATTTTTTAAATGCTTTCAAATATCAATACTATAGGTGTCACAAAATCTAGAAAAATGACATTTGAAAATTAACTACTGCCAGATGTGTCTCTATAAAACTTTTTCCCCACTCTTGTAGCTATATATTCTTTAACTGCCTCCTCATATGACAGTTTATGTGTTTTAGAAATAAAATTTTAAGAAATAAACTTTGTAGTTTATAGACATAGATTTCTTTTCACATGGTTGATTAGAGTTTGCTTTTAGTTATTAATAGTTTAGAAAAGTTTATTTCAGCGTCACAATTTATTATTGATAATGTCGCATTAATGTTCATTGTTAACTTTGAGAAAACCTCTATGGATTACTTCCTCATAAATATTTACTATTATAAATGCATTACTGATTTCAGTACTGCTATAGGTTTGTGCATTACAGGAATTCTGATAAAATACTCACTCACACCATTCCATTACACACATTATTGATGGGGTATGTTCTTTTATTTATTTATTTATTTATTTACTTTTGAGTCTGCTGTGTCTTCGTTGCTGTGAGCAGGCTTTCTCTAGTTGCAGCGACCGGGGGATACTCTTTGTTGCGGTATGCAGGCTTCTTATTGTGGTGGCTTCTCTTGTTGCAAAGCTCAGGCTCTAGGCACACAAGTTTCAGTAGTTGTGGCTCACAGGCTCAGTCGTTGTGGCTCACGGGCTCTAGAGCAAAGGCTCCATAGTCGTGGCACACGGTCTTAGTTGCTCCACAGCATGTGGGATCTTCCCGGACCAGGGCTGGAACCCATGTCCCCTGCATTGGCAGGTGGCTTCCTAACCACTGTGCCATCAGGGAAGCCCCTGGAGTATACTGTTTTTTTTTTTTTGCAGTATGCTGGCCTCTCACTGTTGTGGCCTCTCCCCGTTGTGGGGCACAGGCTCCGGACATGCAGGCTCAGTGGCCATGGCTCACGGGCCTAGCCACTACGCGGCATTTGGGATCTTCCCGGACTGGGGCACGAACCCGTGTCCCCTGCATCGGCAGGCAGACTCTCAACCACTGCACCACCAGGGAAGCCCTGGAGTATATTCTTGACAGAAGGAAATTTCCGTTTTGACTAAGCATTGAAGAAAACTGAATCTTTGACTTATCTTTCACATGCCTGATGATTGAAATAATTTTCCACAGAATAACTTCTGGTTTTATACTTTTCAGTTCTTTTTTTCTTCTTCAAACGCACATGCTTTGAGAGCTGTGAAGTGCAAGACATGGCTATATTGTAAGGTGGTTTTTGTCCTTACGCTTCTGTGTCTTGTGCTAGTTATGTCAGTAGAGTAGTCAGTAAGAGTACTGGAAGTTATTCCTGGAATGGGATATTATATAGTCAATTACATAAGGTGGTGTCTGAAAATCACATAATAGCCTCACTTAAAACATCTCCTTAGCCAGATTTCAAGAAAGCTGTGACCAATCCAATATGATCCAACATAGCAGAATATGATAGAAGGAAAATTGACAAAGAAATAGACGCTGGACTTACCTGATGGAAATTAAAATATCTCACTTTGACAATTTTGCAAAAACCTATAATTACATGAACTAATTTCTAGGGTTCTTCGTAGGACCTAAAAAGGAACCCATAGAGTTGTGGAACAACAATAGAAGCTACTGTGATGAGAAGCCCGGGCACCACAACAAGGAGTAGCCCCCGCTCGCCGCAACTAGAGAAAGCCTGCATGCAGCACTGAAGACCCAACACAGCCAAGATAAAAATAAATAAATAAAAATAAATAAATTTATCTTTTAAAAAGTAATACTCAGGTTTGAGGCATGAGAAATTTGATGAGGAGAAATTAGCTAATGTTTGCAGAACTTTTAAAATATCAAACTCAGTCTCTCAGATTTTAGCATTCTATACAACATCGGTTACTTATTAGTGGTTTGGGAAGGCCAATTTAAAATTTTCTCATCTTACTGTATTGAAATTCACGGCCCTAATGTTTCCCACGTTGACTATATGAATGATGAAGAAAAGTCAATCATGTATTTCATTTCCAACTGGACAGAAAACAATATTTTAAAAAGTGTTTGGCCTACTGACTTTTGATTTCTTCTAAGGCAAATGGATAGGTAATTTTTATTCCCTGATTAGGAGAAAAATGGTGGAAGAGGGCAGGGTTAAGAATTAAGATTTCAAGAGCATGAGAGGTAGATGGCCAACCATAGTTCCTAAGGTTCGGTGCCTGTAACTGTTGCCACCACTTAAGCATGCCAAAGCAGTGGTATGGCTGCTGCACTCGTGTTTGCTACCACTAGAAACATTCTTGCCAGTAGTGGCGGCAGCGGGACTCAATTACCCCCTTTTTTCACTCTCTCCAGAAGCTCCAGATGGCATCTTCCGTGGGCAACGTGGCCGACAGCACAGAACCAACAAAACGTATGCTTTCCTTCCAAGAGTTAGCTGAGCTGGCACATCGAGAATATCAGGCAGGAGATTTTGAGACAGCTGAGAGACACTGCATGCAGCTCTGGAGACAAGAGCCAGGCAATACTGGTGTACTTTTATTACTTTCATCTATACACTTCCAGTGTCGAAGGCTGGACAGATCTGCCCACTTTAGTACTCTGGAAATTAAACAGAACCCTCTTCTGGCAGAAGCCTATTCGAATTTGGGGAATGTGTACAAGGAAAGAGGGCAGTTGCAGGAAGCAACTGAGCATTACCGGCATGCATTGCGTCTCAAACCAGATTTCATCGATGGTTATATTAACCTGGCAGCCGCTTTGGTATCAGCAGGCGACATGGAAGGGGCAGTACAAGCTTACGTCTCTGCTCTTCAGTACAATCCTTCTTTGTACTGTGTTCTCAGTGACCTGGGGAACCTGCTCAAAGCCCTGGGTGGCTTAGAAGAAGCCAAGGCATGTTATTTGAAAGCAATTGAGATGCAACCGAACTTTGCAGTAGCTTGGAGTAATCTTGGCTGTGTTTTCAATGTACAAGGGGAGATTTGGCTTGCAATTCATCACTTTGAAAAGGCTGTCACCCTTGACCCCAATTTTCTGGATGCTTATATCAAGTTAGGAAATGTCTTCAATGAGGCACGGATTTTTGACAGAGCTGTGGCAGCTTACCTTCGTGCCCTAAGCTTGAGTCCAAATCATGCAGTGGTACATGGCAACCTGGCTTGTGTATACTATGAGCAAGGCCTGATGGATCTGGCAATAGACACCTACAGGCGAGCTATTGAATTGCAACCACATTTCCCTGATGCTTACTGCAACCTAGCCAACGCTCTCAAAGAGAAGGGCAGTGTTGCTGAAGCAGAAGATTGTTATCATACAGCTCTCCGGCTGTGTCCCACCCATGCAGACTCTCTGAATAACCTAGCCAATATCAAAGGAGAACAGGGAAACAGTGAAGAGGCAGTTCGCTTGTATCGTAAAGCATTAGAGCTCTGCCCAGGCTTTGCTGATGCCCATTCAAATTTAGCAAGTGTATTGAAGCAGCAGGGAAAACTGCACGAAGCTCTGATGCATTATAAGGAGGCTATTCGAATCAGTCCTACCTTTGCTGATGCGTACTGTAATATGGGAAACACTCTATGGGAGATGCAGGATGTTCAGGGAGCCTTGCAGTGTTATACTCGTGCCGTGCAGATCAACCCTGCATTTGCGGATGCCCACAGCAATCTGGCTTCCATTCACCAGGATTCAGGGAATATTCCAGAAGCAATTGCTTCTTATCGCACTGTTCTGAAGCTTCAACCTGATTTTCCTGACGCTTATTGTAATTTGGCTCATTGCCTGCATGTTGTCTGTGATTGGACAGACTATGATGAGCGAATGAAGAAGTTGGTCAGCATTGTGGCTGACCAGTTGGAGAAGAATAGGTTGCCTCTGTGCAGCCTCATCATAGTATGCTCTATCCTCTTCCTCATGGCTTCAGGAAGGCTATTGCTGAGAGGCATGGGAACCTCTGCTTGGCTAATATAAGTGTCCTTCATAAACCACCGTATGAACATCCAAAAGACTTGAAGCTCAGTGATGGTCGACTGCGTGTAGGATACGTGAGTTCTGACTTTGGGAACCATCCTACTTCTCACCTTATGCAGTCTATTCCAGGCATGCACAATCCTGATAAATTTGAGATATTCTGTTATGCCCTGAGCCCACATGATGGCACAAACTTCCTAGTGAAGGTGATGGCAGAAGCCTATCATTTCACTGATCTTTCTCAGATTCCATGCAATGGGAAAGCAGCTGATCGCATCCATCAAGATGGTATACACATCCTTGTAAATATGAATGGTTATACCAGGGGTGCTCGAAATGAACTCTTTGCTCTCAGGCCAGCTCCTATTCAGGCAATGTGGCTGGGGTACCCTGGGACTAGTGGCGTGCTATTCATGGATTATATCATCACTGATCAGGAAACGTCACCTGCTGAAGTTGCTGAGCAGTATTCTGAGAAACTGGCTTATATGCCCCATACGTTCTTTATTGGTGATCATGCTAATATGTTCCCTCACCTGAAGAAAAAAGCCATCATCGATTTTAAGTCCAATGGGCACCTTTATGACAATCGGATTGTGCTGAATGGCATCGACCTCCAAGCATTTCTTGATAGTCTATCAGATGTGCAAATAGTCAAGATGAAATGTCCTGATGGAGAAGACAACGCAGACAGCAGTAATACAGCTCTTAATATGCCTGTCATTCCTATGAATACTGTTGCAGAAGCAGTTATTGAAATGATTAACAGAGGACAAATTCAGATTACAATGAATGGATTCAGTATTAGCAATGGCCTGGCAACTACCCTGATCAACAATAAGGCTGCCACTGGAGAGGAGGTTCCCCGTACCATTATTGTAACCACACGTTCTCAGTACGGGTTACCGGAAGATGCCATTGTGTACTGTAACTTTAATCAGTTATACAAAATTGACCCATCTACTTTGCAGATGTGGGCAAATATTCTGAAGCGTGTTCCCAATAGTGTACTCTGGCTGTTGCGTTTTCCAGCAGCAGGAGAAGCTAATATTCAACAGTACACACAAAATATGGGCCTTCCCCCGAACCGTGTCATTTTTTCACCTGTTGCTTCTAAAGAGGAACATGTTCGGAGAGGCCAGCTGGCTGATGTCTGCTTGGACACTCCACTCTGTAATGGCCACACCACAGGGATGGATGTCCTTTGGGCAGGGACCCCCATGGTGACTATGCCAGGAGAGACTCTTGCTTCCCGAGTTGCAGGTTCCCAGCTCACTTGTTTAGGCTGTCTTGAGCTGATTGCTAAAAATAGGCAAGAATATGAAGAGATAGCTGTGAAACTGGGAGCTGATCTCGAATACCTGAAGAAAATTCGTGGCAAAGTCTGGAAGCAGAGAACATCTAGCCCTCTGTTCAACACCAAACAATACACAATGGAACTAGAGCGGCTCTATCTACACATGTGGGAGCATTATGCAGCTGGCAACAAACCTGATCACATGATTAAGCCTGTTGAAGTCACTGAGTCGGCCTAAATAATGACTGTGTGCCCAGGAGAATTACCCCTGTAGCTTAGCCTCAACCTTCTGGGGGAAAGGGAACTACATTTTCAATATCATGGTGCAGATGGGTGACAGACAATGATAAGAAATAGCACAGCCAGACTTGCTTCCTGCATGATCACGATAGGGAGAGACCCAAGAGATGCGAAACTGCTGTTCCACAAGGAGTCTCCATCGAATTTTGCAGCAGCCAGGTGTCTGGAAGGTCTGGAAGGTAAGTCTGGAAGGTCTGATCTCCCTTGGTCTTCCAGGGGATGGATGGTTAGTGTGGAAGGGAGATAGAGATTGCCCAGCCATTTTGTGATTATCATGGATTGATTGAGTCTTCTGAATTAATTTTTTCTTTATATTTTGGGTATTGGAGCTTTTAAAAATGTTTGGTTTCAGGTATTTTTATTCATGTGAAGTGTATATGATTCTCTTGAGATAAGGTTTTAAGCTAAAATATTCCTTGTTTTAGTTTCTGAACTCTACCAATAAATGGGGACTTTGCTGGTGTAGTCTTTTTAGAGGTTTTATAAACCACTTGAGCCTCTATCAGTCACTTTAGTGTCTGACATAACGTTTGGAACTCTCAGTGCTTTGTTGGTCTGTAGATGATGGCTTCAATTCTTTTTCTGGTCCGTTTCCTTCTTCCCTTCCCCCCACTTTAAAAATTCTCCTGTAACTTGGCTAACAAAATACCAAGTGTGATTCACAACCTCCCAGAGTGTTTCTCTTCAACACATCATCTGGTGCCAAATGAAGATTCTTAGGAGTGCTTATTAATTATGACGGGCACAGTTGTGGTACTGTCACTGATGATAATAATAATGGATTTTTGGCCTAGAGTTTTGACCTATTTCACCAGTGTTTTACCGTTGACTGCCCCTCTATGCTGCTTCCAAAAGTGAGAGTGTGTGATAAGATTTTTACTTTCATTTCTAAAGTTTGTTTTTTTTAGGTGAGTCCTGTTCTTCCTTTTTCTTTCAGCAGAAATGAAATCCCAGGTAAGTATAAGTATTCAAATATTTGATCAGTAAGTCACAGTTATCTCCAGTACATTAAATAACTTTCATCAAAAAACATGTTATAGGTAAAAAGCTCTGAAGGACCAGCTATGTATATGATAATTATGTTTCAGGCCTTCTAGGGTATTATATATAATAACTTGTCTTCTGGTCGTGGTCTTCAAGTCTTTATGGATTCAGCCTCAGTAGTAGCGAACTGCACTGCTACTTGGTTTGGAGTACAAATTAGACTTTAGCCCTCCTGGAGGTTGAGTTTTTGGTATTGAAAACCATAGGAATGAAATTATTGTATTTCAACAAAGGATCGAGGGCTTGAGGCTTAAACAAGTCAACATATGTGTGGGAAGCAGTCAGCCTTGAGAGCAGGCTACGGACATGCCAGGCATGCTGCCGCTGCTCGAAGGGACTGTCCCTACTTGTTCCCCTCCTTGTTCCATTCCACGGGAGATAAATCACCAGGGCCCAGAAATCAGAAAGAATGTAAAATGAGACAAGCAAAGCTGTCTCCACCCTGCACGTGCAGGTTATTTTGGATGATTCTGGGCTTATGGGTTTTCTCCCAGGGAAGTTAACCTTGAGCCGAGACAGTCATTAGCTAATGTAAACCACCATCTGGCAACCTTCCATTTCCTGTCTATATAATCTGCAACCATAGCATAATAAAACTTGCCTTGCAACCATCAGTTGTCTTGGTCCTTCTGACTCCATTCGTCCATGCTACTTCAGTTCCTTACCCCGTCCCTTCTGACCCTGGGCGGTGAAATCCTCTTTCTCTGGCTGGTCTGCGACACATATGAATATGTTTTTGTCTTGCTGTCCTGCACACATGCTGTCTAGTAACAGATATTTTGTCTGCTAGTAGTGTTTTAGATTATGTCTTTCCAAAGCGCTGAGGCAGTGCACCTATTCTGTAGTTGCAGCTGATGCCTGAATGTATCCTAGCTGACAAATTATTGATTAATAAGAAATTGAATTTCTAAAGATTAGTACTGTTAACCAAAATCTGAGCAAGGAGTCTCAAATGTAATTCTTAGCCAGAATTACATGTTAATGAACCATTTAACAGTGTAAATCAAGGAACATCAGTGTAGGGATTTCTTTTCATTTATTTTTTACCTGTTTGAAATATCAGTTAAAGGTTGGCAGCTTGGTTGCAGATGAACGGTCATTTGAAGTTCACCAAACTACTTAATGTGGAATAGGATACTAGACTTCCAACGCCCTCAAGGCTGTGACCTTGCAGCCATTTTACATAGCACATCATCCTCCTATAGGGATGAACCTTTCCCTGGCCTGGAAAGTAGCCACTCCGTTGAAGTTTTGCTTATTGTAACAGGCTTTTGTTTCCAGGTTACATGTCTGTGGAAGACTTAATTCTGAATAGATATATAGATATTACTGAAAACTAATTGTTTTTCTATTATACTCTGCTTTATCAAAAAAGTAAAACATTTAAATTGTGCTACAAAAATTCAGATGTTGTCTTGCAATCTTTAAACAATAAATGAATGATTTGCCCTTAAAAATAAAGGATTAAGCAGTTAAGCTGTTGGTCCCACATCAGACAATTTATCCTTATACCTCCTGTCAATATTGTTAACAGAGACTGTTATTTTATTAATCCTTATGATCCCGTGATTCTTTCTTTCATGTTTCAGGGCACAGCAGGTGAGACAGTGAATTTGTTAAACAGGGTGGGTTTATCCTTCCTTTATGTGTTCATACAATTTTATGTTCATTTACTTACTATACACATATGGCAATAGAAGCTGCTAAAGCAATCATTGCTATTCTGCAAAACAACAAAGCACAGAAGCAGATATCTTATTTCCGCGATTTCTTCCCCCAGGATTATTGTGATTAAAGATACTTTCCCACAATTTCCTGGAGAGGACGAGGGGCTACTCGCTGGAGGTTTTCTAATGACTTGGAGAAAGGCTCAAATATGCCCCCATACGGGCTTCCCTGGTGGCGCAGTGGTTGAGAATCTGCCTGCCAATGCAGGGGAGCTGGGTTCGAGCCCTGGTCTAGGAAGATCCCACATGCAGCGGAGCAACTGGGCCCGTGAGCCACAGCTACTGAGCCTGCGCGTCTGGAGCCTGTGCTCCGCAACAAGAGAGGCCGCGATAGTGAGAGGCCCACGCACCACGACGAAGAGTGGCCCCTGCTCTCCACAACTAGAGAAAGCCCTCGCACATAAATGAAGACCCAACATAGCCAAAAAAAAAATATGCCCCCATTATGGTAATCCACCCCAGGGTCAAACCACACAAGAATATTATGAATTTATTTTATTTTTCTATCCTTGCAAAGGTAATACTCAGCTCATTAGAATATGAAAACTATACTGTCAAATTTCAGAATTACATGGATGAAGAAAATCACCAAAGTGGCATCATATCATGTGTGTTATAGTTGTATTGACTATATTGACTATATTAACTATGTTGTGTTAACAATGTATTGTATAACTATATATTGAAAAGGCAAAATGCTGTACCTTATTTCAGAGAAAATAATTATGTTGGCAAACCCCAAATTGTACATTGTAGACGGGTCCTACGAAAGAAGATTTAATTCATAGTGGACAAGAGGTTAGCTTCTGTTTTCAGCCATGTGCTATTTCAAGAATTAAACATCATGAATAATACAGGATATAAGAAGAATAGTCTAAAGACAGAAAAGCACATTTTGATTAGGAAAGAGAATTTAAGGCTTAAGTCTTTATTTTTTTTTAAGGAAAACTGCCTTATTACTATGAGATAAGAAAATTGTTTCCTTCTTTTCTTCCTTGCTTTCTTCTTCTTCTTCTTCATTTTAACCTTTTTTACTTTGGATATTTGGATATTTGGATATTTGACCTCTAAGCTGAGATGACTGGAATCGCCTCCTCTTGGCACTAAATGCTGACACACCCTGATAAGAGGGAAGCTGCAAAGTAGAAGAATTGAAGGTCCATGTGTTGATATTGGTCTCAAGCGCATTGATGTACATTTGTGTATTGGGGAAGGGGAGTGAAGCTTGAGAGTGGGCCAGTGGGGAAGGGTAAATATTTTGTGATGCTGTCTACCTATGAGCTTATAAAGTTTACAGCTGCATTAGGAGGACAAGCATTACCATTAGCACGAAAAGTAGGGCAGACCTCAGTTGCAAAAGCTTCTAGCCATACACATAGGGCAATACATAAATGATACACCTTATTGCATTCACCCATTCACCCTCCCCTGTTCATGCTAATTGGAAATTTCCATCCATTTCAGAGAAGTAACACAACTATCAATCATTTTCCCTGGCACGAATCTTCCAGGAGGAAGAAAATGAAATACACCTAGCAACAGAGCTCACGCACTAGCCCATGTGTCTTAGATTTAATATCTGATCACTAGCTGGATTGAAGCCAAGAGGTGGTTCACAAAGTTGCTGCACATTAGAATCACCTGGGGAACTCTGAGACCTCCCCATGCCCAGGCTCCTCCCTAGACCTACTGAATCAAAATCTCTGGGGCTGGGACCCAGACACCAAAGTTTCTCTTAAAAGCTCTTTAGGGGAAGGGATATGTGAAAAGATGTACATGTATAATTGATACAGTTTGTTATAAAGCAAAAACTAATTTAAAAAAATATTTAATACTAAAAAAAAAAGCTCTTTAGGTAATTCATACGAGCAGCAAAGCTTGAGAACCAGCCCAATAACAGGAACAAATGTATTTCACACAGATAAAGTGGGGCAATACATATGTTAAAAGAACATGAACATATATATATATATATATATATATATATATATATATTTCTTTTTTTCTCTTTATTCTGTTTGTGTTTCAAATAGGCTTTTATTTTCCTTCTGCAAAAAGCGTTATTGTTTCCATTGGTCCAAGGGTTGGGAGAGGGCTCCAGGGCAGTTACAAAGCTGCCTAATGGCTGCAGAGCTAGGCTTCAGGCAGAAGCTCTGACGCCAGAGGGGCTCCTCAGAGGCCGCTGGACTTCAGAGACTCCCGTTTGTGCTCGAGCATGAGCCTTTCGAAAAGATACTTGCCCAACACAGCCTGCGGACCAGCCAGCCTGCGGAGGTTGGTCAGGTGGTCCCCCATCTTCTGGATAAGTTTCACCTGCTCCTCCAGGAAGCGGCTCTCCAGGAAGTCACAGAGGTAGGAGTCTGCGGGGGCAGGACCCAGGGCGCGCAGATCCGATAATGCCTGATTCAGGTTCTTCTCCCTAAGAATGGCGGCTTCCACAGTGTCCTGGGTTTTACCCGACTCATCCTGAGAAATCTTCCGTGCATCCTGGAAGAGGGCGCGGCCACAGCACTGGTTTTGCATTTTCAAGACACACTGGGCGCCCTCACACTTCTCCTCAGCCAGTTGGCGAAAAATGTGGCCCATACTGTCCAGAGTCCCATTGTTGCTGTCGAAATAGAAGCTCAGAGAGAGGTAAGTGTCCACAGATGCATGTTGAACAGGAGGTGGACGGCGGCCTCCACCTCGGTGGAATAATTCTGATGAACCTGGGAACTCGTGGTTGATCAGTGATAAGGAGCTAAGCTCAAAAAATGGTGTTGGCCTGTCCTGGAGGCTGAGGATAGCTGAGTGTCTGATTCCAAAGGTTGCGACAGAAAGAAAGGTTGGACGGTGTCAGGGGCTGGAGCAAGGAGTGTCCCTGGGTCTGTTCATTCCAAACACTGTTGAAGCAAAAGACAGATCTGCAGGACTGCCGAATGCACTGCCTCAAATAGGCTTTGATATAAATGAACAAGAAGTCCAAGCAAGGACAAAACTTACCCTTCCTCCCACCAAAATAGCTGGTGATACTAGAATCTAGATCTGGGAAGGGATTCTTCCATTACTTTCTTAACATTCCAAGCCACTAGAGCAGTGGTTCTCAAAGTATGGTCACCTTGTAACCAAGGAGTACCCTATGGGGCCTTCCTAGGACAGACCCATCCGCCATATCCTCTATTGTAGTTTCTCTCTGAAGTACTCAGATAATAGTATCTCAGGCATATTTCTTGAGTTTTCAGTTGCTAAAAACCACCACCCAATGGAAGAAATGAACTTGATGATCATGAGCACGTAGCCCCCAGACCTTCTAGCACCTAAGGATGGATAATGTCACTTGCCTTGTGGCCTCAACATCAGCCAGTCAGATGATTGTGCAATAGCTGATCACATTCCCTGGGACGTCCCTCCCTCACCTGGCCTTTAAAAATGCTTTGCTGAAATCCTTTGGAGATTTCAGGGTTTTTGGAACACGGGCCAAACCTCTCCTTGCTCGATTCTGCAACAAACCTTTCTCTGCTCCAGACTCCAACCTTTCGGTTTGTTTGGCCTCACTGTGCTTCAGACACATGAACGTGCATTTGGTAACAACCTGACCAGCTTTACCAGCGTCCCCTGATAATGTGTCAGATATTCAAGTTTTAGGGCCCTGTCCCAGCCCTATGGAATCAGCAGCTCTAATGGGGCTCAGTGATCTCTGTTATAACTGGCCCTCCAGATGATTTTTATTCACCTTAAAGTTTGAAAATATCTGCATTGTCAGCTGGCAAAGCGTCCAAGAGCAGGTGAAGGGGAGTGATGCCTGGAAAAGACAGGGAGTAGCCAAGGCAAGTACAGCAGCATTTGTCGTGGTAGTAATGGAGAATGCCTTTTCTCCACTGGTTGGCACAGACTAGTATCTAGGAGCAGTGGCAGGGTTATTTAGGATTCTTTACATTTCAGTGTAGAGTGACCTCTGTCCTGGTTTGCCAGGGACTTCCCCTGTGTGAACACTTAAAATCTCATCCTGGCAAACCCCTTAGCCCTGGATTTGAAAAACTTAGGGAATAACATGAAATTTAGGGGAAACATGATCTAGGATTTGGGCAAGTCACAAGTGCTAATTAAAGCTAAGCAAGTATGGACAACATCTAGCCTTCTTTACCCCTTTGTGGGAAGGTAAATCTGATTGTTGAAAGGAGTTATTGTTAAGAAATCTTTGTAGAAACATCCCCTTCTGCTTAGTCTGCTGGTTCTCAGTTCTGGCTAGACACTGGCATCGTCTGAGGAGATTTAAAATGATTTTATTGGTCTAGGATGACCAACCGTCAGTGTGTGGGTTTTTAAAAAGTGCTTCAAAAAAAAAATAAAAAAAAAATAAAAAGTGCTTCAGATGATTCTAATGTGCAGCCAAATTTAGGTGCCACTGCTTAAGCTTTTGAACCACTGCTACATATTTTCACCTCATTTCTATGAGAATATCCAACTGTAGTTAAGGGTTTTTTTTCTTTTTCCTTTTTTAACTCTCTTATTATAAGATTTACTGTCTTAAATAAGCTTGAATGTACGGAAAGTCCTGCTAGTCCATCTGGTATAGCTAGATACTTAGAATAATATCGTTAAGATATATACCATTTAAGTATTGTGACTGACGTTTTTAAAATTAACATATGCATTGAATTAGTACGATCTCTTTTGAAGTTGTCATGTTGAGGAGCTATACCTGTAATCTGCTGCCATTGCTAAATATCTGGACTCCTCTTATTAGGAATTGCTTTTAAACATCTTTAGGGATTAAAACCAAGAGTGCTGTATTATTTGTACTGGGACCACAAAAACCTCACAAAGTTTTCCCACTGTACCTTCTACACCCATCTCTAACCCTTGGTAACTTGTAATCTGTTCTCCATCTCCACAGTTTTGTTATTTTAAGAATAATATGTAAACATCATCATGAATTACTTGATCTTCGGAGGTTGGCATTTTAAAATTTTTCCCTCGCATCATTCCCTTGAAGTTCATTTCAATTTTTGCATATATTAATAATTTGTTCCTTTTTGTTGCTTGGTAGTATTCTATCATAAGATTTTATCACAATTTGTTTCAACATTCATCCATTGAAATACATTTGGGTAATTGTCAGTTTTTGGCTATTATAAATAAAACTTCTATGAACATTTATGTGTAATTTTCTGTGGGAACTTAATTAAGTTTTTCTTTCTTTTGGATAAATGCTCAAGAGTACAATTACTGTGTTGTAGGGTGAATCTACTTTTAGGATTAAAAGAGACTGTCAAGCTGTTTCTCAGAGTGGCTAAACCATTTTATTTTCCCACCAGTGACGTGACATATTTATTCTACATACTCGCCAGCATTTGATATTGTCAATATACTTTAATTTTAGTTATTCTCTGATATCTCATTATGGTCTTAATTTGCATTTCCCTAATGGCTAATGATGTTGAGCATCTTTTCATGTGCTTCTTTGCTATGTGTATATTCCCTTCCATGAAATGTCTGTTCCTGTCTTCTGCCTATTGTCCATTTGGATTTTTTTAAGTTGTTTGGAGAGTTCTTTGTATATTATAGATACAAGTCATGTGTCTCATATGGGATTTTCAAATATATTTTCCCACTGTGTAATTTGAGTTTTCTTCCACTTAAAAGGATCTTCTATGAAGCATTTTTAACTCATTTTGATGAGATCAATGTATCAGTTTTTGCTTTTATTGATCATACTTTCAGTGTCCAGTCTAAGAATTATTCATCTAGTTCTAGATGCGAAAGATTTTCTCATTTTTTTTCTAAAAATGTCCTGCTTTTGCAGTTAAGATTATGATCCACTTTGATTTAATTTTTGTGTGAGGTGTGGAGGTTTAGGTTAAGGTTCATTTTTTGTTTGTTTGTTTTTGTCAAGGGATGTCCAACTGTTTCAGTACCATTTTTTGAAATGCCTATTCTTCCTTTATAGCTTTCACACTGCTGTCAAAAACAAGTTAAATGTATTTATGTCAGTCTATTTCTGGGTTCTCTATTCCATTCCATTGATCTATGTAACTACCCTCCATCATTACTGCAAAATCTTGAAATTGGGTGGATTAATTCCTCCCATTTTAATCTTCCTTTACAAATTGTTTTAGCTATTCTTCTGCCTCTTCTTACCATATAAATCTTAGAAAAATCTTGTCTATATCCACAAAAACCTTGAGGGCATTTTAAGAGTAACTGTGTTAAGCCTCTTAACTTGGGGAGAATTGACATCTTTATTATGTTGTGTTTTCTAATCCATGAACAAGGTATGTCTCCCTATTTGTTTGGGGCTTTTAAATTTTTCTTCATCAGCATTTTGTAATTTTCAGTATAGAGGTCCTATAAATGTCCTATTGGGCTTGTATTTAAGTATTTATTTAGGTCAGTTGTAAATGGCATCACATATTTTTATTTAAGCTTCTACACATTTGTTAGTAATATATAATCTGATAAAATAGTGTTGATCTTGTACTCTAAAACATTTACAAACTAATATGATTTCTCAAGCTTTTTGTGGATTCCTTGGTATTTTCTCCATTTAGATTATCATCTCATCTTCAGATACAGACAGTTTTACTTTTCCTTAGGCAATATAATAGGATATATTACTATTCAACATTCAGTAGGATATGTTCCTTCCTATTCAACATAGTAGGAATAGTCCTTTTATCTTTTAAATAAACTTTTTAAAAATTTAACTTTTAAATTTATGTATTTATTTATTTTTGCTTTATTTTCATAGTAGAACCTCCAATAATATATTTAATAAAAGTTTTGAGAGCAGATATTGTTGCCTTGTTTCTGATCTTACAGAGAAAGCAGTCTTTCACAGTTAAATATAATGTCGGTAGAGGTTGTTTGTAGATCCTCTTTATGAGTTTCAGTATGTTCCTTTTCTATTCCTAGTTTGCTTGGAGTTTTTTTCTTCTTTTTTAAAATTTATTTTATTTTATTATTATTTTTTTTACAACTTTATTGGAGTATAATTGCTTCACAATGGTGTGTTAGTTTCTGCTTTATAACAAAGTGAATCAGTTATACATATACATCTGTTCCCATATCCCTTCCCCCTTGAGTCTCCTTCCCTCCCACCCTCCCTATCCCACCCCTCCAGGTGGTCACAAAGCACCGATCTGATCCCCCTGTGCTATGCAGCTGCTTCCCACTCGCTATCTACCTTACGTTTGGTAGTGTATATATGTCCATGCCACTCTCTCGCTTTGTCACAGCTTACCCTTTCCCCTCACCATGTCCTCAATTCCATTCTCAAGTAGGTCTGTGTCTTTATTCCTGTTTTACCCGTAGGTTCTTCATGACATTATTTTTCCTTAAATTCCATATATATGTGTTAGCATACGGTATTTGTCTTTCTCTTTCTGACTTACTTCACTCTGTATGACAGACTCTAGGCCTATCCACCTCATTACAAATAGCTCAATTTTCTTTCTTTTTATGGTTGAGTAATATTTCATTGTATATATGTGCCAAATCATGAATGGGATTGAATTTTGTCAAATGCTTTCTCTGCATTAATGGGTAGGATCACATGACTTTCCCCCCTTAATCTATTGGATATGGTGGATTACATTGTTTGATTTTCAAATATTTAACCAACTTTGCATAACTGGAATAAATACCACTTGGTCATGGTATATTATTATTTTTATATATTTCTGGAATTAATTTGCTAATATCTGGCTGAGGATTTTTACAGGCAATTTCATAAAACATATTGGTCTGTAGTTTTTTTCTTTCTATACTATCCCTGTCTGGTTTTGGTATCAAGGGAATACTGGCTTCATAAAATTAATTAGGAACTGTTCCCTCTACTTCTGTTTTTGTCAAATCAGGAAAAATTGGTTTTAATTCTTTAAGTGTTGGGTAAAATGAAACATCTAAGCCTGAATATTTCTTTTGGGAGTTTTAAAATGAAAAATCAGTGTTTCTAATGGTTACAGTAAAATTGAGATTATCTATTTAATCTTGACTGAGTTTTGGTAGTTTTGGGTGTAGAAGCATTGTCCCATTTCATCCACATTTTTGAATTTATAGTGTAGCCTTGTTCATAATAACTTGTCCCTTATTAACCTGCAGGATATGTCATGGTATCCTTGGTTGCATTTCTGATATCTGTTATTTGTGGCATCTCTCTTTTTATCTTTATCAGTCTTGCTAGATCTTTATTGATTAGATTGTTTATTTCAAAGAACCAGCCTTTTGTTTCATTGATTCCCCCCACCCCCCATTTTCCTGTTTTCAGTTTCATGGATTTCTGTTTCATCTTTATTATTTCCTTGTTTCTGCTTGTTTAGTGTTTTTTCCTTTTCCTTTTTTACTATTGTAATATAGAAAATGAGATTATTGCTTTGAAATATTTTCTTTCCCAATTTAGTGCTGTAAACTTCCCTTTCAGCATCACTTTAACTTCATTCTGCAAACTTTGATCTGTTATATCTCCATTTTCTTTTATTCTATGCATTAAAAATGTTTTCCTTGATGCCGTCTTTTTTACCCATGAGTTTTTTTGGAATTGTGGTGTTTAATTTTCATATGATTGAAGATTTTCCTGTTGTCTTTCTGTTATTGATTTCTAGTCTGATTCCATTATGGCTAGAGAACATACTCTATATGATTTTAATTCTTTTATATCTGCTAATGATTTTTATCACCCAGTATATGGTATATGAGTGAATGTTCCACAGACACTTGAATATGTATTCTTCTCTTATTGAGTGTGTTCTTTAAATGTCAGTTATGTCCTGTTGATTGATGATGTTTTCAGTTCTTACATATCCTTGCTGATTTTTCTCTCTGGTAGTTCAATAAATTGCTGTGTTGAAGTCTCGAATAATAATTGTGGATTTAGAATTTTCTCCTTTTACTACCTTTTTCAGTGTTTGCTTCATGTATTTTGAAGTTCTGTTGTTTGGTGCACACACATTTAGTATCACTAGGTCATCTAGGTGGATTATTCCTGTTATCTTTATGTAATGACCCTGTTTGCCCCTAATAATTTCCTTTGCTCTGAAATCTACTTTATCTGATATTAATTTATCCATTCCTGCTTTTTCTGATTAACGTTCACATGATATATCATTTTCATCCTTTTACTCTTAACTACCTATATCATGATGTTTAAAGTAAGCTTCTTATAGACAGTATATAGTTGGATCATGCTTATGATTTTTTAATCTACTCTTCCAATCTCTGTCTTTGACTTGGTTATTTAGATCATTTACAGTTAATGTAATTATTGCTATGTTAAAGATTAGGTCTACCATTTTATTTTTTGTTTTGTCTTTTACCTTAGTTTCTCAATCCTGTGTTTCTCTTATTTTGCCTTCTTGTGGGTTACTTAAACATTTTTTAATAAGCCCATTTTAATTTAATTTATTTATAATCATTTGTGTATACTGTTTGCATAGTTTTCTTAGTGGTTGCTTTTGGCATTACACTATACATATGTAACTTATCATAGCCTACTGGAATCAGTGTTTTATTACTTCAAGTGAAGTTTCAAATTTTTACTTCCATTTAGGTCTCTTAATATTCCCCAGTTATAAAGTATGATTTTCTGTAGTATTTCCTTTCTCTACATTGAGAACCACATCAGATGGTGTCATAATTTTTGCTTTGACCATCATATAGAATTTAAGAAACTCATGAGGCTAATGATAGTCTCTTCTATTTACCCCATTTGTTTTCACCCATTCCATTGCTCCCCTTTTCTTTCTGAAGTTCCCAGTCTTCTATTATTGTTTTTTTATGTTTTCATAACTGTAGGTGATATCTGGGCTTTCCAGTGCCATTGGATATGAGTTTCAGGAAACACTGAGCCTGGCTCACTTAATGCTACTGAGTTGGAGGGTTTGTATATGTTGGGCTTGTTGGCACAGCAGATGCTAACAGATTAGACTAATGTTGATGGGACTAGTGCCACAGGAGGATGGGTTCCCATTCAGGCTATGCTGCTGCTACAGTAGATCAAGTCCCCCTCTACCCCAAGTGTGGGGCAGTGACCTGCTGCTGTCACTGCTTTGTATTAGGCTGCTTTTGCCTCAGGTGTGTGGTGGGATCCCTTGGAAGCTGCTGCTGCTGTCAATCACAAGGTTAAATTCATTTCAGAAATACTTAAGTTTAAATATATAGCCTGGCTCTTGTAGGACTTCTCTATTTGTTTTTTATTGCTTTCATACAAATTACCAAAAATTTAGTGACTCAAAACAATGTAAATTTATTACCTTACAAGTCTGACATTGGTCTCCAATGAGTAAAGTAAAAGTGTTGGCAGGATCAGCAGATGAATGCATAAAGATGTGGCACAGGGCTTCCCTGGTGGCACAGTGGTTGGGAGTGCACCTGCTGATGCAGGGGACATGAGTCATGCCCCACTCCGGGAAGATCCCACATGCCCTGGAGCAGCTGGGCCTGTAAGCCATGGCCGCTGAGCCAGCGTGTCCAGAGCCTGTGCTCCGCAACGGGAGAGGCCACAACAGTGAGAAGCCCACTTACAGCAAAAAAAAAAAAAAAAAAAAAAAAAAAAAGTGGCCCATATATACAATGGAATATTACTCAGCCATAAGAAGAAATGAAATTGAGTTATTTGTAGTGAGGTGGATTGACCTAGAGACTGTCATACAGTGAAGTAAGTCAGAAAGTGCAAAACAAATACCATATGCTAACACATATATATGGAATTTAAAAAAAAAGAAAAAATGGTTATGAAGAACCTAGGGGCAGGGCAGGAATAAAGGCACAGCCATAGAGAGTGGACTTGAGGACACAGGGAGGGGGAAGGGTAATCAGGGATGAAGTGAGAGAGTGGCTTGGACATATATACACTACCAAATGTAAAATAGATAGCTAGTGGGAAGCAGCCGCAAAGCACAGGGAGTTCGGCTCTGTGCTTTGTGTCCACATAGAGGGGTGGGATCGGGAAGGGAGGGTGGTAGGGAGATGCAAGAGGGAGCAGATATGGGGATATATGTATACGTATAGCTGATTCACTTTGTTATGAAGGAGAAACTAACACACCATTGTAAAGCAATTATACTCCAATAAAGATGGTTACAAAAGAAAAAAAAGTGTTGGCAGAGCTACATTCTTTTCTGGAGGCTCTTAGGGGTGTTTCTGTTCCCTGGACTTAATCTGCTTCCAGCGGCCACTTGTAGTCCTTGACTCAGAGTCCCCTTTCTCCACCTACAAAACACAAAATGTTGCATCTCTCTGATTCTGCTTCTATTAGGACATCTCTCTCTTTCTCTTTCTACAGTTGGGAATGGTTTTCTACTTTTAAGGACGCATGCAATTAGATTTGTCCCATGAGGTAATCCAGGATAATCTTTCTACCTCAAGGTTTATAACTTCAGTCATATCTGCAAAGTTCTCTTTACCATGTAAGGTATCATATTAATAGGTTCCAGGGATTAGGGTGAGGGCATTTTTAGGAGCCATTATGCTGCCTACCACACCCTTAACAAGTGACCTTGAGAAAATTACTGAGATTTTTAAAGCCTTACTTTCCTCAAACATTAAATGGAAAGCTAACTAGTTAATATCATGAAAGTGAAACAGTATATATGAAATCAACTAATTCAGAAAATAAGATTTCTTCTTTTTCTTTATGATTTACATGATTCTCAGAGTTCAGTTACTTTAAGAGTTACTTTTTTTAAACAGAACTAAGGAATTTCAGGGTTCAGGTGCTGTAAGATTGTCTGAATTATCTGAGTAGCAGTTAGCTAAGCACAGGTATAAAACATTTGATTTACTCCCTAGTGTTCTCTATCTTCACATCCCGCTAAATACATATCCCTTGTCGAGCTCCAGCCAGTAGAGTCAGAGCTTGTTTTACTGTTTAAAGTTCAATTTAAATTCTCTCTACATCTCTAGATTCTCAGCCCTGGTTGCATATTATAATCACCTGGGGAGGTTTCAAGAACTACTGATGCCAAATTTCTACCTATCATGGATATTTGAGGAGGGACCTGGAATGAAATGCTCTAGCTTATGGTTTTTGGAACCAAATCATAGTCTACACTGAGCCAAATCATTTGCGAGATCACCTCTAAAAAGGAATTTATCTGTGGTAACTAATGCTCTTCCTTTGTCAGTATGCTTGATTTGTCCCTCTTTGGGGGCAAAAAAGAGGGGGAAAACCCCCCAGCAGTTGGACTCCCTGAATCACAACCTGATGCTGTGGAATTAGTGTTGGCTCAGAGCGCACATCTTCAGATACCCATTCTCTTTCCTGCTTCCTTGCATGAACTTATATCCTTGGGCAGTTTTTCATCCACCACTCTCTTTTGCTTGTAATCTTAACAAGTAAACACTCCCCTTAATGAAGCAGCATTTCATGAGACTTACTGGGAGCATAGGTCTGTTCCATACCTATCCTATGTTAGCTAAAGCAGATATAAATGATATATTTTTGGCAATCATCCTTGTGGGTTGGAGAGAGAAGACAGAATTTTATCCTTTAGGTGTCATCTGACTGGGCAAATGGGCTCTTTCCCTCTGCTGCCTACCATGTGAAAACCTGAGGGTGTTACCTCTAGAAGGTATCTTCTAGGTATCAGAATAGTTCAGATAATTCAAATTTCTCAGTAAAAGATGACAAAACTATGGCTTCAGTTGTTAATTTTCCATGTCAATTTGTCTGGGCCACCATGCCCAGTTATTTGGTCAGATATTATTCTGGATATTTCTGTGATGGTGCTTTTGTGTTTTTTCAAATTTTTGTTTGTTTTTTTATTTATTTATTTATATTTTTGGCTGCGTTGGCTCTTCGTTGCTGCCTGTGGGCTTTCTCTATTTGCAGCAAGCGAGGGCTTCTCTTTGTTGTGGTATGTGGGCTTCTCATTGTGGTGCCTTCTCTTGTTGCAGAGCATAGGCTCTAGGTTCTTGGGCTCAGTAACTGTAGTGCACAGGCTTAGTTGCTCCATGACATGTGGGATCTTCCCAGACCAGGGCTCAAACCCATGTCCCCTGCGTTGGCAGCCGGATTCTTAACCACTGTGCCACCAGGGTAGTCCCTGTGATGGTGTTTTTGGATGAATTTCATATTTAAATTGGTGGTGGACTTTGAGTAAAGCAGATTATCCTCCATAATATGGGTGGGCCTCATCCAATCAGTTGAAGCTCTTAATAAAACAAAGACTGGCCTCCCTGTCGCAAAAAGGAATTCTGCCAGAAGACTTACAGAACTTGAACTGCAACTCTTCCTAGAGTCTCTAGACAGCCAGCCTAACCTGCAGATTTTGAATTGACCAAGCCTCTATTATTGTGTGAACCAATTGTTTAAAATCTCTCTCTCTCTTTCTCTATCTTTATATAGATATGGATATAGATCTAGGTATCAATATTGATATCTAGATCTAGATCTATCAATATATATGGGCACATTGTATACACCTGCTGTTGGTTCTGTTTTTCTGGAGAAGCTTGACTAATATAGTGGCCCATATAAATAAAAGGATGAACCCAAGTTCACCCAGGTAGAAAGTAGTACAATGAGAACTGGAACTTAAGGCCTCATGACTCATTCAGCTGTGAACACTGACCCAGAACTGGGGTCCGCAAACTCTGTCCCACTGATCAGATCTCGCTTGACTCCTGGTTTTGTACATAAAGTTTTGCTTGAACACAGCCACACCCATTCATTAACGTATTGTGCATGGCTGTTTCTGTGCTACAGCAGCAGATGGGCAGTTGCAATGGAGACGTATGGTACACAAAATCCAAAATATTTCCTATCTGACCCTTTACAGAAAAGATCTGCTGACCCTTGCTCTAGGATGCCATCTGATTTCTGATAGCACCGAGGAGAATAATTCATGCACATTGGGGTAGATTGTTAATCTCCTGTCCTCCTTAGGTCAAAGATCTCTTAAATGCTCACCCTTGCAATAGCCAGCTTGGGGAGCACTGTCTGAGGTTGCAGAAATGTTTCTTGCCAGGTCTTTCCAATCCACACTGCTCCCTAACTATGGTTCTTAAAAACTATGTTTTAGAAAATTTTTATTGGAGTATAGTTGATTTACAGTGTTGTTAGTTTCAGGTGTACAGCAAAGTGAATCCGTTATACATATACATATACCCACTTTTTTTTTTTTTTTTTTTTTGCGGCACGCGGGCCTCTCACTGTTGTGGCCTCTCCCATTGTGGAGCACAGTCTGGAAACGCAGGCTCAGCGGCCATGGCTCACGGGCCTAGCTGCTCCACGGCATATGGGATCTTCCCGGACGAGGGCTCGAACCTGCATGCCCTGCATCGGCAGGCGGACTCTCAACCACTGCATCACCAGGGAAGCCCCACTTTTATTTTTTTGAGTCTTTTCCAAATAGCCCATTACAGAGTATTCAGTGGAATTCCCTGTGCTAATAAGAAGAGCAGGTTCTTATTAGTTATCTATTTTACATAGAGTAGTGTGTATATTTCAGTCCCAGTAGACTCCCCTCGACAATCCCCTGGTAACCCTAAGTTTGTTTTCTACATCTGTGCCTCTACTTCTAAAACCTGTCTATTTTAACCAAGTACCACTCATTGCTTACTGTCTCTGGCTTCATTACTTGATAATAAATCTACTTCTTGTTCTATCCTGGATGACATGTTCCAAGGACTGAGATAATACCTCATTCTACATAACTTGTCCTTGATATTGTCTATCTTGGGGTCTTCATCTATGTCCCAAAGAAGACAGTCACACTCTGTCTTCTAGTACTACTACTAATACCACATTTTAGGGCATGAATTTGACCCAATGCACTGAACTATCCATTTAGAAGCTGTATTCAACCTGTCACTGGCTTTTAGCACAGGGGTAGAACTCAGATTAGTGTTCGTATTTAAACAAATCTACTTGACCAGAAACTTTTTGTCTCACCATTTATTTTATTACACAAATAACTTCTGTCTTTGCATCTATGATGTAAATATTTTTAATTTCCTAAATTATCTGAAAAATTATTTAGAGCCTCCATTTCAATAGGCATTGGAATTGTTGTGTTATGACTATTTCAGTAGTTTATTACCAAATGTTAAATTAGGCTTCAAGCTTTGGCCAAGAGTAGACAGAAAAGGGTTTAAAAACAAATGAAGAGTGGGAAAGATTTCTGATGCAAGGGAGACATAATAAAGGTTTGATTTTGAATCAAGAATTTATAATAAAAGTTTGATTTTGAATCAATAATTTATGTCATTGCAAAATAGCTCCCTGGTAAAATGCCATTCTTTGGTCATCATTAAGTACAGAAATTAACAATCAAAATATGCAGTGCTCTTCTTCATTTTCTAAACACAAACCTATATCTAGATGAGAGGAGAATTCATTTCATCACTCAGGCTCTGGACTTATGACTCCAAGTCCTGTCTTCTTTCAACCATACCTGCTAAGTTTCTGTCTAACTTCTTGAGCATGAGGTAATGGCTTCAGCTTTCATCCCCTTTCTCAGTATATAGCTTGGTGACTATGAGTAAGGGATCTAAAACTTGAGACCTTGGGTTCAAATCTTGACTCTAAAATTTACTTGTTGAGTACTCTTGAGCATGTTATCTGTTTCTGCCTCAGTTTTCTCATCTATAAAATAGAGATAGCATTACTTCTCTCAGCGAGTTGCTATCAGGGTTAAAAGAGAAAATTCATACAATGCAAGAATTTATCAGTTCTTGGAACACAATAAATACCGAAAAGAAATGTTAGCCATTATCAAGGGCCCCTCATTTTATGGATAATATAGATTAGTTTATATATGTCTAATATTTACATATACATAAACATTTTGTACCTATATGTGTGTATACGTTCCTCTTAGAAATTGAGCAGTCAACATTCACATCTAAAAGTATGTGCTCTGTGAAATGTAGATCTCCTGTGTATAAACACAGTGCTATAGTTATCTATTGCTACATAATAAAGAAATCCAAACTTAGTGGTGAAACAAACAAAAATTTTAATATGTGCCCAGATTTTGTGGGTCAGCAATTCAAACAGTACGCAGAAGAGATGGCTTGTCTCTACTCTGTGACTGATGTCTGAAACCTCAGCTCATGAGGATTCAAATGACTGGGGCTGCAATCATCTAGGTAATTTTAATTCACATGTCTGGCCCTTGAGATGGGATGACTTGAACACTGCACCCAACAAGGACTGTTGCCTGGAGTGCCTATAGATGGCTGCCCATGTGGCTTGGACTTCTCATAACGTGGTAGTTAGGATTCAAGATAGAGTATCCCAAAAATGAGTGTCCAGAGTTCAAGCATTCCACGAGAATCATGCAAAACCTGCATGACCTTTTATGACCTAGTCTTAGATGTTACATAACATCACTTTCATTATATACTATTGCAGGCATTGGAGACCTATTTCCATAAAGTGTCAGATGGTCAATATTTTAGGCTTTACAAGCCATACAGTCTCTTTTGCAACTACTTAGCTCTGCTGCTGTGATGTGAAAACAGACACAAACAATACATATACTAAGGAACATGGCTGTGTTCCAGTAAAGCTTCATTTGTAAAAGCTGGTAGAGGCCTAGATTTGGCCCACCAGCCATAATTTACTGACCCCTGCCCTATTGTTTGAAGCCATGGAAAGCCTGCCCAAATTCAAGGGAAAATGCTCACATGTGGATGCAAAGAATGGCAAGGAATCTGAGAACCTGTATTAAAACCACTACATAAGAGGATCTGTCTGCATACCTTGTTTCTCCCATGTATGGTGGATATGAGGTATTGGGACATGTTACATCTCTGTAAGCCTGGTTCAAGGTCAAAGTTGGAATCTGAACTTAATGACCTTGATTTCTGGAATAATTGGTAACTTTAATTATGATTTCCTTACACTCCTTATCCCAATAAATATACCGTAAAAGATAGATTTCAAGTAAACAGCTGCTTTATGGCAGATTTTTATTAAGTCTCCATTGACTGAATTATTCCATTTTGGTTGGAAAGCATGAGTTTTGTTTCTTTCCTAAAGAGATCTGCAACTTTTCAGATGTGGCATCTCAGTCTACTGAGAGGGTGATGTAGGCTTTTATAAACGGAAAAGGCAGGGTAGGCTGAGTTCACTCAGATCCTACTAATGCTTACAGGAATAACCGAAACTGGAACACAGGCTTCCAGGTTTTCCTGTCCTGTGCTCTTTCCGGTAGGTGCCATTGTCTGCTGGGCCTGGCAGTAATAACTCTTGACCTTTACCTCTCTATGCTATTGTGAAGTGGTTTTGGGCTTTGTTAGCTTTCTTGTGAGTTTGTACTAAATTGTGTCCATAAAGTGGGCTGAATTCCTCAGGGAAGGATGATAGCTGTTACTGTGTTATTACTGCAAATGTTGTGTTGGTTACTTTTTTTTCTTTTCTTTTGTCCTGTTGTATCCTGAACTTAAAAGTTGTATTATCTGAAATGAACGATGTGCATCTGGTGGAAAACGCTAATTAAAGGGAAGAAAATTCCTGATGATTGCTTCAGTCAACGCTTAATACACACTGAGCTTCATTAGTAAATAGACAACTCTCAGACCTTTCCGTTGGAAGAGGTCGCATAATCAGGCTTTGTGTTGATTTCGCATTCTCTTCGTTAGACAGAGAACAAATTAGAATAATTGGCTGGTACAGGGAAAGCAGAAAGAACTTTCTTCTATTTTGTTGATGCATCCTGTAATAAGGGTTGAAAATGAGACTGGAGGTAAGAACATGAAACTCAGAAGAGCAAAGAAGAGAGGATATTGTTTCTTTGAAAATATTATTTCAGTGTTGGCCCAGAAGATATATGAAGCTGAGGAAATTTTTTTTAAATGATGATTTTTGTGTTAACGATGTGAGTGTGGAATTAGTAAGAATCAGGAAGCAAGCATCCTTTTCCACCAAGGACTTGGGAGCAAGTGAAACCATAAATACTCCCCGCTCTTGGAAACCCTTTTGGAGCAGTAATCAGAGAAGGGTAAAGGCAAAGCCTCAGAGCAGAGGTGTTCAGAGCAAAGGGATAGGAGGAGAACAAAAGGAGAGTGGATATTTTTATAGCTGTCATTTTGAAATGTACCTGCTTCTGATTCAGTGCTGCTTTGCTACTGTGTTGATCCCGTGGAAATCCTCAAAGCAGGAGCAGCCCTATTTTAAAATAATAAGGTTAGAGCAAGTGACTTGAATCCAGGTCTCTTTAGCTCAAGAGCACAGAGGAGAGTGTGAGGAAAGAGTGAGGCCACAAGGAATTGTTCACTGGGTACATTTTCCCCAAACCTCACTAACTGGGAGAAACTGACCACTGGATTATGTGGCTTGAAGGAAAGCAAAAATGTTGAAAGCAAAGAGTGTGGAGCTTGTTTAGAAAGCAAGCTCTATCATTTGGTCACCTGCTGATGATAATAACATCGGCTGAGTCCTGACCATTTACAATGAAGGCACTTCTGTAGGTCATAAGTTCCAGGAGGGCCAGAACTGAGTATGTCTGTTTCAGCATTTAGCAAGGTTTAGCATCTTAGAGCCCGGTACATTATTGGCATATAGTAGACTTAAAAATGAATATTTGTGGATTGTCTGAATGAGTGGATGGATGTGTGTGATTCATATCCTATTTGCAGGTCCTATGCCCTACAGTGGATTTTCTGTGTCAGATTGTGAAAGTATTTATGACGGGGATTGGCGTTGTTCCCTATTTTATGGATAAACATTACACATGAAAGGACTTTACATTGACATCCCAAAAACCTCATAGGAATTACTTAACAAAAAAATAAACTTGGATTCTGTATAATTTCTAATTTATAAGCTGGCCAGGACACTGGTATTTCTGCCAGTCCTCTGGTAGTTCGGATGATGTCCCCATGATGACCCAGGCATAATCAGAATGGCTTTAGGATTTGGGAGCCAAAATGTTCCTCAGTATTTACTGCTTTGCTAGTCCATTTAAGAAAATGGACTATGGATAAAATAGCTTCAGACACAATATGGCATTTTATGATTTAGCATGAACTTTGAGAAATATAGAGGTTATCTGAAGCCTGCAGTGGTAAAGTTCCCTCTGCTATCGAAGTTATTGTCTTTAAACAAAGATTCTACATCAGTATTTATATATAGATAGATAGATATATTTTATGATATTCAGGTTAATTTCCTATTCTCTCTAAGGAAGTAATTGGTTGGTTGGTATGAGAGATAGTGTGGCTTCCAAAAGTGAAAAGTATTATTTTGTTGTAATTTCCGGCTACCTAAGGATGGGAGAGGCTCAGGACACTGCAGTCAGTATATTATGTGGAGCAGGTTATATTGTGGTTTATTTATGACCTTTTACATGTTTATTTTCTATTCAAGTTTGTGTGCTCCTTTTTGAATTTTCGTAGATAAGTGTTTTGTAACTTTGGAATACTTGGAGTTATATATATATAACTTTTATATATATATATATATATATTTTAACATATTAGTTAAAGCCATGGAGAGTGTACTAGTCTACCTAGGTTCAAATTCTGGCTTTACCCTATGACTTCCCTGTGGCTTCCTCTGCTCACCTATTAAAAAGGAGTATAATAAGACCGCTGTGGTGAGTTATATACTAAGTGCTATTTAAGCATTTGCTATAATGATTATGTATACTCGAAGGCAAGGAACTTGCCCCTTGATCGTCTCTGTATTCCTACTGCTTAAGAATTCCTAGTGCTTTTCTAGTGCATTGTCTTAGGATAGAGATAGCTCAGTATAGTTTTTCTCACTATAAAGTACTGTTAAGTTGAAAGTCTTTGCTTGTGTACTAATAATCTATGACATATCTGCTGAGGAGAAGGAAAGGAATAGTTTTAAAACTGCAATGGATAACAAAAGATTGTATGATGTAATGCCTTTATTATGTAATTATAAAACTAACAAATGATCATGGTAGGAAATTTGAAAAACTCCTAGACAAAATAGAGATCAACAAAATTTGGAGTAACTTTCAGAGTGTAGAATTGTCCATGAATATTAGTGCTTTCACATTTTCCAGGACTTTACGTAGACTCTGTTTCTTAAGAGTCTATTTATGATATTTTATTTTAATGATGTTTTCATCATGGGGACACACACACACAGAAATCTGTTAAAAAAAAGAAAGACATGTAAATCACTGATGTTTCAGATAGCCACATGAAATAAAGTGAGAAAGGTCAACAAGCTGAAAGAATGTGGAGTAGCATCTCCTTAATCACTTACATAATTCTGATAATTACCTCTTTGTGGGTAAAGTAATTAATGGGGAATCTAATTCAAGAAAAATGTATGAACTTCAAGCCTTCTCGAAGCCAAGTATTTCTTTCCACAAAAGGTTACTTTCCATGGCCGTGCTTCCTTATTACCTGACAGGGAAAGTGTATTGTATGGCAAAGGATCTTCCCGAAGGAGGGTGCTTCCCACACTGATTGTCATAAATGACTTCGGAATTACTGTTGCTGTATTACCAAAATCTTAAACTAGGATATTTTTTAACAAATGCGGTCCTTAGTTAATTTTTAGAGCTACAAACTGTCAGATGGCTCTGAAATAACAATTGTCTGGCTATTCTTCAGGGTGATCACAATATGTAATGACCTTGAGGTATCACTAAAAAGCAGAAAGGTGTGAGTCTTCCTTTGGTTGCAGAGTGAAATGCGAGTTGGAGTTGGAGTTGGAAAAGAGGCCGACAACCAAGTGATACAGAAGGAAATGTGAGGTAATTAGTGAAAAACCAGGTTTAAGTTAAGGTGAAGAGGCATGAGGAAATGGTCAGCTGTTACAGTATTACAAAGATCATGAAGAAGCATATCCATGAATGTGGTTTGTATTGCAATCTGCTGAAAAAGAGACAAATATCCTGGCCTGACCTTCATGGAGATTATATTTTATTGACCCTGATAATAGATTATTGTTAAAAAGGGCCTCCTATAAATTATAACCATGCAAAGGCAGCAAGATAATTTGCTTTTTCTTTATGTATGTGTTTCTCATTCCTACTCACTTCTCTCTTAGGTGAAGAGAAAATCACAAAACACAAAAATGTCAAATCTCAGCTATTCATTTTCAAAATATTTTTTTTTCAAAATTCCAATGGAGGCAATAGGTTAACTGTTAAGATTTGTAAGGCTCAAAAAGCTAGATTTTTACAAAGTGTAGCTAAATTTTATTCCATAAATAATAGATTTGGAAAGAATATGTGATGATGTAAAGTTGGAAAAAGCTGGTTTTTCTTCCGTAAATGACTTCACTGTGTTGGGAGAAGAGGCAGAGAAGAAATCAAAGTAATTTAACATGGGGTGAGATTTTCTGATAGGAGACTCTAGTGCTTTAAAATAGACTAGATAATCCTCGGGATAATCTGAGGGTAGAACAGACCAGTGCCTCATTTCCAATCTGGTACCCTGGAAGAAAACAGTGTATTTCCTTTGAGGTCTTGAGAGGTACTTCCTCTGCATTGTTTTGTTTTTGGTTCATTTTGCAATCAACCTTATTAAGGTATCATTTACACACAATAAAATGCAGACATTTTTAGTCAAAGGTTCAGTGACTTTTAATTAATGTATACATTTGTATAACTACCACCCCCATAAAGATAGATAACAATTCTAAAACCCTAGAAAGTTTCCTCCTAGGCTTTTGCAAAAGTATCCCCGTCTCCCACCCCAAGGCAACCACGGATCTGATTTTTATCTTTAGAGATGAATTTTGCCCAGTTTAGAATTTCATGTAAGTTGAATAATACAGTAGGTGCCCTTTTGATCTGGCTTCACTTGCTCAGCATATGGTTTTTGAGATTCATTCATGTTGGGATGTTTTAAACCAGGACTTTAGCCTGGGTGGCTGATGTTGTCTGAAGGCACCTTATAGGTACATCTGAGTCTCTGGCATTGTCACTGTCTGTTCTTGGCTCAGTATTTTCAACTTTACTAAGAAGCACAAGGTTGAAGTAAGGAAGATCATTGTCAGTATAATGGAGGTGAAGTGGGTTCTGTTATATAATATTCTCAGCATAAATTGACCTGCTTGGAATCATTGTGTTGATAATTGACAAGGATACTCTTCCTCCAAAAACCTTGATACTATAAAACTTCTAAAGGACGCTGTCCTAGGACTCTTTCAGTTTTCATTTTTTGGGAAACATTTGTGGAAAATTGAAATGCTCACAACCTGAAAGAAGCAATTATTCACCTGAAGGCTAACTCTGCTAAAGTTGAGTTGTCCAACCTTTATATGCTGATAGAACCCAAATAGCCTTGCAAAACAATGCTCTCTTATTGGATATAAGCATATAGATTGTTTAAGATGGATGTGTATATGCAGTAAAGTGAAAAAACAAAGAATCTTTGAGTTTTCCTTGCTGTTTTTTTTTTTATTTTTTCACTTACGCTTCTATATCATACGCTAATAGTTTAGGGTAACCTCAGGTTAGTTTTAGGTCCACTCTTTACATAAATATTGAAGTACTCCATACCCACCTTTTTTCTACCTTCCTTCTTTTCTTCCATCTTTCCTTTCTAACTTCTTATAATCCATTATACTTAATCCTGCATTTGTTGAGGTGGCAAGTACTGTAGGAAAATTGAAAGCAGTGTGAAATTTTGTTGTTCAGAATGCATTTTGACCAAATTCTATATTGAGAAAAGGTCTGAATTTACCCACAGTAACCCTTTCTCAGCATCTTTGAATAAAGGCCATAGAAACTGGGCTTTATATAATATCCTGACAGGTATGTAGAATTCATAGCAATTGCCCTCAAAGAGCTTAACTAGCATAGATGCATATGAATGCATTTAATGATTACTTTATTGGCTGCAGTGCCAACATACACAGTCTATTTTGTTTTATATCATTATCATTACCTGTTTACCACTGTATACATTGCTAATGGTGTGATTTCTATGGCTTGTGAATTTCACAGACAAATAGTATGTAATTTATTACACACTTTAGTGTAGAAGATAGAGACTTCATAAATTTTCGTGTGCTCTTTGCCCCCTTTGGAATGTATTACACTGAGATCAGGAAAAGTAATAAATTTATTTCAAATGTGCGTGATAGCTGAACATCAATTAGGACTGATGGGAAATATTTCTCCTTCCAGCAACATAACAGTTTTTAAAGACTAAGCCATTGAGTGTGGAGTTACTGAACATGGGACTCAGTTCACTGGGATCCCTTCTTAGAAAAATAAAGGAAAACTTGAATTGGATATGTGTGGCTTATTCAAGTAGTAACTAATCAGCTACATCTTGGTTAACTTAATTTGTCACAATGATTTGGTATTTTATTAACTCCCTTCCCCTTCTTCCCCTGACTCTCCCGAGAATGGATCATGAGTATGTTAAAACATACTAAGTCGTCTTCTATCCCTGTTAATCTAACTACAAAAACACACTTTCCTTATCCAATGTAACTTACTGTCTTTTAGAGTAGCTGTGGTTTTAATTCTCTACAAAATTAAAACCAGCAAAGAGAAACATTTTCAAGGAGCCACCACATTGCAGAGCTTTAGAAAGAAGACTTTAGAATTAAGGGCAACTATATCATTTTATAGCTAAAGCACCTGAGACCTAAAGTAGGAAGGTAACCATCGAGGTCAGGGAAAGGGGTTGAAGATCAGGTTTCAAGCTGAGAAAGAGTCTACAGGGACTCAATCTGAGCAGGTCAAAAACTGAAATGAGACCACGAATGTTCTGGGAAGGCTGGCATCTGGCCTCAGGTGTGGGATTCAGACAGGAAGTGGGCCCGGGGGGAACTGAGCTTCTGCAGTAGGCAGAGAAGTCCACCTCATCTCTGGAAAGTGCCATTAACATCAGGGAGTTGAGGGGAAAGAGCAATGAATTCCAGTCCCCCTGAGAAAGCAGGCCAATCTGATTAACTCTGAATTTAGGCTTATTTCAGATACTTCTTGAGAAAGAACTTGGACAAGAGCAAATCCCGCACAGCCTCTTTAAATCCATGCCCAGTATTTTCTGGTGGAGCTGCTTAAACCCTCCAAGTGACTCCAGTATTTTAATTTCACGCTATATTTAATTCCGACAATTCTATGATTGATTATTTAATGGGCAAATAAGTAGGGTCACAAAAGAGTGTGAATGTATTTTACAGGATGAGGATGGGCGGAGTGGAGCAGTCTGGAATAGGACACCAATAAAAAGGGATCTTGGTAAATAAGAACGTCTATTAGAAATGGAGAGGAATTTGCAAGGAAATTAGTGCCTGACACCACGCCCTTCTCTCTGCATGTTTAGAAGCTAGTTTCTAATTTTATTTTCATAGGAGATGTCCCTGTGATGAATTGTCTTTTACCTCCACACTATTTATCACGTGACATATTGTGAAGTTTGTGTGAGAGAAAGTAAGTATTAGCATTTGTCTTGGAAGCAGCTATAAACATTTCCTGGAACAATCTAGGGTAGAAGGAAAAGGAAAGGAAGGTGGAAACAAAGGAGAAAGACAGCTAATGACGCTGGAGTCTCTCGCTGGGATTTGTGATATCTCTTTTTGAAACTAACTACAGAAAGTCAGAACTTGACTGATTGTTTCTTGATCACGGTTTGTTTTCATTTTTGTTTTTTTCTTGCTCTCTCATCAGTTATTCCAGCCAGTGCTATGTCATTTTCAGTTTCATTAAGCATGCCTGTCTTGTTTCCATTTGCATTATTCATGCAAACGTTGATTGAACTGATGACCCCGAGTTATCACGGAAACATTAGATACACCAGTGGATACATTTCTTAATTTTAGAAAAAAATTACCGAGTGAAGGTTAAAATAACTCCTCTTAAATTTGTCATTTAAAAAAAACTTCTCCTAACATACAATACCTCATTGCCTAATAATGCCAGATAAGTGAAGAATACCTATGTATTCATGAATGCAGGCTAGTCTGTATATTTTTTGGCAGGTATGACCATTACCGAGGGTAACGGCCTGGTTTGCTAGCCATGTCCTGTCTCCTAGAAAGTTGTAGTTTCTGTTGTCTTTCAGTTGGTCCATTGGATATCAGAGGTGAATTTATAAAACTATACTTCCCTTTACACTTACTTTGTTTTGTTTTGTTTTGTTTTGTTTTTTACTTGAAGTATAGTTGATTGACAGTGTTGTGTTTCAGGTGTACAGCCAAGTGATTCAGATATATATATATATATATATATATATATATATATATATATATATATATATATATATATGTATGTATATATATATATATATATTTCTTTTTCAGATCCTTTTCCACTATAGGTTATTACAAGGTATTGAATATAGTTGCCTGTGCTATAGAGTAGGACCTCGTAGTTTATCTACTTTATATATAGTGTACACTTACTTTGTGTGATCCAGGCTGGTCAGACCACATAATTATTTTCACTTCTGATATAATTTTTTTCAGGTTCAACCTCAAATCTTTGATAAGAAGATATTTTATAATAAGGTTAGCATGTGTGTGCTCTAAATCCAACAGTAGTTATTAGAGATATGGTTTTGCACTAGGTATACCTCTCTTTTTTGTTCTTGGACAACCAATTGAAAATTAGCTTTTATTTTCTGGTTGGTTTGCTAGATGTTTATGACTATAATAAAAGTCTTAAATTTTGTCTCATATCTTAAAACACAATCTGAATTAGCAATGGATATTGTGCTATACATAGGGGCTGTGATATAAATATAGTTTCTAACTTCAAAAACATATAACCTAGAAGGGAACACAGACACATATGCAGCAATTATGGCAACTGCATTTGTTTACTAAGTGAAGTAGTACTGAGATGGATAAAGTGCTAGCAAGCCTTGAACAGACAAATCAGCTTCAAAAATAGATGTGCAGTTCTTTAAAATATTTTAACATTTTTCCAGCTACATGTAGAATATAACTTAACATAAAAACGGTATGGGTTTGAGGATATGGGGAGGGGGAAGTGTAGCTGTGACAAAGTGAGAGAGTGGCATGGACATATATACACTAACAAACGTAAAATAGATAGCTAGTGCAAAGCAGCTGCATGCATAGCACAGGGAGATCAGCTCGGTGCTTTGTGACCACCTGGATGGGTAGGATAGGGAGGGTGGGAGGGAGACAAAAGAGGGAGGGGTTATGGGGATGTATGTATATGTATAGCTGATTCACTTTGTTATAAAGCAGAAACTAACACACCATTGTAAAGCAATTATACTCCAATAAAGATGTTAAAAATAAATAAATAAATAAAAGAAGACTGACTCATCCAATTAAAAAAAAAAAGAAATTCTCTCGTCCTGGATTCAAGAGAAGGGATGAAGTAAAAGGGTGAGGAAGAACAAGAAGAGGAAATGTGAGCGTGGAGAGGGTAGGAGGAAGAGCAGAAGGCAACTAAGTGTATGTGCTTCCCTTACCATCCCTGACTTTTTTTTTTTTTGGCGCTTCAGGAAAACCCAAAAGCCAGAAAAGAGCATGGAGGTGGTCACCACTGCGTGTGAACAAAAAGGTGGAGACAAGAGAATGGTGGTAATCTGCGCAGGCAACTGGAGGATGACCTGAGTGCATCTCGCCAGGTAACGGTCCCCGTTCCATAGAACCCCTGAAGATGCCAGGCTCTTATGTTTAGAGGGGGGCCGGAGGCGTCTGTGGGGTCACCACATACATCACTCCTGGTGGTGGTGTTCACATTGTGTTCTTTGTAAAGAGTGTCCCTGGTGAGGTTCAACATCTCCCTCTGCAGGACCCAGCCTTGCCCTCCCAACCCGCCAAGGTCAGCAGGCAACATCCCCAGTTAATCACCAGGTGTGGTGAGATATCTGGAGTGGCCTTGGTACCCCCCAGTTCAGGCCTCCTGGGGAAAGGGTGAGGAGGACAGAGGCACCGGGGCTTCTTCTCATGCAAGAAGACAGCTCACCTGGCCCAGCGCTGCTGCATCCCTGTGGGCACGCGGTAGCCCTGGTATCCAGTAGGGGACACTGCAGGATCCACACCTGGCCGGGATTTTCCCAACCCCTGGGGACTGGGGACCCCTCAGCCTCTGTGGAGCCACACTGAAAGGCCTGGGTCACCTCATGGCATCATTTCTCAACCTGAGGTTCTATACATTTTTCATAGATGTGTAAAAATTGAATACAACACACACAAAAAATGAAGGCAATTCAAGGCAATGCTCATTTAGGATGAATTGAAGGACCAGGATTCCAAATTAATTATGACCTTAAAATTAAATAACAAATACATCTGGTTTTATTACACTCTGAAAGGCAGTGTCTTCTGTAAACTTTTCATGTTGGGATATAGCAAAGCTATAAAATTTATGATTCTATTACCACAGCATCAGGATATTTTTATTTTTATTTTTTTTCCTTCCCTCTTGCATCTCCCTCCCTCCCACCCTCCCTATCCCACCCCTCCAGGCGGTCACAAAGCAGTGATCATCAGGATATTTTTTAATTAAAAAGCACAGGCAAGTTTGGCTGGGGTGTTAAAGAAAGAAAAATGAGTATTAGGGGAAAAGGGAACATTACGGTTCTCTGCCCACTTCCACTGTGCTGGTCTCATGATGGGCCGTGTTGTGTGTGGGCTGGAGGGACAGGGTCACTACTCCCACCTGTGTCATCAGACCTCCCACTCCTCACAGTGCCCAGGTGAGAGGGACCCACACTTTTCACCCTGGAGCCCCAGGGCCTCCCCTTTCCTCTGCATCACTTTCACTGTTCAGGGGACCAGTCACTTGAACGCCGCTCAGCCAAATGCCCAGGTTAAATCGCCTCTGTAGGACATCTCTCTGTTATACCAGAACACACTTGGCAAAGAGCAGCAAACAGGCCTCAGTGCCCTGAGGATGTGAGCCCTGTGGATGTCAGGGCCCAAAGTCACTTCCAGGGTCTGAGTAGCCCCCTGGGCCCCACACACCGACCCCAGGGAGCCCACCTCCCCACTGATTCCAGTCCCTGCCTTTGTGTGGCAGGTTCTGGTCTGACACCTGTGAAGACCGTGACCTGGAGGCCTCAGCCTGAGACTCAGAGGGGATGGAGCTTGTGCAGCGTCTGGCAGCTTAAATGAGACACGAGGCCTAGGAAGGAGGGCCGCCTCTCTGCTCCCCCTCCACTCCTGAGTCAGCTAGTGAGTGCCGGTTACTTCCTGTCAGAGCTGTACAGATTTAGCATTAATTTTAGATATATGTTTTATTTTTAACACTGGAGGCTCTTACATCAAGCAAAATTGATCTCCTCCTTGGTTTATTTTTTAAACATTTCTATGTAAAATAACACACAAGTATAGAAAAGCACTCTCCGCAAAGGGAGGGCTCAGTGAATTACAATGGGCGCTCCACTCTGGGGAGCAGTAGTTTTTCCCTCTGTAAAAGCCCAGATGCTTCTGAGAAGCTCCTCTCAGCTTCCTTACTCTGGCCCCAGACCTCCACAGCGGAAATCCCAAAGGGACTGGATTCTCCCAGCCCTCCAGCGCCCTCCACTACTCTCTGATTGTGCTGCCACACTAATTTTGAGTTATTTGTGTGTAAATCACTGCACTTGGAATATACACGGAGTAACTGATTTCATTCTTAGAACCGAATAAGTTAGCACTTATTCTTCTCCCCTTCTACAGGGGGCTGTGAGGGTGCTGGGGATGTCCTGTGTATTGAACTGGGTGTTGGTAATAGATGTGTTTATATTTACAAGACACCATAAAGCTCTACACTTAAGATCTGTGCCCTGTACAATACACCAAGTAAACTTCAATTAGAAAGAGATGCAAAAAAATTTCCCCGCAAAACAAACTTCAGGCCCAGGTGGCTTCCTCTGATTTCTACCAAACATTTAAGACAGAAATGATGCCCGTCTCCTACACACTCTTCCAGAGAACAGATACAGAGGGAACACACCCACACTGCTTTCATCGGACCAGGAGAATACTGATGTCATACCAGCAGCAGATATTACAGGACAGGAGAAATTACAGGCTAAACACTTCTGAATGTCAATGTCAAAATCCAAAAGCAAATGTTAGCAGTCTAAATCTAGAGGTTTTCAGAAAGGAAGGAAACTGGGATTTCATGGCAGTATTTCCAGTGGTTGATGTGGACAGGATCACTGGGTGTTTGCGTGGAGAGAAGGGACAGTGCCATCGGGTTAGTGGAATGAACATTTGGTGACAGAGATTGGGAGGGCCTGGGTCATCCTCAGAGACAGTCCTGGGATGGGATCTCTAGGCTGTGGCTATGGAGGGGTCCCTCTAGGAGGACATGGGCTTCTCTCCTGTGCCACTGCAGGGTCTAGGGATGGATGAGGAGTTTGTAGGGGCTGGATTTTGATGAGGAAGGATGAGCAGGGAAGGTGCGCCCTCAGAGCCGGTGCAGCCACGGCCCCTCCCCAGCCGGGCTGTAGCCCAGGCTACTCAGACAGTTGCTCACATCAATAGTCAGGCGACAGTGGGGCACGCCAGCTTCACCCACTAAACCACCAAGCACAGCCCAGCAGGCCACTGTCCTCATTAATCAGCACTAACTGTGCATCCAGGGCTGGTTGTTGAAGACCAAGCTAATTTGTTAGAGACGTGCCATGTGGGCAGCTGGCTTGGAGAGACCAGGCCTCTGGGCCACGTGGAGACAAGCCAACCACTGGTCAAACCACCAGGAGGCTCACCCGGTGTGTGAAGATGCTGAGGGAGGAGGGTCGTAGATGGGACCCCCTGATCCTTCAAGGTACCCTCTTTCAGGGATATTTAACAGCTATGGAGTCAGGGATCAACATGTAAGGGAGGCAGCTGGATCAGGCATGGGCCCTCCTGTTGGCTCAGACCCCTCCTGTCCTTGGAGCAACCATGGGGCAGGCAGGAGGATTGGGGGGATGGAGGGAGGGGAGCCCTGGGCTCAGGAGTCCAGGGCACCACCTAGAGGATTCAGGGGTTCAGTGATTTCTGTCCCAGGGAACCAACTACATTCCTGTCCCACATCCATCTGTCATCAGCTTTGCGACTCTGGGAAAGTCACTTAAAATCTCAACATTTTAGTGCCATGTACCATAAAATATGGATCACAGCACCTGCCGTGAGTTCCCCACGGGGCTGATGTGGGGATCACAGGAGATGATAACAGATATTCTTCACAAGCTCTAAAGCATCACACCCATAACCTTCCCTGCTCCCCTGCCCTGTGGCATCCAGGTCCCCTCTCTGGAGGCAACACTACCACATTTCTTGCTTATTCTTCCAGACATTTACTATTTGAACACTTAGGTAGCACTTATGAAGTACCCATCATTTTTCGTCAGGGTCTACCTGATTTGTTGTATTAAGCTTCATCATGTAATACTAGTAAGTGGGCCCTATTAACATTTCCATTATCACAGAACAAGGAAGTGAGCACAGAGGGTCTGCATAACTTTCCCAGGTTCACGTGGCTTCTGGTATGATTTTAATCCAGACCATCAGGCACCAGCCCCCACTCTGTTGGTCACTGTGCTGTGCTCCCTTTCTATATTATCTCACTAAATAAAGTCATGTCCCCGTGCAGTCAGCCTGCTGGCTAGTTTAAGTGCACACCACATTGCAACACCCTCTTCTCAAGCCCAGCTTTGATTCACTTGGCTCCCCTAAGAGGCTGGTGAACAAAGAGAACAGACGTGTGACCTGGGAATGAATTGACACCTCCTCATGGCCTTCTCCCAGCAACATATCAATAGTTCTCTCAATTTTTCTTATGTTTTCCAGGATCATGACTTGGGTACCAAGAAGAAAAGGAAGATTATAAAGGAATCAAACACAGGATGCACAAGAATATCTTCTGCGATCAAGATAATCTGTTGGCCATCCGCAGCGGTGGTTCAGACACATCAGAATCAGCATCTGGCCAAACAACAGGGTACAGACACAAATAGCACCCTCACTAACCACTCCATCGAAGGTACTGTGGAAATAATACCAGTAAGTAGATTCAGGAGTAATGGCTGTAGTTTGTACAGCAGAGCCTGGATCTGGCTGAGGGAGGATTGGGCAGGGAAGGTGCCCACTCAGAGCCCATGCAGCCACTGCCCGCTCTTAGCCAGGCCTTAGTCCAAGCTGCTCAGATGACTGGGCAGTTTCTAGTCAGTGAGACCCTGGGGGGCTGTAAACTTCATCTGTTAAGCCACCAAAACACCAGCCCAGTAGACCCTGTTCCCAGATAATGAATATTAACTGCTCATCATCCAGGTTTGGTCAGTTGAAGATGATGCTAGTTCTCTGTGCAACTGTCATGTGGGCAGTTGGTTTGGAATGTCCTGGGTTCTGAGTCGTTAGGGAGTCAAGTAGACTACTGGTTATTCAGGGTGGTCACCTGACCACCAGGAAGTCTCACTGCAAATCAGCTGCTAGAATCCAGTGCTGAGGGGGAAGGGAGGGGAGATGCACACATATTTGGATATCCCGCTCCATCAGGGTGTCTTCATTTGGGGGAAAGGCATTGTATTTGGGGTCAGGGATTGAAACGTAGAGCCAGGAGGTGGGTCCCGATTTGAGCTATTCTCTTGGGCCCGGTACCTCCTCCGAGTATCAGCTGTCTCCCTGCAGCATCCTTGGGGCAGGAGGATGTGGGAAAGGGAGTGAGGAGAGCTCTTGGTTTGTGTATCCAGGGCATGATCTCATGTCCACGTGTTCAGGAATCTCTATCCCCAGGGAATCAACTCCCTCCCCTGCCTCAGACCCATCACTCCTCAGTGTTGTGACTCTGGGCAAGTTACTCAATCTCTCTAAATTTCAGTGCCCTGAACCGTAAAATATGGGCCACAGCCCCTACTCTGTCCACCCCACAGTGCTGATGTGAGAATCCCAAGAAATAATAGATTCTCTCCACTACTGAAAGTTGAGTATTGACGTTTCTCACTATTATTGTTGAGGAGTCTGTTTCTCTTTTCAATTCTGTCAGTTTGCTTCACGTATTTTGGAACTATCTTGTTAAGTGCAAAATGTTTATAATGTTTCCTCCTTGAGAAATGGACCCTTTTGTCACTCTAAAATGTCCTTACTTGTCTCTAGAAAAAAATTGCCATAATGTTTTTTTTTGCCTTATATGATAAAGCCAGTCTAATTCTCTTTTGGTTAATATTTGCTTGATATAAGTTTTCCCATCTTTTTTCTTTAGATCTCTTTGTATCTTGAATTTAAAGTGCAACTCTGTAGATGGCATATAGCTAGATCATAGCTTTTTATCCATTCTGCCAATGTCTGCCTATTGGAGTCTGTAAACTATGTATGAATACATTTAATTTAATCACTAATCAGGTAGCATTGAAATCTGTCATTTTGCCATCTGTTTTCTGTATGAGTTATATCTTTTTGTTCTAATATTCCTCCATTGCTGCTTTCTTTTGTGCTGGTTATTTTCTAGTGTACCAATTTAATTCCCATGTTGTTTCTTTTACTATAGATTCTGGGTTATAGTCTTAGTGGTTTCCCTGGGGACAATTAACATCTTAATTTATAGCATTCTAATTTGGATTAATACCAAATTAATTTCAGTGACTTAAAGAGACTTTACTCATCTGTGGATCGGTTCCATGTACCCTTCTGTATACTGTTATTGTCATATAAATTACATATTTTATACATTGTGTGTTCAGCAATGTAGATTATTATATTCTTGTAAGTGTCCTTTTTAAGCAGATAGAAGAAAATAGTACATTGTTTATATGTTTGTACTATATACATCTTATGTACTTATATTTACACTTTCTTTTATATTTACATATGTAACAATTTCTTCATGTAGATTTGCGTTACTCTGTTGTCTTTTCATTTCAGCCTAAAGGACTCCATATTCCTTATAGGCCTGATGATAGCAATGGATTCTCTCAGGTTTTATTTATCTGGGAATGTCTTAATGTCTTCTTCATTACTGAAGGGCATCTCTACTAGAGAATTCTTGGTTGACAGTCAATGTCTTTCAGCACTTCATTTTTTTTTTTTTTTTGGCCACGCTGCAGACAGCTTGTGGGATCTTAGTTCCCCAACCAGGGATTGAACCCGGCCCCTCTGCAATGAAAGCGTGGAGTCCTAACCACTGGACTGCCAGGAAATTCCCTGTTTTAGTACTTTTACTACGTCATCCCACTGCCTTCTGTTCTCCATGATTTTTAATGAAAGTCGACCCTTAAACTTAGTGGGGAGCCTTTGCCCGTGATTAGTCACTTCTTTCTTGTTGCTTTCATGATTCTCTCTTTGTCTTTGACCTTGAACCATTTTATTGTGATGTGGGCTTATTCAACTTGATGTTCATCGAACTTCTTGAATATTGATTGTGTTTTCCATCAAATTTGGTGAGATTTTGGCTAATACTTCACATGGCCTCCCTTTCTCTCTCTCATGTCTTTTTGGGACTCTTCTTTATGCATGTGTTGGTATCCTTGATAGTATTACCCAGGTCTCATAAGGCTCTGTTCATTTTTCTTCCCTATCCCCCCCTTTTTTTAACTTACTGTTCATCAGACTGGAACTCAGTTAACCTGTCTTCAAATTCACTGATTCTGTCTTCCTCCTGCTCACATCTGTTCAGCCCTATTGTGGGTTTGTGTCCCCCCAGTTATATATTAAATCTCTAATACCCAGTACCTGTGACAGTGTCCTTATTTGGAAATAGGGTCTCAAGTTAAGATATGGTTATATGGGATTACTGTGGGCCCTAACCCAATGGCTGTTGTCTTTAGAAGAGCAGGGAAGTTTGGATACACAGACACAGAGGAAAGAAGGCCCCGTGATAATGAAAGCAGAGATTGGAATGATACAGCTGCAAGACAAGGAAAACCAATGAGTTCCAGAAAATACCAAAAGCTAGAAAGAAACAAGGAAGAATAATTTTCTAGATCTTTCATAGGGAGCATAGCCGGGCCTACAGCTTGACTCCAGACTTCCACCCTCCAGAAGTGTGAAACAGTAAATTTCTGTTGTTTTAAGACATGTGGTTGGTAGTAATTTGTTACAGCAGCCCTGGGAAACTAATCTAAGCCCCTCCAGTGAAATTTTTAGTTATTACTGTCCTTTTCAACTACAGATATTCCATTTGGTTCTCTTTTATAATTTTATCTTCTTTATTGCCATTCTCTACTTCGAGGAATATAATTTTCATACTATTGTTTAGTTTTTAAAATATGATTTCTTTTAATTCTTTGAACATACTCAAAAAATGTTCCAGGGTTCATAGCAGCACTATTTACAATAGCCAAGACATGGAAGCAACCTATATCTTCATCAACAGATGACTGGATAAAGAAGATGTGGTGTATATGTATATATATATATATATATATATATATATATATATATATATATATATATATATATATATATATATATATATATATAATGGAATAATACTCAGCCATAGAAAAGAATGAAATAATGCCATTTGCAGCAACATGGATGGACCTAGAGATTATCATATTAAGTGAAGTCAGACAGAGAAAGACAAATATCATATGATATCACTTATATGTGGAATCTAAAAAAAATGATAGAAGTTAACTTATTTACAAAAATAGACTCACAGACATAGAAAACAAACTTATGGTTACCAAAGGGGATAGCAGGGGGAGGGAGTAGAGATAAATTAGGAGTTTGGGATTAACATATACACACTACTATGTATAAAGTAGATAAATAGGAAGGACCTACTGTATAGCACAGGGAATTATATTCAATATCTTATAATAACCTATAATGGAAAAGATTCTGAAAAAGAACACACACACACATATATATATATAAACTGAATCTTGTTGCTGTATACCTGAAACTAACACAACATTGTAAATTAACTACACTTCAGTTTTAAAAAATGGTTTAAAAAATAGCTGATATAAAGTATTTGTCCATTGTCAGGAGTTTCATGAAGATACTGTCTACTAGGGCTTTTTTCCCCTTGTGTGTCAGCCTGTTTTGGGGGGTGGCGAGAACACCCCCAGGCTATGTGATTCTCTCGCCGCCCTCAGTATATTATCATACTAGCTGCTATGATTTATTACCATGACAGCACACGAAGCAAAATAAGCTAAGGGTAAAAGTGCATGAAGGAGGTCCAGAGGAAACCAGGCACAGGCTTTTAGGAATCCTGCTCCAGTGGAGTCACACAGGCACACTGAACTCCTCCAGCAAAACTTGTGACAGCACATGTGAAATGTTGTCTTCCAGGAAACCTCATTAGAGACTGTGTGCCCAGAGGTTGTTACTGGGGGCTGGTCATTTAGTCATCCTCTGCCTAGCACATACCTAAACTCAAGAATTTCAGCAGGAAAGAGATGTTCAACATAAAGCACAGTGTTTGCAACAACAGCTTAGGCACAGTGAGCCACTTTGACTGGAGAATGGTGGGGACTGTCTTGATTCCAAGTTCCCAGTCTCGAGCCAAGGGCCAACCTAGCAAGCAGGCCTTTCTAAGGAAAGCAGTCTCAGCCCTACTATGTCAACTCTTTTCTGGACCACGTAGGACACTTTTTTTTTACTTTCTTCTTTTTTTTGGTGGGGGGGCATAAACTGGACATTTAAATTAATATCACATGGAAACTCTGAGAATCAGATTCTCACCCTTCCCCAGGATTTGTTGTTATGCTGTTTTTTTGTACTTGGTTTTTTTTTTTTTTTTTGCAGTACGTGGGCCTCTCACTGTTGTGGCCTCTCCCGTTGTGGAGCACAGGCTCCGGATGCGCAGGCTCAGCAGCCATGGCTCAAGGGCTCAGCCACTCCGCGGCATGTGGGATTTTCCTAGACCGGGGCACGAACCCGTGTCCCCTGCATCGGCAGGCGGACTCTCAAGCACTGCGCCACCAGGGAAGCCCTTGGTTTGTTTTTTGTTTTGGGGTTTTTTTTCTTTTGTTGTTTTTTTGCTATTGACTTTCCTGGGGGAATTCACTAAAGTGTATTCTGTGTCGTGTGTGACCACTGTCGTCCCTGTTTGGTTACTTGGTGGTCATTTGTTGACTGGATAGAGATTTCATTAACAGCCTGGAACCAAGAAGTCACCCAATCTTTACTGAGGGGCTCTGTGAGCATGGGGATTTTTGTCTTAACACTCAGCCAGGCAGTGGAAATCCCCACCTAAGCCTTCACTTCCTGCTTGTGCAGAATGGCAAGGTCAGCCAGAGGTGAGAGCTTAGAACCTTCCCAGGTCTTTCCTGAGCATGTGCACAGCCCTGAGTATGTGAGCCAATTCCTCATAATAAATCTCCTTCTATCTCTTTTTGTTTCTCTAGAGAACTCTGACTAGCTCAGGCTCCACATGACCTCTACAGCCAAATGCATACTTAGAATGTGTCAACTTTACAACATGGCTGCACCCTTCCTTCATCTCATCCAGACACATCTAGAGTCACTTCTCCTGACCCTGTCCCTACCGCCATCTGCCACACTTAGGCCCAGTGCAAATTCTATTATTTACTTGGATGAACAACCAAAAATTTTTTTTTTCTGTTGTTGACATATGCTGTTACCAACACCTAGAGCATTTCCCCCCTCATTTCTCCTTCTAGCTCATTTCCATAAATCCTAAAGATATCACCCTCTGGGGTCAGGTTTCTGTGTCCTAAATGCTTCCCCCAAGCCCAAACCCTCACTGGGGATTTAACTCAATTTGTGCTCCCAAGGCACCCTTCTAATTCTCACACCGTTGTGTTCAGGGACTGGTAGAAAAAGGTGAAGGTGGGGCTTTGGAGGCACAATTGAAGAGACTGACATCCAAAAACATAAGCTGTGTGAGAGCATTACTGTTCTAGCGTTAGGGACCCCAGGAAGTGGCCAATATATGCTGTAATGGTGGATAATCCACAGGACTGAAAAATTAGATCATTGCATGGAATTGAAAGATTGTTAGGAAGAAGTTGGGTAAGTAAATGTCCCTTTAGCTATTCTTGGCATTAATTGTTTACAGTTCCTTTATGGAAAAAAAATCGGAGGTTAAATAAACATTTAACCTAGCTCCTCTTCATTAATAAATACATGTAATACACATCATCAAGTAGATCCCAGTAGGTTTAGAACTGTGCTGCATATAAATATTTTTGAATGAGTAATTCTAAACATCCTTAACTGGATTTATTGAGTTTTGTTGGCAGTCCCAACTTTAAAAAGCCCCTTCAAGTACCCAATATTGTCTACTCCATATCTCCTCAGGGATCCATTGCTCCCCGATGCTCTGGGCAGCGAGTAGGTAGCCTGAAGCCCAAAGGTCTTTCTCTCACTTCCCTGTGGACCTTGAGCACAATGCAAGCACCAAGCTGCTGTCCCATGCTGAGCACTAATAATTAGCCTCATCTCCAGGCTGGAGACCAGAGAGAGAGAAGCCAGTCTGCCTTGACCCAGAGCCCACGAATCTCTCTGTGATTCCTGAGAGTCGGTTAACATACTTGTGGGTCAGGAGTGTGAGGACACAGCCTGAGTGTTGCTGCAGCCAAGCTGCTCCCTGGTTGCCCACATTGTTGCTATTTCCAGTACAGGTGATGGTGGCCATCTGTCCTGGGCCCTTGGATGCTGAGGGTGGCTAAGTCAGCCCTGCCTGGGCCAAAGACCCTAGAGGGAGAGAGGGAAGAGTGAGCCAAGTGAATGAGGGTACAGGGCAGAACTGAGGGGTCCCCCACAAATATTCCACCCAGAACAGGTCAGCCCTCACCTATGCAGAGAGGGAGGAGAATGATGAGGAGAGGGGTGCAGGTCATGGGGCAGGTGCTCAAGAGCTGTGCTGCCTGAGACTCCAGTGGGTGCTCCCCTAAGTCTCTCTTATTCTGAGGCACCCATTGGAGGAAGGAGTTCCTACATTCACGTGTCCCTGTTCCCCGACACGCTCAGCCCTGGACAATGTCTCTGTGGCAGGTTAACGGCCCCTCCAAAGATGTCTATGTTCTAATCCTTGGATTCTACCCAAATGTTGCCTTATATGGGGAAAGGGAATTAAGGTTGCAGATGGAGCTAGGCTGCCTATCAGCTAACATTAAAATAGGGAGAATATCCTGGATTATCCAAGCGGTCCCAACATCTTCACAAGGGCCATTAAAAGTGGAAGTGGGAGGCAGAAGAGTCAGTGTCAGTGGGATATGAGAATGACTCCGTTGGCCATTGCAGGCTTTGAAGATGGAAGGGGGTCCAGGAGGCAAGGAATGCAGACAACTTCTGGAAGCTAGAATGAAGGAAACAGACTCCTACAGCCTCCAGAAAGGAATGCAGCCCTGCTGATATTTATTTTAGCCCAGTAATGCCCACATCAGACCTCTAACTCAGAGTCAGGAAATTCATTATTCTTAGATTATATATTATATTGCTGCTTAGGCCAAATTCATTCCTAAGCTACTCAGTAACGTGAAACTTAGGTACTATGATACACTGGAGAAAGTTTATCTATAAGCCTTTGGAACAATAAAGCTTTCTCCTAGGAATATTTTTTGTTTGTTTTGTTTTTTTGTGGTATGCGGGCCTCTCACTGCTGTGGCCTCTCCCAATGTGGAACACAGGCTCCAGACGCACAGGCTCGTGGCCACGGCTCACGGGCCCAGCTGCTCTATGGCATGTGGGATCTTCCTGGACTGGGGCACGAACCCGTGTCCCCTGTATCGGCAGGTGGACTCTCAACCACTGCACCACCAGGGAAGCCCACTTTCTCCTAGAAATATTTGATACCCAGTTTCCTTCATCTTATTTATAAAGGACTAGTAGGCTAATAAAGTCAGATGGTGTCCTGGTCACAATATTTCTATTCATCTTACAAAAGCAACAATTTTTTCTAATCAGTAGATTAAGAAGCCTAAGACCATATTTTTAATAACAAGACTGAATTCAGTGATTTTAACATGAATACCTTTATTGAATCACATTTTAAATTTATAATTCTAGACATTATAGTTTTGTGAATAAATAATATATGTATTGCATTTATAAGAAATGTTCAGAAAGTTCTCATTACTTTGAATTTGTTCCAAGTGGTTTTTGTAGCTCTCTAGAAATGTACTACCATAAATGTATTATCATAAATCAAATTCTAGCTTTAGAAAAGAATGTGTTATCTTTAATCATGGAGACCATATCCTATATTATATTTATCATTATTAGCAATACAGCTAGGTAGGATGTTACCTGGATTACAGTATATTTAAAAGACTTGTTTTAATTTTGTTTCTTATAAGATGGGTTCAAATTGCAAACCTAAATTGATTAACCTATAATCAAAGCAATTATATTGTTTTTACACATATCCTTTTTGATGTATTTGAAGCCCCCTAACTACCCCACCTCAAAAAAAAACCACTCTAGGAGTATAAGAGAACAAAAGTTTCACATATTGTTTTTTAAATAAATAAATAAATAAATAAATAAATAAATTATTTTTGGCTCTGTTGGGTCTTTGTTGCTGTGTACGGGCTTTCTCTAGTTGCAGTGAGCGGGGGTTACTCTTCATTGTGGTGCACAGGCTTCTCATTGCGGTGGCTTCTCATTGTGGAGCATGGGCTCTAGGCGTGTGGGCTTCAGTAGTTGTGGTGTGTGGGCTTAGTAGCTGTGGCTCACGGGCTCCAGAGTGCAGGCTCAGTAGTTGTCACGCCCAGGCTTAGCTGCGCCGCGGCATGTGGGGTCTTCCCAGACCACGGCTTGAACCCGTCTCCCCTGCATTGGCAGGTGGATTCTTAACCACTGAGCCACCGGGAAGTCCCTCATATTGTTTCTTAAGTCTATTTAAAGATAGTTTTAAGTGGAGAGAGAAAAAAAATGTGTCTGCTTTCAGGAAAAACATGATAGCTTCATTTAAACAACTTATTCAAGACTTTCTTCTGATGATGATACAGCTAACACAATAATGTCACTCTTAGACATGCACAAGAGAATGAATTAAACAGAAATGCTAACAAAGCCCTTAATTTACCTTCTTTGTGGAAAAAGTGACAAAATATTACATTCCTGAGCCACCAACTTTTAAATCGCAAAGCTCTCCTTACTGCAGCTCCACCAGAAAAAATTCAGATTCCCATGCAGGTACAAAGAACAAACTATTTCATACATAGGTTGTTTCTTTCATACAAAATATTACACACAAATAAATTCCCATTTAATTTTGCCACTTTTATGTCTTTGTTGTCCTTGAGAAAAAGGATGTTACAAAAATAAAGTAGGTATGATTTTCCAAGTAGAATTTACTTGTTCATAGATATATATATTCTCCATGTGACTAATGACCAACCTTTTTTAAAAAATTTATTTATTTATTTATTTATTTTTGGCTGCGTTTGGTCTTCATTGGTGTGTGCAGTCTTTTCTCTAGTTGTGGTGAGCGGGGGCTACTCTTCATTGTGGTGCACGGGCTTTTCATTGCGGTGGCTTCTCTTGTTGCAGGGCATGGGCCCTAGAGTACGTGGGCTTCAGTAGTTGTGGCATGTGGGCTCAGTAGTTGTGGCGCATGGGCTTAGTTGTGCCATGGCACGTGGGATCTTCCTGGACCAGGGCTCGAACCTGTGTCCCCTGCATTGGCAGGCAGATTCTTAACCACTGCACCACCAGGGAAGTCCCCCAACCTTTACAATTAGAGCAGCATTGCTTGGAGTACAGAATATTCAGGCATGTTTAATCATAAAGTCCTTGTAACACATTTGAGAGGTAAATTGTAAAACAAAACTCTCACTGTCAGTTCTCCCGCCTGGAGAAGAGAAGCCTCATGTTAAGTTAGTGGTAGTATTGAAAATAGCATAACACACTTGGAGTCTCATCCATGTCCAGTCAAGAATGGTTTTAAACTCTGATCGTGCATCTAGGAAAAAAATTTCAGATGTACAGATGCAGAATGAGAAAATAAATTTACAAATTGTGGTTTTCAACATCCCATCATGCTTTCTTCTCTATGTTAAAGGTAAAAGAGACTTTTGACAGAGATCCATGTGGTTCTTGGTGAAGACTCTGGCCCACCAGGTAAGCCAGCTTATGGGCATAATGGCAAGGAGCAGGAACTCGGATGATACCCTTTAGGAGAAAGATCAACTAAAAATTTTTTTTTACCTTTATATCTACTTTCCCTAAGTTTAAATTTTTATGGATATCCAAGGTTCAAAAAGTAGATTCAATTTTGAACAGTTTCACAGATCTGAAGGAAAATCAGTATCAAAAAATACCATAGCCATTATGGAGAACAGTACGGAGCCTCCTTAAAACTAAAAACAGAGCTACCATATGACCCAGCAATCCCACTCCTGGGCGTATATCCAGAAAAGATGAAAGCTCTAATTCAAAAATATGCAGGTACCCCAATGTTCGTAGCAGCACTATTTACAATAGCCAAGACACAAAAGCAAGCTAAATGTCCATCAGCAGATGAATGGACAAAGATATGGTAGGTGTATACAATAGAATAATACTCATTCATAAAGAATGAAATAATGCCATTTGCAGTAACATGGATGGACCTAGATATTATCGTACTAAGTGAAGTAAATCAGAGACAAATATTATTTGATATCACTTACATGTAGAACCCAAAAAATAGCATACAAATGAACTTATTTTTATTTACAAAGCAGAAACAGACTCACAGCGACAGAAAACAAACCTATGGTTACCAAAGAAGAAAGTGCAGGGGGGAGCAATAAATTAGGAGTATAGGATTAACAGATGCACATTACCAAATTAAAGAAAAAGAATACTTACTAAAAAAGTGTAATACATGTGGCATAGTATGTAAGTTAGACTCTGTACTGAATCTGGGCTCAAGTAAAGCATGTCATGGATGACATTATAATGAGTGGGAGTGCCAGTGCCAGTGCCTTCTTTCACAGACTGACTCACAATAAAAAAGTCATACCTAGAATTATAGAACATAATTGGTATCAAGCTTATTTTAGAAGAAAAACAATGTAGCAAACCTAGTCTTTGAAGTAACAATTTACAGAAATCTATGATACAGAGTTTCCTTTATATTTAGAAGCCTGGCTAAATTTTGAGCAATGATTTGCTAAAGCAAATCCACAAAGGACAGTGAAATCATTGACAATAACACTCATGGGATTTAAACTCACAAGCATATGCGCTGATGCCTAGAGGCAGCAAACATCAAATTATCATGTTAGACATGGTCATAGGTAATGTGATTCAGAGATTCAGGGAAAGATCGGAATATCCATCTCTGCAAATCACCAGAATATATTCAAACTAAGTTATATAAGTGGTAAGGTTAACCAATTTATTGTAAATATTGAATGTTTATGTCATTTTATGTTATACTTTATGTTAATTGTACTTTTCATTTGCTTTGTTTTCTTCAATCCTTTCATGCCTTCTACTAGAAAAATCAATGTTTCTGCCTTCAAATTTAATTCATTTCTCCCTATCAGTTGGTATGAATGTCCTGTTTTATTTCTTGCTGTGGTTTTGCATAACTTTCTTATTTGCATAATTCACTTAGAAGTCTAAAGTTAACCAGAAGTTCTAGCCTTCTTCCTAACAACTGAATCAGAACGATCAATAAATATTTGTCTGTTTTTAAAATTCTCTGAAAAACAAAATGATTGAAGACAGAAAAAAATATCATCTAATATACCTATCATTTTTAACCTTCTTTAGGTCAATTCTTCCTTTCTCGTCCAAATCATGCAAACCTTAAAAAACTCTGTTACTATTTAAATAAAAAGGAATCTTTAAAATAAAGAAAGATGGCTTACCATTCCATCCTAGTCACCTCTAAATCAATAACTGTTCCTGGAGATGGATTGTCAAGTCTTCATCCTTTTCAATAAAAAATCTGATGTTTGTTTCTTCACCACGATGAAAGTTAGTCTGACACTTAAAAGATTAAGATCAATGTCACTCTGTTTGCTTTGCATTATCTCAGAAGCATTCAGAGTGTCGAAAACAGCCCACACATAGGAGCCATTAAAAGGAGTCTGCAGATGGTATCTCTCCACACACCCCAATTTTACTGTCTTAGCTCCAAGAGCCTGATTCAGGAAGTAAAGGAGGAGGTTTCTATTCATAGCCATTCAGATCCTAGGGGAAGGGTCCCTTCCTCCCAAAGTCAGGATTACTAGTACTGTCTGTGCTGGGCGCCAGGCTTCACTGACAAACAGGTGAAGCCAGAGAAGGGAACTGAGAGGAATCCCCAGTCCTGGGACGTACAGAACTCCAGGATAAAGGAGCTGCATAGTACAAACCATTGACAGGCTATGTTCATGGATTTTTAGGAATATCTGAGGTTAGCAAGCCCTCCTCCATCAAGGTTTGGAAGGAGATTAGAAAAAGAGAAGAATCATGCGGTTCCATATGGGGAAACAACCTGCTACTGCAAGGCTTCAGTTCTGCTTTCTCCTCTGACATGGGCATGGAACACAAAGTGGGAAGGGTCTGTTTTTTTCTCCCCACCCATCCACTGAAGCCCTCTGTATCCAGCTTTCCAATTCACACATCACAACTGTTGTAGATATTTCCCCCTGCCCCCGGAAACTAAAATGTAAAGCTTACAAAATCTGCACTTAATGAGTAATATACCCACTTGTGTCCTCTGTAAGCACTTTCTAAGTAGGACTCCATCTGTTTTAGTTCTTGGTCAATCAGTGCTTGAAACTGTCCATCTCCCACTCCAACTCGATGCACAATGGTAGAATGTGGCAGAGATGAATTTTGTTCATACCAGAGCTTCAAGGCAGCTGAAAGGAAGTCAGAAACACATATAAATAAACCATAACTTGGAACAAAGTGGCCACTGTTTTTGACAACTTCTATGTTCATTTGTCAACATGGTAGCTTTCAGGACACTGCTTAAATCTTCAGTCTAGTCCATACTTAACAACAGTATGAAAATTTTGAGCCAGATAATTCTTTGTGGTGGTCAGGGACAGGGAGTGTTGCTGTCCCATGCATGGTAAGACATTTAACAGCATCCCTAGCACTCTATCCCCATTGTGACAATGAAAAATGTTTTCACTCATTGCCAGATGTCCCAGGTGGGGGGACAGTATCTCCACCAGTATAGACTCAAGCCCTCCAGCTTCCACCAGGCACTGACTATGCAAACAGGTCGTCAGCCCATTGACAAGCTCCTGCCCCGATTGCTGGATGATGCATTGAGAGAACCACCTGTATGGAGAAAAATAAGCCATTAGTTTGGAAAACAATATTAATTCAGAATCAAAATGATGAAATTAATCCATGACCAAAAAAAATTCACTATCAGTGGTTGAGGACCCAAGTAAAGATCCATTCTTCATCCTGCTGTAGAGATCCAAGTATTGGTCTCTTCACATATCTTAGGCATTTTGTAACATTTTGCATGCACACAAAGAGTAAGAATGGAAACATTTGTTAACATTAACTACAAATTATACATGCTTTGAATACATATGACTCATATTGTTTCAGCTCCTGGGGAATTCCACAAAGTGCAAACCCAGTGTTTTTCTGGAGACTCCTACTTCTAGTTCAATGTCTTAAACAATGGTTCATCCATATGAATCTGCTTTGGAGGGAGCAGTTTGCTTCAAAACAGTAATAGCTATTGTGACCACTGCTCAACGTATCAAGTAAAATCACCTGTTTGTCTAGAGTTTCTATCCCCTTATTGCGTTTTTGTTTACTTCAGAGTATTAGGATGACCTGATAGGGTATGATGTATGTTTGCCTCTTCATCTGAATTTGTACTCCGATGGATGGGATCAGGTATTTTGGCTTTACATTTTCACTGCTGCATTCTCAGTATTTACACATAGCAAGTGCTCAAAAATATCTATTGCATGAATGCAAGCTTAACTTTTTACCTATTATCACAACATTTTCTACTAAAAAAGGCAGAGTAAATCCATGTTACTGTATTTAGAGTATGACTGGAAAAAAAAAGATCCTTAAAGGATACTGTGGAATTATACTTGGTGGGCCACAAACAACATTGAACATAGTGGTGGTTTGTGACTGTCCCACATACCATAATGCACAAGAGAAGAATATGCAAACCCATCTGCACTATGGGTTTTATTTTCTACTCTAAGCACAGAAAAAAGAAGGTCCCTGGAGAAAAGGAGAATCATAGGCTATAGAAGCACATCTCCTTATTCAGGTACATTATATACAAATGTATGAAGACAAGATCTTATGATACCTACAGGCCACTAGGTATGTTCCCATAGGTGTCTTCACCCACGTATATCCTAAGTGCTTCCTCATGTGTCCCTATGCAGAGGCTCACTGATCAAATCCTGCGGTTGGCAGAATTCTACCTGTCCTCATCCTTGGAACTTGTGAACATACTGAGATCTAGCCCCTGTGATGATGTTATATGGCACAGTTGACTTTAGGATAAGGAGAGTCTCCAGATGGATGATATCCGACCTCATGAGCTCCTTTAAAATCAGCAAGTTTTCTTTGGCTGATGACAGAAGAGGAAGATGGAGAGATTCAAAAGAGAACAAGAGCACAGTGTGAATTGGCGGGTTGGAAGTTGGAGGGGAGGCAAGGAGCACATCAGAAGGAATGTGGATGGAACTCTAGAAGCTGAGACTAGCTGTAGGTGACAGCCAGCAAGGAAGTGGGGTCCTCTGTCCCACAATCACAAGAAAATTGGCTCTGCCACATCGGCGTATGCTGGGAAGAGGATCCCAAGCCTCCAGGTGAGAATGTGGCTTCTGTGACACTTTTAACTTAGCCTTGGGACTTCCCTGGTGGTCCAGTGTTTAAGAATCTGCACTTCCTCCTCAGGGGGCATGGGTTCGATCCCTGGTCAGGGAACTAAGATCCCGCATGCTGTGCAGTGCAGCCAAAAAACAAAATCTTGGCCTTGTATGGCCCTGAGAGCCACGCAGTGCCCAACATCTGACCCACAGGACTGTCCATGGTCATGTGAGTGTCGTCTTAAGCTGCCATATTTTGTCATAGTTGTTAGGCAGCAATAGAGAATGATCAGAGGCTTCCATACAGAATGTTCTGGGAGCCTGACTTTGCCAGAAGATCAGGAGAGCACATCTCTAAGAACAACTTGCCCATGGAGCTTGCCAACAATGTGTGTTAGGTCCGCCTCTCCTATCTGGCCTCCAGATAGCTCCCCACTAAACACTGTCTGCCAAAGCTTACCCACCGCATCAAGTCTGGATCGATGCTTGCCACAAATCCTGCGACTGACTTCCGTCAATGTACAATACCGTGGAAACAATTGATAACGATGAACATTGCATTCTGCAACTTAAATTTTAAACCAGGTAGCAGCTTGAGTTAGAACACAAAGCAAATTTCCAATTAAATAGGACCTTAACAAATTCTACCAAAGACAGATGAAAGCAAGAGAAGGCAACAAAATCCCCACGTACTTCTATATCCACCTTCCAGAGGGCACCTCCTAGCTTGCAGTTCATCTGCAGGGCAATCTTTGTAGTGATGGTCTCTCTAAGGTCCATTTCAACACACACTGGCTTGGAATCGGGTAACTGACACACAGATATCTTTTTATGCCTTCATAACTTTCTTTATTTTCAGTGGGCAGCAAGAAAAGGACCTTGAAAGAAAGCAAACATGACATTCCCCAAAATGCAAGAACACAGTGATGTGAGAAATGGATGCGTGTCGAGGAAGCTATATAGGTGGAGCACTGACAAAGTAGAGACTATTTATTAAATAGATATCTGAATCCATGAGGGTGAAGGGTCTAGAATCACACTGCATTCAACAAGTGTGAGTGTGAGTGTATGGAAGAGACAGGCTTCGAGACAGGCATTTGGCAATATGCATCGATCCTTTAAACTTGCAAAACCCTTTCATCCTAGTCATTCCATTCCCAGGAGTCATTCCATTTCCAGAAGTTTATCATGAAGTCAATATGGGTGGGTTAAAAACACAGACTGATCTATACCATCCTCAGGACAGTCACCGTCGATGGGATGATGGCTCTGTGTGGGCACTTCCCAAGCATTCTACTTGATTCACTTAATTCTCTCACCAATCGACTGAGATAAATACTATTATCTGCCCCCACCAGCAAACAAGCTTGGGGGCTGTTATGGAAACTGCCTGATTTACAAGCAGCAGAGCAAGTTTCCAAACCCTCGCCAGGACCTTCAGTAGGACACTGAGCAGTTAGGAAGAGAGGCTACTGCTTGCCTTTTTTCTGACTAATGGGAAAAATCATCAGTATATTCTTTTTAACATAATGATGCTTATAGAAGTTTTTGGCAGACGTTCTTTATCAGATTAGGATAATTCTTTTCTCATTGTAGATTAAGTGAGTTTTTCTTTTCACATGAAGAAGTATGAGATTTTATTAAATGCATTACCTGCATGGACTAAGAAATATTCACCACACTATAATTCACCACACTAACCAGTTTTTTGAAAAATATAAACAACCTATTTCGAACTTAGTGGCCCACTCTAGCCCATGGTGTTCTCCTAATATTTCCTTAACCACCAGCAAATCTCTAATAATGAACTCTATTTATTCCTAGTGTTGTTGAGACTTACTCTTTTTCTTTATTCTTGACAGTATCTAATTTTAACTTTTCCAAAGCTTTAGATTTATTTGCAGATTGTTTTCTATTTAGTTTCTCTTTTTACTGTTGATTTCATTCATTCTATTTTACTTTGGTTGACTTGGTTCTTGGTGCATTAAAATCCAGACTTCATTCCCAGTGTATTCGTCAAGGGCTGTTGGTCTCATTTCTAGTTTGCTGTGTCACCCACGTTTTGATGCCTAGTACTTATTTATATAGTCCCTCGGTTGTAAGAGTTTAATAAATTTCCATTATTCTCTCTAATATCACTGTTACTTAAAAAAATAATGGTTTCTTCAGGTGTACGTGGTTTAATGATTTCTAATTGTAATGTACTGTGGTCAGTGTATGTGGTCGATAGGATCCTGGTCCTACATTATTTGGCTAGGTTTCTCCAAGCCCAGTGTGATCAGTTGAAGACAAAGACAAAATGAACTTATAGATGCACTTTTAAAGAGCACCTAATCTTTTGAGTCCATATTTTATACACACACACACACACATGCATGCCCACGTGCACGCACACATCTCCCTGTCTCTCCTTCTCTCTCTCTCTCTCTCTCTCTCTCTCTCTCTCTCTCTATATATATATATATATATATATATATATATATATATATATATATGAGTAGGTTAATAGGTCAAGCTTTTAGGTACAAGTTTAAAATCTTCTAGATTCTGTTTTTTTTTTTTTAAATCTGCTGATCTGAGTTTCCTGGAGTGGTCAGCTAATATTGTCTCCTAAAATTTCAGCTTCTGGAATAGCATGGACCTGTCTCCTCTTAAGAGCTATTCAAGCTGATGAAGATATAGAAACATGCCTGTTTCAGGCTCAGCCAGTTTAACAAGGCAATAAAGAATGATAGGATTAAGATAGGAGAGAAGTAGGGACCCAGAGAGGTGATCCCAGCAACTGAGGCTGCATTCTCTCCTGAGGTATCTGCCCATCCCAGTAAACACGGCTGAGAGGTTGGGAGGCTCTGAAAAGACTAACAGCCTCTCCTCAAAGAGGGAGAAGGACAGAAATCAAAGACCAGGTCCTGCCAAGGAAAGGGTACTCGTGTTAAATCTTGAGCCTACCACTCTAAACAGATTCGATTTATAATACTATGCTTTAAAGACATGAAGCTATGAGAATGTTCCAGCTGATGGTGGGTGTGTACCACCTTGGTATAACCATTTAGAAATCTGATTAGCAGCATCTAGTGACAAGGAACATTCTTCTCCCAGGTACATCCCAGCAGAAATGCATACATATGAGCACTAAAGACAAGTACAAAAGTAGTCATGATAGTAGTCATGATTATTTGTAGTAATAGCAAAACTACAAATATCCCAAATGTTTGACAATAGGATGCATTAAGTTAAAAACAATGGGTTACTATCTAGAGCAAGAGAACAAAAAACTACAGCTACACCCAACAAAGATAAACCTCAATGCTGAGCCAAAGAAAAACCAACACAAGACTGAAGCCACATGGCTCTTTAGGTAAAGTTCAAGAACAGACAACATTAAGCTATGGTGATAAGAAGTCAGGGAAGTAGTTTCTTTCGTAGGATAGTGAGTGTGAAGGGGACAAAGTGAGCATCCAATGAGATTAAAAGATTATGATCCATTAAATAAGAATCCATGAGTCTGTGTTTACATAAGTAAGAATGAAGAGCTCTTCCTTATAATAAAATATCAACTAATAAATATAGAAGGGATATTGGAAACATAGACATCACTATTTGGTGAGACTATGTTAACTAACAACTGTTTCAGACAAGAATCCTCAATGGATGCTAAAATTAATGAGTGAAACTTCAATGAGAAACAGAACATTTGCATAGTCTTAAAGTGTCGCACCATAATAACTTTAATCAATTACAAAGGGATAAAACAGTAACTTTATAATGGTGAAACCTACCAGACCTCAACTTAATCAAATGAGCAAAATTACAATGACCAGTTAATACAGCAGAAACTAACACAACACTGTACATCAACTAAACTCTAATAATGATAAAAAATTATTACATGGAGAGCTGATGACTTAAACCATGAAAAGAAAAAAAAAAAGACCAGTTAAATCAACATCATGGGCTTCCAAATATGATGGATTTAGTAAACCATAGAATACTTCTGTGATATTCTGCAAGAATGCATTACCTGAATCTAGTCATAAGGAAATGGGCAAACCTATATTGAGGATTGTTCCATAAAATAACTGGCCAGTACACTTCTAAAATGTCAAGGCCATAAAACCCAAAGGCAGATTGAAGATACTTCCCAGATTAAAAGAAGACTGAAAAAGCCTGTTGGTTAGATGCCTCAGGTGACCCTTGATGGACCAAAGAATTTATTTTGCTGTAAAAGGGAATGATTGGAAGAATTTGGATTAGGGGTATAGATCAGATAAATGGCTCAGGAAAAAACATATATATACACATGTAACTACTATGAATAATGACACGTGTATATATATACATATATATGTATATATAGTGAGAAGGAAAGAATGATTATATGTAGGTAGATATAGAGAGGGAGAGAATGATTATAGGAATGTGCTAAAATTTACTGGTTGGGAAATCTGGATGATGGTTATAGAGAGATTTGTACTGTCTTTGCAACTCTTCCTATAAGTCTGAAAATATAAAGTGAAAAGAAAAAAGTTTTAAAATATTCAGGAAAATAGATAGTGGAGGTTTTAGATTGGATTGGTGTGTACTCATTTTTAAACAGAAAATTTGTAAAAGATTCTCTATTTAAAATAACAGGGACTATGTTCACAGTTGCCATTTTTACTGCCAATATCTGATTTTGAGGAATAGGTTATTAATGTTATGTGTAAGAGGGCTATTTTTATTCTTTTAGTCTTAAATTATTAATACAGTACTAGATTGCTTTTCCTTCCTGGTTTTAAAATTGTCTATAGTTTACCTATGCTTTTATTTCCTCTATTTCTGCCTTACTCCACCAGCTCACACGTTTATAGGAATTAAATTCTTTACTATTCCCAAACTATGTGAGTACTTATGAACTCTTGGTAGTGTTACCACAAATTCATATTAATATTTGGGAAGTTAATGTTTAATTTGGGATATAATATAAATATGTGACTTGATGTCTTCCCATCACATTCAGTGGATTACCTTACACAGCCTGGTTCTGGCCCCCACCCAGCACCACACAGCGTTTGAAATTCGTGAGCCACATGGCTTCACCCCTGCTTATATACGAGAATTCCCCTCTGTTCCTGGTCTAGGGAGACTTACATTTGTGCCAGAAGATGTTTTACACATAATTTCCAGTTCCTATTTTATTGGTCATTCCCAGTTGTTTGGAATGCATAAGATTGTAGGCATGCTCTCCCCACCATTTGAAAAGATACCTTAAAATATTTAAGGGACTGCCCTGAATAAAAGATATTGCTCCAAAAAGCAAAACTAGGATAAATTAGTAAAAGTGGGGCAAATTCCCATTCAAGTTTCAGATAAACTTTCTTAAGAGAAATTCCCACAATTAGAAAGGCAGTCTTTCACTTTCTAGGCAGATGCTAAATGAACAAAGAAAGTCATGTGATGAGTTGGGATGCAAACCACCACCAAGGCCTCTTCAACTCCATTCTAACACGTGATGCTTTGCTGAGTCCCACCAGAGGCTTCCTTGACCTAGCTGAGCATTTAAGGCTACAGCACCAGAGAAGCATGAAGCATGGCATTCAATCAAAGTAACAGGAAGCAAGACACAGATTTAAGAACAGGATTTCAAAAGTAAGACATTTCATTTGAGTATAATAATGGCTCACAGAAGGTATCCTTCAGAGTAGCCTACAAGGTTGCTTGGTAGAAGCTGAAAGGAGAGAAAAGTCTAGGCTCTATGGAAAAGACAATAGGAGGAATATCCTGGTTTCAGGATCAAGAAACAAAGATCCCTTTTAAGAGCATCCTGGGGACTTCCCTGGTGGTCCAGTGGGTAAGACTCCACGCTCCCAATGCAGGGGGCCCAGGTTCGATCCCTGGTTGGGGAACTGGATCCCGTATGCCACAACTAAGAGTCAACATGCTGCAACTAAAAGGCCCTGCATGCCACAACTAAGAAGCCCACATGCCGCAACTAAGACCTGGCACTGCCAAGATAGATAGATAGGTAGATAGATAGATAGATAGATAGATAGATAGATAGATAAATATAAAGAACATCCTGGATGATGAGGGAAGAATGGGAGATGAGTTTGGGAAAAGAATCCAAGGAAGAAAGGAAAAAGATGTTGCTTTAGTAATTCAGATACAACGTAGTGACAACAGATGGGAGAAAGGAAAAATCCCAAGAAAAATACCAGACAAAAGAAAGAACACTTACTGGAAGAGAACAGATCATAGACTTTGCAGGTTACAGCTGGAGAGAGAAATGATGAATGTGTACCTACCATAATCCATATTACTTAATATTTGTATGGTGTTTTTTAATCTGAGACTTAAAAGATAATTCTAAGTCCTCAAGCCTAAAAGAATGAGCATAACATGGTGATATTAAGTAGTAGCTTAAACCCCAAAGTCTGTATTCAGCTACATTATAGGGGTAAATTTATATTTTCTGGCCGGTTTAGGAAACCAATGGCAACATCCAAATTCTAAAATACATACAAATGCAGCTCACTAAGGACGGGGCACACATCAAATAGACACTTACAATCTGTGTTTTTTGTGAAGCATGTTTTTCAAAGGTGCTTATATAAGAATGGACTGTATCATCTGCTTCAAGCCTAGAAAATAAGTATTTCATCTATACTTCAAAAGTAATGAACAGTGAAACATGTCACATTTTATACAGCCAATGAACCATGATATAAAACAAGGCAAGATAAACTGCCAAGGTAAGTATTTCAGTTGAAGGTTTTTAAGACAAAAAGAAGTTCAATTTTTGGAAACAAGACTGGGAAGTAGTTTTTGCTATTCCCTCCTCCCCCGTCCACTCATATCAAGTTGCTAATTCTCATGTCTTCAAGATGTAGCCCAATAGCCAGAAATCCACAGATCACAAAAGCCTGATTTAATATGTGTGGGCTGGAGCAGACTTTACTTTTTTGCTTACACACTTTCAGAGTTTGGATAACGTGTCAGATTCCTACAATTTAAGAAGTTTTTCCACTTTCAAATTGCCAGCAATCGATTTTGAAATTGTAGATAATTTCTGCTCTACTTACAGTTTTGCATTTCTGACAATTATGCCCATTTTGGGTGTGATTTTCTGTAGATTCTGCTGAAAGGTAAGGGCTGTTCCATAATTTCCCTTAGTGTAGAGTATTAGCCAATGATCCAGTGACATTGCTCTAAGTACAGGTACCCTTGTATTTCTTGACCAATCTTCATTATGGTTGTCAAACTGGAAGAGAATTCCAAGACATGGTATAAAACTTCATTAAAAAAAAAGAAAACCAACATCATCTAATATGCAAAGGCAATTATCCATTTACAATCCTTTCCACTGTAAATCTGTGCTATCTCCCATTGAAACATTACCATTTTAAACTTCAGTCATGACAAGATTTTTTAAGTACTTTAAAAATAAGTTTATTATAACTAATGAATACAAAATCTGACATGTTTTCAAACATGTTTGCAAAAAAAGTAAATCCCTCCCTTGTTACCCCTCCCCACAAGATACAGAGTAAGAACTTGGACAGAGTTTTACATGAAATCTAAACATGAAATTCTCATTTGTCAGTTGATCCTGAAAAGCTCCAACACATTATATTCTAGGTAAAGGTCCATTAAAATTAAGAAATCAACAAACCACTTGCTTTCTACTGTCATTACAATGCTCATTCAAAATGCTGAAGGACAAGAACAGGTAATATAAGATTGCACGTGACAGATATTCAAAGTTCACGGATCTATGAAATCACGAACAACTGAGATGAGAATCCTGGGGGTGGAATTAAACGCTGACTTAAAAAGGCAGTCCGGGTCTTCCCTGGTGGTGCAGTGGTTGAGAGTCCGCCTGCTGATGCAGGGGGCACGGGTTCGCACCCCGGTCTGGGAGGATCCCGCGTGCCGTGGAGCAGCTGGGCCTGTGAGCCATGTCTGCTGGGCCTGCGCGTCCAGAGACTGTGCTCCACAGCGGGAGAGGCCGCAGCGGTGAGAGGCCCACGTACTGCAAAAAAAAAAAAAAAAAAAGGCAGTCCAAGGAAATCTATGTACATTGTAGTCTTTCACATCTGGTCTAATGTCAGCTATTTTTCCTTAAGATATAGGTTAGTCACACTAGAATACCATGGGTTATTATGATCTTAGGTATTTGACTCTTAAGGATACATTTGGAAGATCATTTTACTATGAGAGAATGTGCACAATACTAATAAAGATATAATACAGAGTCTACTATATGCCAAGCATGTTACCTGCATTCTTATTAAATGATGGCTTGTCCTCTCATATGGAAATGACAGGTAGTCTGAAAACAGCAGTCATAGTTATTGACATGACCGAGTTAGTTCCCCTTTGGGTTGTTACTAATTTGACCCAACTTTGACGTGACAATTCTGCAGCTGTCTTACAATTCTTCTTCCTTGATGAATTCTTACATCTTGCAAAATTCTTCCAGAAAAGAATAAAAACTCTGTCTCAAGTTCCAAATTCCAGTCTCGAAGCTCCTTTTGCACAGTATTATTTCTGAAAGAAAAAATATTTCCACATGCTCAAATCCAAGAAAATATGCAGAGGCAATTATCCATTTGCAAAACACAAGTCAGTGTTCCTTTCATCTAAAGTTCCTTATTGCTTGTGCTTTGTGTCAAGATGCTACAGGTAAACTCCCTAAGACTCAATCTTGTCTTTGTTCTCACATTTGTGCAGACACTTAGAATCTATTTCATTCTTAGCCCCTCTTGGCCTCCTCTGACACTGCAATGACAGAAAAAATTAGAGTTGCACCTCCCCACTCCCCAAATATCACTTTCTTCCCAATCGTCACTTTTTTTTTTTTTTTTTTTGCGGTACGCGGGCCTCACACTGCTGTGGCCTCTCCCATTGCGGAGCACAGGCTCCAGATGTGCAGGCTCAGCGGCCATGGCTCACGGGCCCAGCCGCTCCCCGGCATGTGGGATCTTTCCGGACCGGGGCACGAACCGTGTCCCCCACATCGGCAGGTGGACTCTCAACCACTGTGCCACCAGGGAAGCCCCAATTGTCACTTTTTAATTGAAGAATCTGAGATGCCAAGTGATCCACACAGGTCTCCACTTCACACACACAGAAAATAGCACTTACCCTGTGCAGCTTGCAGAATCTTAGTTTCCTGACCAGGGATTGAGCCCAGGCCCTCAGCAGTGAAAGCATGGAGTCCTAACCACTGGACAGCCAGGGAATTGCCACGCACTTACTCCCTTAAAGCATCCATGAATGTTAGCAATTTATGCTGCCTTCTACCTGGATCCATCCTCATATAGGTGGACAACTCTCTCATCATTCTGTAGTCTTTATGCAGGTCATCCGTTAAGCCTTAAAAAAAAAATCCGAAAGATAACACTCCAAACTAGCAAGAATAGATTTCTATTAGAGAAAACTTAACTGTTGTATCTGGAAGAAGAAGAAAATCAGAGAGAGCAAGTCTGGGTCATGTGGAGTCTTGTGAAAATCCTGTAAAGTAATATTGGTGACTTTAAAGAAGGGCTCTCTTTTATGAAAATGGTATAAATCCACAGTACCTGTCAGGTGGCATAGCTCAGGAACCAGCATTATAGGTTGATGGAGTGTGTCCTGTCGGCTCATTTTCCATTTGCCCTTGGTGATCAAAAGTGGCTGATTTAAGGTAGTGACCACTGTACCACAGTGCTGTTCAACAGAAAAACGAACACTGGCATGCCTATTAGCAAAACCTTAGTAACATCAAATAAATAGGTACAAAAGTGCATTTTCGGATCACAAATGGAGGCCTAGAGGTGTGGTGATATTGTTTCCCCCAGTTTAAGAAAGCCTCCAAAACACTCTTAATATTCTCTTAATTTGATGTCCCAGGGATCACTTATAAACATAGATGGCCAAGGAGAGTAGAACACCCACAAAACATAATGGAATCATTGTGCTACCCTTTTTATTATAGATGTAGATGGGTGAGACTTGTGTAGTATGTTTTTCTCACCACAGTAATGCCTTGAAAGTTTCTAAAACATATTGAGAATTTTCAAGAGGATTCCTCTACTAATGGGGGACAAAAAAACCTGGCAACTTTTTAGAGTGGCAATTCCAGATCTATTCCCAACATTCCTCTTACTTTATTTCCCCTAAACCCTTAGTCTCTGCTTCCAGTAGGGAAAGGCATCTTCTAAGACATCACATACAGAAGTTCCTATCCCTAAGGCAGCAAATTCTTGTACAACAGAGTGACTTTACTCCCCAACACAAAGTGGAGATTCTTTGTAGATCTTCCTAAGCTGCTTATTAGCAAGGTCCTCATCAATAAGTTAACCACATGAATTCTGGTATCATCTGTCATTTAAGCATCTGAGAGCTTCAAAAGGAGTTCCAACTTTGGGCAAGAAGACTTCAAATCGAGGTTTCATGGCTCTTTTCTTTTCAAGCTGGGCGGCTACTATTAATTCTCATGCTATTGTTGCAGATTATATATTTTTTCCTTCAAGCACTGTAGTTATTTGAAGGCAGCTAAGATTCACCCCCTATTTCCTTGTCCTAGACCCTTCTTTAAGGAGGGCACTTGTGCAGGTATATACATGCATGTAGAATCATGGCATCATTTTAAGCTTCATCCACAGCTCCTATCACCCAGTTTATCAAAGCCTTTGGACATGCTGTTCCTCCTATAGAGAATTTTGGAAATCACACTTCCCATTTCTTATAGCTTTTGTAAAAAATAAACAAACCTCTAGGGAGGGTGGGAGGGAGACGCAAAAGGGAGGGGATATGGGAACATATGTATATGTATAACTGATTAAATTTGTAAAAAAAAAAATAATAAATAAAAATAAAAAAAATAAACAAACCTCAATTAAATAGAGTCAGGAGACCAGAGGGGGGGCTCTCTCATACCCTGCCATGATAGCAGAGCCCAACAGGAAGAAGAAAGACTTCTCTTCTTCCCAGGCAAGACCTTGGCCAATGAAAAGCCATGGTCTCTTTGTTTACTAAAGCCCTTCCAACTTCCTTTTCTCTTCTATGAAAGGGTTCTCCTGTCCTCCTCAAGTGGGACTTGCACATGGATCACCAGGGTTGCAGACCCCAAATTGCAATTCTCCACTGATCCCAAATCAACCCATCTTTGCTGAAGAAGAAACCTGCAGTCTATTGTTTTAGGTCCAAAAAACAAATCAGTCCTGTTGTCCCTATTTCCATTATTTGAAAGGTAGGATTGTGCCTACTTTCTAATGCCTCATCTATGAATTCAGCAGTTTTTCCCAGATCTCATTATGAGACTCTTATGAGACTCAGCTCCTACCAGGGCATCCTGAGACTACCCTAGTCATTCAAATACTTCAGCACATCCATTTCACTCAAGTAAATCTGCTGGAACCATTTTCTTATGTTTACATGTAAGACTCTATATATCAACACATGCTGAGAAGGTAGTTTGCCTTAATGTGACACACTCTCTCAAATTATTACTAATCCCACTACTCTCTGATGCTATCATGCATGAATTATCTATTACAACCTATGTGTATGAACTACTATGTGTCAGTCATGGTGTAAGGTATAAAAGATATGTATTGCAAAGAGCAGAATCATAGCTCTCCTAGTCCTATGAAACTCATAGTCTATTGGGGAGGGGAGAGATTTATAAAAATCACCCAAATATATAATTACAAATTGGGATAAGTGTTATGAAATACAAGTACATAACAGAACAGGGTGACCTCACAGAGGCCTGATGTTGCAGGTCAGTGTATGCATGGGAGGGAGGGGTACTGTTGGGATATCCAGAATAGCTCTTTTTAAAAAAATTTTATGAAGTATTGTTGATTTACAATACTGTGTTAATTTGTGCTATATAGCAAAGTGACTCAGTTATACATATGTATATTCTTTTTCATATTCTTTTCCATTATGGTTTATCACAGGATATTGAATATAGTTCCCTGTGCTATGCAGTAGGACTTTGTTGTTGTTCCATCCTATATATAATAGTTTGCATCTGCTAATCCTAAACTCCCAATCTTTCCCTCCCCGACTCCCTCCCACTTGGAAACCACAAGTCTATTCTCTGTACCTGTGAGTCTGTTTGTTTCATAGATATGTTCATTTGTGTCATATTTTAGATTGCACATATAAGTAAATCATATGTCCATCGACAGATGAATGAATAAAGAAGTTGTGGTGTATACACACACACACACACACAATTGAATATTACTCAGTCAGAAAAAAGAATGAAATAATGCCATTAGCAGCAACATGGATGGACCCAGAATGGCTCTTCTTAATCAAAGATCTTTGAGATAAAATTTGTAGGATGAACAAGCAAACATCAGCCTAGGTGGAGGAATCAGCACACATAAACTGAGAAGGAGAGAGGTCCTTAACTCTCTCACAGCCTCACCTCCCTTACTTCCCCAGCTTGCATTCCATAGCCTGTCACAATCACGTCCTCACAAATGCCATTCATTCCTTCACTATGCCTTGATCATGCTACGTTGGCAAGTCTCAAACCCTGGTAAAACCCAGCTGTCTGTTCTGCCCATGCAACCAACAACCAAACCCTGCTGACTGGTTCTAGAGTTAGTCTGCCACAATCTAAAAGGGGTGTTCTGTTCAGATTCCCTAGTTATGCTTCCTACCCGTTCAAAAAACCAGCATTTCACACTTTCTCATCTCTTCTCAAATCTGCTATACATCTCCCTCATCGCTGCCCATTAACTAACTCAGCCAATGATCTTGCTTCATACTCACTGAGAAGTGAATGTCTGAGGATTCAGACAGGAATACACTTATATTCTGCCCAGTGTTTGCCTTCTCTCTACACATATGTATGTTCTTCTTGCCCTCTGATTACTATGGAGGATGTGTCCTGCTCCAGAAAAGGGTCTGTAATCTCTACTACAGCTATGGATTCTAACCTCTTCTTTCCTTCAGGGATTTTGTTCCTATCATTACCCCTCATTTATCTTGCCTTCCGTATTAACAATTTCTCCTTCTCTAGTTATACCAGGATAAACACACACTGTAGTATTCTCTGACTTAAAAAAAATCCTTCATCTACATAGCATTTCTCTTCCCTTCTATGCAAACATTGCTAAATTTTTCCTTCAGTACCCTCCACCTGGACTTCAATGCCCACCATTACACAATTTGCTCTTGGCAGTGAACTCCATGCTATGAAACTCAATATACTCTTCACTGTGTATTTTTCCCCCAGCTCTATTGAGGTATAATTGGTATACAAAAATCTGCCCATAATGTGTACAGTTTGGTGAATTGGGGCATATGTATACGCTCTCATTTAACCTCATCTTAACATTCTACAGAGACGCATATCTTTCTTTCCTGAAATATTACATTCTCTTGGTCATCTATATATTCTGCCTAGGTGACTGCATATCAAAATCCAAGACTAGGTAAGAGCTAATAATTCCCAAAATGAAAACTCCAGGCTTTACACCGTGGGACTCCAGACTCATCAGCATGCCCAAAGAGCATACTTTATTTACCCCCTTTGGCAGAGAGATGATACTGAACTCACCACATCTGTACACGAAAGAAAAGAGTGTCCACTTAGGTAGGTTCAGGCTATAGGACTGAATTTTAACAAAGAAATATGAGTGAAAGTAGTGCATCAGCCTATCACTTTCAGTCTAAGGGACCTAAGAGCCAGTATGCTGCTTCTACCTCTTTTCTTCTAACATGACAACCTTGGAGTCCTCTTGTTGAGATGGTAGAGCCACAAAATGGTAACAGATGAGATCACTGAGTCTCCCTGACTCTCATTAGACTTTATTCAAGCCAGAAATAAACCTTTTAAAATTAACTTACTGATATTTCAGGTTGCAATTCCATCTGTGCCTATCTCATCCCAGAACAATCTTATTACACTTATTACAACCAAGCCTTCACTATGTCCTCTCCATTTTCACCCACTTCTCCCATCCTGCTCCAGGCCACCATCATCACTTAAGTCAACTGATTTAATAACCTCCTCACTGGTTTTCCTGCCTCCATTTTTACCCCCGTACAGCCCATTCTCTGTATATTAGACAGAAATCTTACAAATATCTACATAATATGATTTTTTTTTCTGTACGCGGGCCTCTCACTGTTGTGGCCTCTCCCATTGCGGAGCACAGGCTCCGGATGCACAGGCTCAGTGTCCATGGCTCATGGGCCCAGCTGCTCTGCGGCATGTGGGATCTTCCCCGGACCGGGGCACAAACCCGTGTCCCCTGCATCGGCAGGCAGACTCTCAACCATTGCACCACCAGGGAAGCCCTACATAATATGATTTGACAATAAAATCCAATTTACTTCTCTAGAGAACACTCCAGCCTAGTTTGGGCTCTGGGTACACCATGCCCACCCCAAAAATAGTGCCTTTGTTCTACCTCTTCTCCCTCATCCGTACCTAGCTCGCTCCTTGCTGCCATTTACATATCAGCTTCGCAGAGAAGATATCCATGACCTTGCAGACTAATAGCCACCAGATGTTCTCCATAGTACCACCCAATTTTAATTATCTCCATATCCCTTATAACTATTAGAATAGTTTTCTTCTCGTTTGTCATCTCTCTGTCTGCCATGAGAATGCAAGTGCCTTAAGAGCTGAGAACTAAATAGTCTTACTAATGTATACCCAAGATATACAATAGGCACTCACTAAATGCTTTTGGGATTGAATGAACAAGTAATAAGTGTGGAACACAAATGAGGATAATGTCATAATAACCCTCCCTTGAAGGGATGTCAGAGGGTTATGTACCTGCAATTGTTCCAAGTAGCTATGTTTTGACTCCCAGTATAATACAAGCTTTCTTAAAAAAAAGCATCCATCTATAAGTTCTTTCCATTTGCCACAAATATCTGCCATTCCTTCAATTACCTTTCTCTCATCTGCTAAAGCTAGAAAACCAACCTCACCAACTGGCCTGAGTTTATTTGTGAGCACTCAAATTAAAAATAGAGGAGGGAGGGCTTCCCTGGTGGTGCAGTGGTTGAGAGTCTGCCTGCCGATGCAGGGGACATGGGTTCATGACCTGGTGTGGGAAGATCCCACATGCTGTGGAGCGGCTAGGCCCGTGAGCCATGGCTGCTGAGCCTGCGTGTCCAGAGCCTGTGCTCTGCAATGGGAGAGGCCACAACAGTGAGAGGCCCGCGTACCGCAAAAAAAAAAAAATTAAAAAATTAAAAATTAAAAAAATAGAGGAGGGACTTCCCTGGTGGCACAGTGGTTAAAAATCCGCCTGCCAATGCAGGGGACACGGGTTCGTTCGGTGGTCCGGGAAGACCCCACATGTCGCAGAGCAACTAAGCCACCACAATGAGAAGCCCGCGCACCACAATGAAGAGTAGTCCCTACTCGCCGAAACTAGAGAAAGCCCGCGCACAGCAACGGAGACCCAACACAGGCAAATATAAATAAATAAATAGAGGAATCCATGAATTATGAGATTTAGCACATAACAGACATCATCTCAGATTGTAACTGGTCATTTTTTCTTCTTTTTGAACCAAGTTCTGTAGGGCTGAAACTCCTACATAAAGTTCTCATTTCTGAAGTCTTACCATATTTTATTTCTACCTAACAATCCATCTACATGGTCAAAACATCCATAGCCACTTCTAAGCCTGACAGGGAGGGCCATCTTGGAGCCATTCTAATTATGTGACATTACCCTATACACAAAACACTGAATACATGGATAACAGATATAAGCCACGCTATAATACCCCAAAAGGAGAATATATACAAATACATATATATGTGTCTAACTAAGACTTGAGAAATATACTTAATTGTATAACATGAAAAATTTTAAGACAAATATGTTTGAAGAAATAAAATTTCATAACTCCCTGTAATAGTCTACAAAGGAGGTTTCACTGCCATCCGATCTTGTAAATGTAGAGCTGGGAGACTTCTCCCAAGTAATACCATCCACCCTATAGGTTCTGTTGTCATACCTGTGGAATAAATGTAATATGTGGTATTATTCCTGACGTTATTGCATGAAACCATGTAAGAAAGAAGTGGTTTAAAATCCTACAGGTAATTGCAGGATATATATAGCTTTGTTAAGATTAATTCACATAACATGCAATTCACCCATTTAAGTGTGCAGTCCAATGGTTTTTAGTATACTTACCGAGTAATGCAATCATAACGCGATTTTAGAATATTTTCATCACCCAAAGAAGAAACACCTGAACCATGAGCAGTCACTCCTTGTTTCCACCCAATTCCCCCAGTCCTTAAACCACCACTAGTTTACTTAGTGTCCCTATGCATTTGCCTACTCATCACATTTCATATAAATTGAGTCAAATAATATGTGATCTTCCCTGACTGGCTTCTTTCACTTAGCATAATATTTTCAGGGTTCATTCATGCTGTAGCATGTATTGCTACTTCATTCCAGTTTATTGACAAATAATATATCATTGTATAGATATACCACATTTGTGTTTATCCGTTTACCAGTTAATGAACATTTGGGTTGTTTATGCTCAAGCTATTATGAATAGTGATGTTGTGGACATTCATATACCAATTGTGGTGGATATGTTTTCATTTCTCTTGGGTATATAAGCTGGAGTGGAATTGCTGGGTCGTATGGTAATCCTATATTTAGCACATTGAGGAAATGCCAGACTGTTTCCCAAAGAGGCCATACATATACCAGCAGTGTATAATGGTTGGTTTCAATTTTTACACATCCTTGCCAACAGTTGTTAACATCGTCCTTTTTAAATTTTAGCAATCCTAGTAGATAGGAAGTGGCATTTCATTGTGGCTTTAATTTGCATTTCCCTCATGGCTAATGATGTTGAGCATCTTCTCATGTGATTATTGGCCATTTGTATATTTTATTTGGAGAAATGTCTATTCAGATCCTTTGCCCATTTTTTAAAGTTGAGTTTCTTTTATTGAGTTGTAAATATTCCTTATGTATGTAGATACAAATTATTTACTACATGTGATTTGCAAGTATTTCCCCCTGTTCTGCCAGTTGTCTTTTCACTTTCTTGACAGTATACCTTAAAGAACAAACATTTTATTTGGTTAAGTCCAATTTATTTGTTTCTTTGGGCATTACTTGTGCTTTTGGTGTCTTATCTAATAAGGTTTTTGCCTAACTCAAAGTCAAAATTTACTCTTATGTTTTCTTCTAAGAATTTTATATTTTTACCTCTTTTAGTTAGGTCTATTTTGAGTTAATTTTTTAGTGAATTTGAGTTAATTTTGTGTATCCTGTGATGAAGGGGCAGGTGAATATCCAGCTATCCCAGCAATACTTGTTGTAAAGACTGTTCTTTCCCTGATTGAATTATCTCCATACCCTTGTTCAAGTCAACTGACTATAAAAGTGAGGGTTAATTCATGGATTCCCTATTCTGTTTCACTGAGTTTTAGGTCTATACTTACACCAGCGTCACACTGTCTCGGTTACTGTAGCTTCATAATAAGGTTTGAAATTAGGAAGTGTGAGTCTTCCAACTTTGCTCTTCTTAAAGATTGGATTTAAGGTTACTTAGCCAAAACATCCTCTTATCAATTTAAGATTTCTGGTGTAGAGGGAGATTAAAAATAAAAGCTTCCTTCGAATGGAAATTTTCTAGTAGATTGTAATTAAGCACCAATTTTTAAAAATAGCTAGACAGAGAAAGGAAAAGAGAAATTTGGAAGATGCGTACTCTCTTGAGTGCAAGTGAGCGTTCAGAGCCAACAACTGAGTTAACAGTAGGCCTCACAAGAGCCTCAGAGTTTACAACTGACACATGTTCCTCTCCCATGCTGTACAACCAGATGAGAAAAATTATCCAGTGATTCTTGCCATTTTCATGCTATTTCTACTTCTGAATGTCTACATTTAATCATTCAAAAACCCTAGGAACATCTCTAATGAAAAAAAGTCAAAGTGATTGGATAGGTTTCCAAAAAGCAGACATACTTTGTAAGAACAGATGACCCAACTAATTTTTTAAGAATTTCTCTTTTGCATCTTCTCCTCTGGCTTTTTCACGAGTGTGTGATATTAAATCATAAGCAGTTTCCATTCGGAGCAGTTTATGGCTCACATCAGCACAGAGGGTAAGACCAGTTTCATATGGAAGAATGGAAGTAATATAGCCAGGCCAGATTTCCGATCTGCAAATAAGTTAGATGTGGGTGTCAAGATCCCAGCTCTGGACGTAAATCCAGGTATTAGGGAACCTAAACTCACTGTCTAAAATTGAGGCTTTTAGAGTCAGTTTTAATCTCTTATTTTTAATAATCACTGGTCTTTTGAAGGATCTTCAAACAGAGATTTTTACCAGATACACTAGTTATAAGTAATACATCATCTTTGTTAAACCATTTTTATTATCACCTATGGGCTTAAACTATTATCTGTACTCAAATGTGAGGATATATATGATATATACATATGTAAATTATATACACGTATACCAAGGAGTAATACATACACAGAGACACAAGTGTGATGACTGACAATATTTTCAGAGAAATTACCCAAGTAATCAACCAACATACCTGCTCAATTTGAAGACCCATAAAGGACTTTGGGGCATTAGTGTGAAGAGGGCTTCCTTTTGCGTTTTGTGTATGTGTGTTATTTGCTTTGACACTGTGGTTAGGCTAAAGTAGCACTATTCTGGGTTTTCATCTTTGGCAACTATTTTCTCACCAAGAAGCTTTTTTATTGGGTTGATGCCAAATGAGTATTTGCCTGATTCTTCCTGTCCTGATTCTTTAACTATTTTCCTAGTTTGGACAGCCACAATTTCGTTAGTATGTGTTAATTTCACCCTTCAACGTGGACACACTTGAAGCGAAGTGAACTCCCACCACACTGATGGTAGACTCCATCTGAGCATACTCAAAAGAGCACAGAAGTTTGTCCATGGGGAGGGTACTATCAGACGCTGATTGACAGTATCTGTGTTGTAGACCAACTTAAGGGAAAACACATACGGTTCTTACCCTTTGCTGCTCCTGATAATAGGCAATGGCAGGCTCTGGATCACAATGTTTGAACCCAGCAGGAATAGTTTTGCACTCTATGTGGCATGACTAGGATAAGGGGTATATGTATCTTATCTAGCTTGTATCTTCTTTTCTATGCTACACAAATACAAGGCTGTCACTTTCTGAGACAATAAACTTTCTCTGGATGTGACAGATTCAAAGCAGATGCCAAATTAGAAACATTTCTGAATTAGGTGATTTGGGTGCCTTGACCAGGTTTAAGAAACAAAACTGTTTTTCTTCTTGGTTTCACATTTAAACAATATGTGTTAGTCTAAACTATATGACCAAAAAATAGAACTACTAAAATAACAGGCCCTGGGCTTCCCTGGTGGCTCAGTGGTTGAGAGTCTGCCTGCTGATGCAGGGGACACGGGTTCGTGTTCCGGTCCGGGAAGATCCCACATGCCGCGGAGCAGCTGGGCCCGTGAGCCATGGCCGCTGCCCCTGCCGTCCCGAGCCTTTGCTCCGCAATGGGAGAGGCCACAACAGCTAGAGGCCTGTGTACCGCAAAAAACAAAACTAAATAAATAAATAAATAAAATTACAGGCCCTTATCATTATTATTTTGATATAATAAATAATAGAGGGATATTGTTTTACTACTAATTACCAGCATTTAGTAACGACAAGCTAAACATTAAACCTTTAGGAAATTTGTGAACACCTTCATTTCTTCCAATAAGTCTGTCAGATTGGTACCAGTATTTATCACCATTGATGAAGAAACTCAGTTTCAGAGGAAGACACTGAGGCACAGAGAGGTTGAAAGGAACTTGTCCATAATTGCCCTAGCTGCTATGCTAGTCTGCTTCATCAACCACTATCACCACTATCACATTTACTTAATTGGGCTCTAGATTCAGATAAACAACTTTTCCTGGTTGCAAGGAAATCATTTAACAAGCCCAGATTGCAATGCTTGAAATGCAAGTCTGAGCCCAAATCTTAGAACCCAAAACCATGTGATCACTAAAAATACTGAGTATCTATTCTGCGCTGTATAATAGGAGTTTGCTTTTAAAATAACAGGTCCTATTAGGAATAAGTGTACAAATGACATTCTAGGAGGGAATATATCCAACAGGTGTTTTCAATTCCTTTAGTGGCAATGGAAAAGTATGAAGGCATTTCCTGCAATACTAAATGAGCTGATTTGCTTTTGGTGGGTGAACACTGAACTTTGCTTACAAAACTTAACCTGAAAGCATTTTCTAAGTATACTGCTATTACTCTACTAAAAGTTAGCCTTGTTATCTCCTTTAACAAACAAGAATGGTAAGACACAGTCTCAGTTAGTATAGTATGGATAAATCATTTTTGGTGTTGGGTAAACTTGTACCTTAATGAGTGTCTTCAATTTTGGGAAGACATGAATTCAGAATTGCCATTCTCTATGCACATTATTGCCATCTAAACTAATTCCAGCAAGACATAGCTATAGTTAGGTAGATCCTTTCATAAAATGATGCAGTCACTCAGGAATACTTTATAACGTAAAATGACTGGACAGTCAGTAACCAATGAATTATCCTAATGCTGATTCATCTGAGAGGTCCTTTATTCCAATGACTGCTGTTGCTATCCTTCTCTTTTCCTTTTGGGATTAAGAACTATGCACAAAGTCTTACTTACTCTAAGGTTCACCTTGTACCTCTCCTGTCACACAACTCATCATTTTCCCCATCATATGCCACCAAATGCCAAAAAAAATCTGAGCACTCTGCGGTCATGGCACAGGTATTTCTAAAGAGATGAACACTTGTTCAAAAATCATTAATCTGAGAATAAATATATGGGGAAATGATTGGAATCAACTGAAACTATGAGAGGCCAGCAGGGCAGATATGTGTGTGTCTGTATGTGTCTTAAAGAATAATGTTCTCTATGAGAAAAAATGCTTTAGTGCCCCAAAACTTAATCCAATTAATATCCTGGAATATATTTCAAGACCACTTGTATATATGTGCATGTACATAATTTCAGCATTGTATATTGTTTGTGTTATGTTCTCCCTTCTATTCATGGGAATATGTTGCCTTTAAAGCTTAACTTTTCTTGTCGATTTTGTACATGGATGAAGGTTCACACAATAAGATAACTTCAAGGATTTCTTTCTCCAATACCATTGATATGAATTCCTATTACTTAATTTCTTTTTCATTGATTTGCAGATGACAGTCCAAGATAGTTCTGCCAATGGAAATCACAGGACTACCAAGTATGGCAAAGACTTTGGAACAATTAGAGTGTGTTTTCATGGTCTGCATCAGAATTCTACAGATGGCTTTTGGCTGAATTGGCAGTGAAATGAGAATGGAAAGTTAGTGTATCAGTTACTTTTCAGTTTGGTATTTTTTCTTTTCTAGTATTCTACTATGTATTAGAAATTACATAAAAATCAGGAGAAGAGAAATGGTTAAGAAAAATATAACCTGTCATGTTAACGACATTCAGCACTTACCTAGACTCACAGGTACCACGAGAGAACATGAGAGCTGGCTTGTGAGAGCTCACTTTGTTCTAATTCCCTCATTATATTCATGAAAAGCTTTGAGGCTCAAAGAAGGAAGTGACCCTGCCAGAAGCATACCATGAATCAGTGATGAAAGGGAGACTCCTTGGCTTCTGTAGAGCCATGTCTCTGTGCACAAGGTGTTAAAGAAGCATTAGTTAAGTGCCCCTTTACCTAACAACGTGGAGCTTAATCATTGGGTTTGGGCTTCTTGTCTCTTCTTTTCTTTTGCTTTCTCTTTTACATCCTTGGGGGCCTTAGGTTTTAGTTGCTCTCTTGAACTGGATTTAGAAGACATTTATTTTCACTAGCCCTTATTTTTTTGGGATTGTTGGCTGAATTTTTAAGAAGTTGGGGAAGGATACTGAACTGCCAAAAGTTAACAGATTATTGGCAAAGAAATAACAATAATTATAATGCCAATTTCTCTGGGTATTCCCTGTGTACTTTAGGGGTAGAAATAGTATTTGAAAAGTGATTTCAAAACGTGCAAATATTACCTGTGGGACATAACCTACTGGTTAAGACCACTAACTCTGAAATTAATTTGCCTGGATCTTTTTCCCCCAGCTTTACCACTTATTAGTGGTGGGACTTCAGGAGTGTTTCTTCTTTGTTTCACTTCCTTTTTAAAAAACAAGGGGTTAATAACCTCACCCATTCTACAAAGCTGTGGCATGGAGTTAATACATGTAGAGTGGTTAGGAATCTATGCCACTCTTAAGTCTTTTAAAATCAACCTTACTATTGTTGTTACTATTATTATTATTTCGTTAGCTGTCCTTGAAACAGTTTGCCAGCAGTACTCACTTGTTTTTCTTTTTGTTGTATATTCTCTAAGCATTCTACCAAACCCTAAGTGGCTGGTTTCAGATATTTTACACCTCTTTACCTGTTTGTCACAGCAAAAGTAAAAGGACTTTGGCTCACCTTGATCAAATGAACCAGAACTTTGGTTTTCTCCCATTCATACACACTGGTAAACAGATGTGAAAAAGCGACTCCATGGGGCTTTCAGTCTGGAGCCAAACATCCAGGCTCTGTGTAACTCAACACTATTATGAACACATGTGGGTCCCTTAGGTCCCAAAAGAATCTCAACTAAGCCCATCATTATTTCAGGAATATGAAGAATGCTTTTTGTGAAGTGGTTGAACATAACAGAAATACAAGAAAAGGCAGAGATGTTTCGTATCACAGCTTTTTGAGAAATGCTCAGAGCTCTAAGATGTAGCTGACAATTTCCGCATCAGGTAAAGCTTTCAAAGTTACCAAAAATTTCACCATAAATATGTTTTTTCATCAATGGCAATAATGTGGTGACTCTATTGCTCAATTCCACACAGCATCAGCATTAAATACATGAAAAGGGTAAGTTAAAATATCTGTATGATTGCTTCTGACATAACACTGAGAGCTCTTTTATTTAGGTACTCCATCAGTTATAATGTGGAACATTAAGACAAATTATTTCTAAACACTAACAAGCAATGTAGCAATAAGTGGCAGACAATCAAGGGGAATTTTGCCATAGCATGGTGTTTATTTTGGTACAAGCAAGAATGCAAATCCAAAGGATGTAATTTAGAGGAAACTCTTCCTGTCTATTCTCTAGGAACTAGAACAGGGAGAATGAGAAGATGATTGTGGGTAAGTCAAACCGTTTTCTCCTAATTACAGCTGAATAACTGGGAGCAAACTCCCATGGAAAGTTGTGATCTGCTTGAAGAGAACTAGGAGGGTGCCCTGGTTAGGGTCTTCCATATACAGTTATTCAAGCTCAGACTTGATCGTCTGTCAGGGATGTTACAGTAGGGAGAGTTTTGCTGTAGCTGTGAGACCAGCAAGATCACTTCCAACTCTAAAACCTACAATTTGAATCACCAACACCAGCCGTCATTAAGCGCGACCTCAAATAACTCCAAATCTGTTCATCTACTCACATCTTCTTTACCCAGTCAACAGACCTCAAGTGATTACTACATGCCAGACACAGTTCTAAGACACAGAATAAGGGATAAGAAAAGTAACAACCTCTGTCACTGCGGGGCTTGAGTTCTTTGGGAAGAAGTTCATCTAAATACAAAGAGACACCAAAGATAATATTTGTTTTTATTATTATTCTGTGAAAGAAGTAAGGTAATCTGATAAATTGGGACTGAGTTAGGCTCGTAGGACAATCAAGGAAAAAAATATCTTTAAGAGATGAGTGCCAAATAGAAAGGAATCATTTATGGACAATTTTTCTGTAAATATTATTTCCAAGACATGGGAACAGCAAATACAAAGGCCTTGAGGGAAGATGAAGCTTAACTACAATCAAGGAACAAAAGGAAGCTACAAGGTAAGGTCAGGAGATAACCACACAAATTTATACCAGCTGGTCCCTAACTTCAAGTCTACGTGTATATATTCTTGAGGTGAGTTAAGACATATATATCATCCAAAAAACAAAAACAAGTTGACTCCAAAATTACCCTGGAAATTCTGAGTGAGAGTCTTTACAAAGGCAAACCATATTAAAGATCACAGCCATCATTCTCCAAACTCCACTCTGGCCGTCACTTGCAGGCATTTAACAGGGGTGGTTTAATTTCCTCTCTAAAATATTGTGCAGGAAGAACAAACATCCTGGCATGTCTGCACCGTGCACCTAGTGTCTCACAATTGAAAAGTAGCTGGAGCTCACCCTGCTGATGGCTTTGCCGGTTGTTTTGTTTTGTTTTGTTTTGTTTTTACCTTTTATTAAGAGTCCCATCTCTTTTAAGAACTGGGATATATTTTTTGAGGGAAATAAAGTATAGGAAAATTCAATGGACAGAGATCATACTGTACTTGACTTTTCTGTTCTTTGCTACATTTGTCGAGACAAACGTCTGTTCTTAGCCTTTTTTAATGGCTCTGTTAAATATAACGGACACACGGTACACTGCACATACTTAAAGAACACAATTTAAGTTCTGAACTATGCATATACCCATGGAACTGCCAACACAATCAAGAAAACGAACATATCCATCACTTGCAAGTGTTTTTATGCCTCATTCATAAAGCCCCTTTTCCCCCCTCACATTCCACCCCTCCACATCCCCAAATGACCACTGATATGCTTTCTATCGTTATAGATGTGTTTGCATTTTTCTAGAAATTTATATAAAGGGATTCACACAGTGAGGACTCTTTTATCTGGCTTCTTTTACTCAATGTAATCATTTTGAGAGTAATTCATATTTTTGTGGCTATCAATAGTTTATCACTTTGTTTTGCTGAGTAGTGTTTCACTGTATGAGGATACCACAGTACGTTTATTCATTCGCCTGTTGATGCGTGCTTGAGGTTGTTACAATTCTGTCTATTAAAAATAAAGATGCTATGATGATCCATGTACAAGTCTTTGTATGAACATATACTTTCATTTTTCTTGCATAAATATCTAGGTGCAGAAAGGCTGGATCATACGGTAGGTGTATGTTCAACTTATAAAGAAACAGCCAAACTGTTGACTGAAGTGACTATGACACCTTCCTTCCCACTGGCAGTGTAAAAGACTTCCAGTTCCTACACTGCCTCACCAATACGTGGTGTGGTTGGACTTTTCTAATTTTAGACATTCAATAGGAATGTAGTGGTATCTCCTGGGGCTTTCACTTTCATTTAGCTAATAATTGATTACAGTGAGCAACTTCCTGTGCTTATTTGCATCCGTACACCTCCTTGGCAGGATCTCTTTTAAAATATTTTTACCCATACTGTTAATTTTTAAAATTTTTTTCTAATTACTGAGTTTTGAGAGTTCTATATGTGTTAGAGATACAAGTCTTTTCATGTATATAATTTGTAAATATTTTTTTCCAACCTGTGGCTTTTATTAATAATGGCTTCCAAAGATGAAACCCAATTTATCACTTTTTTTCCTTTATGGATCTTGTTTCTGGTATCATCTGTAGGAAATCTTCACTTAACTCAAGGTCAAAAAGATTCTGTCCATGTTTTAGAGATTCATGTTTTCATCTACATTTAGTTAATTCTTTATATGGTGTGAAGTAGGGATCAGAGGTCATAATTTTGCATATGGCTATCTATGCACAATATCCGTGTACTACATGCTTCCAGCATCATTTGTCAAAAAGACTATCCTTTCTCCTCTAAATTGGCTTTGAACCTCTGTTGAAAATTCAATTGTCCTTATATGTGTGGATATGCTTCTGGGATCTACATTCTATTTGATTGACCTATTATATCTGACTCTTGGTTATAATATATTCTTCCACTGATTTCTTTTCACTTGCTCATGTAAATAGTCTCCCAGTAATATAGCCTTTCCATTTGACTGGACATATCTAGGTATACCTGAAATGCATTTGATAAATCGATGGAATTTGCACTCAAACTAGGGTTACTTTCCAAAAACACTTAAAATGTTGAGGTGTATAAACGATGTATCCTACAGCCTTCCTGCCTCAACCAAGTGTATGTTAACACATCCCCACAAGCTATTTTGCATGTGTATGGGGCTGTAGAGTCTGGGGAGTATGAGAGCGGTATGTGCTGTCTATCCCAAAAGATCATCATAGGAGGCAAAGGAAACATTAAGGAAATAGATAGGAATAGTCAAATGCCAAATGTCAAAATATTTCTCATGTGTTTTTAATATTTACATTGAGATAAATAAGCAAATTATAAAATACAAAACTTCACAGAATATTTCAAAATGCTCTTTTTTGCCAGATGCAACAAGATACTAGGAATAAATAGAGGAATTTTCTGGAAACAGCTTGTCTTTCCTTTTTTTATCACCATCGAGTGATGGGGTTGTATTTTATTCAGTGTCTTGTACATGTGGGTGCGAATAAAAAGGAACTTCTCTCAAAAAGAGAAATGAGCAAAGAATATGTGTTGTCAACTTGTCTAAAGCATTTTTTCATGTTCTGACTCATTTTTCTTTGTATTGGCATTTCAAGGGATTTTGGTTTTTAATTTGACTATTCAAAAACCTTGATAACTTCAGTGAAACTCCATGAAGATAATATAAACAACTGTAATGGAAAATGAAAAGATGATAATAGCAACCAGCACTGTGATATTTCTTGTCAGTGTTCTTTACTATTTAAATAGTAACAAATCCCATATTAATTTGTCTTTTCGAACTTTGGCCTTTACTTTGGTGGAATAAGTTCCTTTTGCTTTATTATCTGTTTGCAATTAAAAACAATTAATGACCATACTTTGATATGATCATCTTAGAGTTGTATAGAGGGAGGATAGTTATGCAACTACTTATATATCTATGGGTTCAAAGAAGTTTAAAGGCTTGATATTTGAATCCTGTGGAATGCAGCCTCCTTTCCCAGAGGGAAATGAACATATACATGTACTTAATGTAGTTTAAAATAAAGCAACACCTGTTCGTAGAGGCACCTCCTATTTCAGGCATGTTTAGGCATAGGGAAGGGGAACAACAGCTATAAAATATAATTCTTGTCTATAAGGAGTTTACAGTTTAGGGGGGTTGAGGGCTCTCAGTGACTCAATGAGGATGAGCCTGATGCACGTGGCTACAAGGTCACTCTTGAATAAAGTCTGCTTTAGGAAAGACCAGCCTACTCTTATTCTGTTAACCTCTTTAATGTGGTGTCCAATAAACCTGAATATCAAGCTCAAATGCCACTTTAGAAATGTTTCCAGGGGTGCTAACAGCCAAGAAGTCAATATGATTCCTATACACTTGACACAACTCACCAGAGGTCTTGAATTCGGTGAGCATATTGACCTCTTTTAAGAAGGATCACCACTTAAACTTCGAATGCTGAACTTCTAAGAGAATGAAGTAAGTAATAAGTGATATTCAGGTTCAGAGGTGGAAGAGAAAAGAGGTCTCACCTTGAGTAGAACATTTTGTTGGATTCTCCAAAGTGGCAAACAATAAGGAGAACATTAACCAACTAAGACTCTGAATAAGTTGATAATTAAGATGAAAGCCTCAGATGGAGGTCATAATGTCCCCTAGATTTAAGGATACACTTAGGCTGAAAGGGAAACTATTGAAAAAGATATAGAAAATGCTAAATATTTCACAAAAAATTTATTAGAATAAAACAACTTAGCAAAGTTTGCAGAGTAAGAAATCAACATATACACATCACTTGCATTTCTGTACATTAACAATGAACAATCTGAAAAAGAAATTAGGAGAACAATTCCATTTACAATACCATCAAAAAGAAGAAAATACTTAGGAATAAGCTTAACGAAAGACATGAAAGACTTGTACACTGAAATCTACAGCATTGGGCTTCCCTGGTGGCGCAGTGGTTGAGAGTCCGCCTGCCGATGCAGGGGACACGGGTTTGTGCCCCGGTCCGGGAAGATCCCACATGCCGCGGAGCAGCTGGGCCCGTGAGCCATGGCCGCTGAGCCTGCGCATCCAGAGCCTGTGCTCCGCAACAGGAGAGGCCACAACAGTGAGAGGCCCACGTACCACACACAAAAAAAAAACAAACAAAAACTACAGCATTATTGAAAGAAATTAAGGAAGACATAAATAAATGGAAAGATACCCCATGTTCATGAACTATTGTTAAAATGTCCATATTATACAAAGCTATCTACAGATTTAATACAATGCCTATCAAAATCCCCTATTTTTGCAGAAATAGAAGAAACGACCCCAAAATTGATATGTAACCACAAAGGACCCTCAATAACCAAAGCAAACTTGAAGACCTCACACTTTCTTTTGAAATGAAGTTTTCTTGTTATTGTGGGTTAAAAATCCAAAGTCCTAAATGTCCATAAATTATCCTCCCAAATTTATATTTTGGTTCATTCTCAGTGACAGGGCTTTCGGTACCTGAGCGGCATTGAGGGTTCCTTCAATATCTGTAGCTTGGACTTCTGTCACTGACATGGTGTGGGTATCTCAGAGCCTTGGTTGTTTTATCAGTTTATCACGTCCCTCATGAACAATGCTCAGGAAGGCCCCACGCTTGCTTGGTTTCATGCTCTGCTACTGCTGTCTTGAAATTCTTAATAATTTTATCTTTGAACTTACGTTTTGTAAGGAACGTTTATGGGATGATAAAATGTACGCATGAGCAGAGGAGACACGTGCAATATGTGTGCCTGCCACCATTCCTGCTGCCCCTGCACATCTAGTTTTTACCCTGCTTATGGTGTGCTTTCCATGACATGCTGACTTGCTACCATTTGGAGTCTTACTGAGTTCCACCAGAGTTCTGTGCTACTGGTCACATCCAAGACTAAGTGAACATGTTAACAGCTTCGGGAAGCCATGCTTTCCATCTGAATATGAAATTACTTCTAACAGAGAAAGGAAGCAGTTCTTTTTTAAGAAACAAGAATGTCTAAGGAATCTTATCATATCCTTTCTTACTCGTGTTACCTCCCAATATTAGCCAAACACATCTGCTGAAAAAGATGACATATATGAAAAAGAGAAGAGAGAAAAATATGCTAACGGATTTCTAATTACCCAAATGCCCCATATCTGTTTCAGTAAGTATCATTATATATTATGGAAATTTTTCTCAGTGACAAAGAAAGACATCCTGGCTGAACATCCCTCTGCCCATGACACAGAGATGATGGTCTACAGCTACCTTGAAGGCGTTGGAGCCCACTTTACCCGTCACTAATATTAATGGAGGACAAAACTTCATATTCCGTTTGCTCTGTATTTGTTACAGCACTTCTTCCCTTCATTAAAATGGATGGCCCATAATTCAGTCTGTAGTGTGTGTATCATTGGAAATTGAACAAATTTTTGTTGGTTTTATTAATGCCATAGGTTTCTAGGGAGGGTCTACTCAATAACTAAGTCTAGTTTCACAGTTACAAATAAATTATGATGTAACTTTGCATAAATTAAGTTCATCATAAAGGAAGGATACTGAGAGCTGCTACTACCCCTTCACTGAGGGGCTCTTGTAAAGCGCTAAATAAAGCAACAGAGGTGTATATGAGTGCATATATTTTCTATATTTGTACACACTTAAAAAGAACTCTTACAAAATGCATTATAAAAACCTTGATGCTGTGTGTCCCTAGTTCCCAGCTCTCTCATTAAAACTATTGAAATGAACAAAATGTTATCTATTAGGATAGCTATCAGAGTACTCCAAATACTACTTCTGCCCTGAGCAGGTAGTCAACGTTAGGAATCTGGTACCATCCAGTCACCTCCCACTTCCTTCCCCAAAGGAGAGGGAGGTGAAGGTCCCATCCCATGCCATGGTGTTCTCTGCCCCAACCGCATGCTGCTCCCTGCTGCTGGAGAGGCCAACAAAAGAAGTGCTGGGTGAAGACCACCAGCCCAAATCACCAGGCTCACTGATGGCTGGGAAGGAGCTGCAGCGTGAAAAGTCTTCACGCATCCCATCAAAAAGCTCCTCTTCCCTGGTATCTACCAGCAGTAGGCCCTGCAAGGGGGATTCCCCTGCCGCTTTTTCTGCCGCTGCCAGGGCTGAGGTCGCTCCCGTCAGGGATCGAGGCACTGACATGGGATCAAGGTGAGCTGTCCCCTCCTAAGCTTCTGCGCTTAGCTGCTGCCAAAAACCCAGGCACCTTGGAGAAGAACACTGACTGTCAGTGGAACAAGATCCTGAATCATATAAGGACAGTCAAGGAAGACTGCAGTGCCCCTCAGCCTGCCCCTTCTCTCTCCCCACCTGCCTCACACACTGCAGACTCCCTGCCCACGGCCACTCACACTTTGCAGGTCCCTGCTGCTACCACCGCCTTGGCCGACCTATATTCCACGTCCCTCATCCTGTCTGCCCCTCCACCTTCCCCAACACCTAATATTGATCAGGAAACAAGATACACAGTCCCTAAGCTGCCAGTCCTGCTGATTCTCTTCCTCCTTCAGCTTCAGATCCCATTTTGGGAATTCCACTAAAGAAGAATGAAGGACCTTTTCATTCAGTCACAGCCACACACCTCTTATTTCTGAACTCCCCACACCTCCTAGCATCCAGGCTTTCTCCTTCCAGCCACCATTCCACGAAAAGGAACCCCCAACACCTGTTTGTGTAGATTCTAGCCCCCCTTTATACTTACTTACCCCTCTTCCAGTCCCTACCATCAATCCCCCTATTTTAACCGGGCGGCCAATAAGTTCTATGGGAATCCCTTCCACCAGCATGGCCACGGCATCGGGAAGTTTCACCTTCCAGTCTACTGCAAACTCTGATTTCTACATGGACACGACAGCCTCTTCCCAAGCTGTAATTTTTAGGTCTCTCCCAGGTTTCAGGGTGGAGCAGAGGCACCCTGCAGGGGTAACAGTGTCCATCACCGCACATCTGCCGATGGTGCCCTAGGCCACCCCAATTTTAATCATCCTTTTGGCCCCCAAACCAACCCACAGCCCATATTTGGGACCACTCATGGGCAGCAGAGGGCCTCTCCCCGTGGTGTTCCTGTTTTCCCAGCCCCCCCATTTACGGCTTCAGCAGAAAAAGCTCTGACAAAGAACCTATGGACAACATACCTCCTTCCCAGGTTGTCATTTTTCATTCGACTCCTGTTTTCTCAGTCCCACATTTATGCCTTCAGCCAACAGAAGCTTTGACACTGAACCTAGGGACACCACACCTCCTGCCCAGGATGTCATTTTCATTTAGATCCTGTTTTCACCAGTCCCCCATTTATGGCTCCGAGGGCAGTAGCTGTGACACTGAACCTATGGACACCACACCTCCTTCCAGGCTGTCATTTTCCAGTCGGCTCCTGTTTTCCCCAGCCCCCCATTTACCGCCTCAGCAGGCAGAAGTTCTGACAGTGAACCTATGGAAAACACACCTCCTTCCCAGGCTGTCTTCTTACATTGGGCCCGTGTTTTCCACAGCCCCCAATTTAGGGCTACAGCAGGCAGAAGCTCTGACACTGAACCCATGGAAAACACACTGCCTTCCCAGGCTGTCATTTTCATTGGGCTCCTGTTTTCCCCAGCCCCCCATTTCCAACTTCAGGAGGCAGAAACTCTGACACTGAACTTAGGCACACCACACCGCCTTGCCAGGCTGTCATTTTCGACTCGGCTCCTGCTTCCCCCAGCCCTCTATTTACGGTTTCAGCAGGCAGAAGTTCTGATGCTGAACCTAGAGACACTACACATCCTTCCCAGGCTGTCATTTTCCATTCGGCTCCGGTTTTCCCAGTCCCCCATTTAAGGCTTAAGCAGGCAGAAGCTTTGACACTGAACCTATAGATAACACACCTCCTTCCCAGGCTGTCATTTTCCATTCGGCTCTTGTTTTCCCAATGCCCCATTTACAGCTGCAAAAGGCAGAAGCTCTGACACTGAAACTGTGAACACCACACCTCCTTCACAGGCTGTCATATTCTCTTTGGCCCCTGTTTTCCCCTGGCCCCCATTTAGGCTTCAGCAGGCAGAAGGTCTGACATTAAACCTATGGAAAACACACCTCCTTAGGAGGCTGTCACTTTCCATTGGGGTCCTGTTTTCCCCAGCCACCCATTTCCAGCTTCAGGAGGCAGAAGCTCTGACACTGAAATTATGGACACCACACCCCCTTCTCAGGATGTCATTTTCTATTTGGCTCCTATTATCCCCAGCCCTTTATTTACAGCTTCAGCAGGCAGAAGCTCTGACACTGAACCTATGGACAACACACCTCCTTCACAGGCTATCATTTTCCACTCGGCTCCTGTTTTCACCAGCCCTGCCTTTACGGATTCAGCAGGCAGAAGCTCTGACACTGACACTATGGACAACAAACCTCCTTCCCAGGCTGTCATTTTCCATTCGGTTCCTGTTTTCCCAGCCCCCCATTTACGGCTTCAGCAGGAAAAGTTCTGACAAAGAACCTATGGACAACATACTGCCTACCCAGGTTGTCATTTTTCATTCGACTCCTGTTTTCCCCAGTCCCCCATTTATGGCTCAGAGGGCAGTAGCTGTGACACTGAACTTATGGACACCACACCTCCTTCCAGGCTGTCATTTTCCAGTCGTCTCCTGTTTTCCACAGCCCCCCACTTACGGCTTCAGCAAGCAAAAGCTCTGACACTGAACCTATGGACAGCACACTTCCTTCTCAGGCTGGCTTCTTACATTGGTCTCCTGTTTCCGCCAGGCCCCCATTTCCGGCTTCAGCAGGCAGAAGCTGTGACACTGAACCTACGGAAAACACACCTCCTTCCCAGGCTGTCATTTTCCATCTAACTCCTCTTTTCCCCAGCCACCCATTTAGGGCTTCAGCAGGCAGAAGAGCTGACACTGAACTTACGGACAACACACCTCATTCCCAAGCTGTCATTTTCCATTAGGATCCTGTTTTCCCCAGTTGCCCATTTACGGCTTCAGGAGGCAGAAACTCTGACACTGAACTTATGGACACCACACCGCCTTCCAAGGCTGTCATTTTCTATTTGGCTCCTATTTTGCCCAGCCCTCTATTTACAGCTTCAGCAGGCCGAATCTTTGACACTGAAGCTATAGAAAACACACTTCCTTCCAAGGCGGGCCTTTTCCAATGGCTCCTGATCAACCCTTCCCCCCATTTATGGCTTCAGCAGGCAAAAGCTCTGACACTGAACCTATGGACGACACACCTCCTTCTCAGGCTGTCTTCTTACATTGTTCTCCTGTTTCCGCCAGCCCCCCTTTTCCGGGTTCAGCAGGCAGAAGCTCTGACAATGAACCTGTGGACACCAAACCTCCTTCACAGGATCTCATTTTCCATTCATCTCTTGTTTTCCACAGACCCCCATTTACGGCTTCAGCAGGCAGAAGCTCTGACACTGAACCTATGGAAAACACACCTCTTACCCAGGCTTTCAATTTCCATTTGGCTCCTGTTTTCCCCAGCCCGCCATTTGTGGCTTCAGCAGGCAGAAGCTCAGGCAGTGAACCTATGGACAACACACTTCCTTCCAGGCTCTCATTTTCCACTCGGCTCCTGTTTCCACAAGCCCCCCATTTCTGGGTTCAGCAAGGAGGAGCTCAGACACTGAAACTATGGACAACAAACCTCCTTCCCAGGCTGTCATTTTCCATTCGGCTCCTGTTTTCCCATTCCCGCATTTACAGCTTCAGCAGGAAAAGCTCTCACAAAAAACCTATGTGCAACATAACTCCTTCCCAGGTTGTCATTTGTCATTCGACTCCTGTTTTCTCAGTCCCGCATTTATGTCTTCAGCCAACAGAAGCTATGACAATGAACCTATGGACACCACATCTCCTTCAAGGCTGTCATTTTCCAGTTGGCTCCTGTTTTCCCCAGCCCTCCATATACCACTTAAGCAGGCAGAAGTTCTGACACTGAACCTATGGAAAACAAACCTCTTAGCCAGGCTATCATTTTCCAATCGTCTCCTGTTTTCACCAGACCCACCTTTAAGGATTCAGTAGGCAGAAGCTCTGACACTGAACCTACGGAAAGCACACTCCTTCCCAGGCTGTCATTTTCCAGTTAGCTCCTCTTTTCCCCAGCCACCCACTTAGGGCTTCAGCAGGCAGAAGCTCTGACACTGAACCTATGGAGAACACACCTCATTCCCAAGCTGTCATTTTCCATTAGGGTCCAGTTTTCCCCAGCCGCCCATTTAAGGCTTCAGCAGGCAGAAGCTCTGACACTGAAACTGTGGATAACACACCTCCTTCCCAGGCTATCATTTACCACTCGGTTTCTGTTTTCCCCAGCGCAGATTTACGGCTTCAGCAGACAGAAGCTCCCACACTGAACCTATGGACAACACACCTCATTCCCAAGCTGTCATTTTCCATTAGGGTCCAGTTTTCCCCAACCCCCATTTACGGCATCAGCAGGCATATGGTCTGATACTGAACCTATGGACAACACACCTCCTTCTCAGGCTGTCATTTTCATTGGGCTCCTGTTTTCCCAACCCCCTATTTACGGCTTCAGCAGGCAGAAGCTCTGACCATGAACCTGTGGACACCAAACCTCCTTCACAGGATCTCATTTTCCATTCGTCTCTTGTTTTCCACAGACCCCCATTTATGGCTTCAGCAGGAAAAGCTCTCACAAAGAACTTATGGACAACATACCTCCTTCCCAGGTTGTCACTTTTCATTCGACGCCTGTTTTCTCAGTCCCGCATTTATGCCTTCAGCCAACAGAAGCTTTGACACTGAACCTATGGACAGCACATCTCCTTCCCAGGATGTCATTTTCATTCAGCTCCTGTTGTCCCCAGTCCCCCATTTATGGCTCCGAGGGCAGTAGCTGTGACACTGAACCTATGGACACCACATCTCCTTCCAGGCTGTCATTTTCCAGTTGGCTCCTGTTTTCCCCAGCCCTCCATTTACCACTTCAGCAGGCAGAAGTTCTGACACTGAACCTATGGAAAACACACCTCCTAGCCAGGCTATCATTTTCCAATCGTCTCCTGTTTTCACCAGACCCACCTTTAAGGATTCAGTAGGCAGAAGCTCTGACACTGAACTTACGGAAAACACACCTCCTTCCCAGGCTGTCATTTTCCATCTAGCTCCTTTTTTCCCCAGTCACCCATTTAGGGCTTCAGCAGGCAGAAACTCTGACACTGAACCTATGGACAACACACCTCATTCCCAAGCTGTCAGTTTCCATTAGGGTCCAGTTTTCCCCAGCCGCCCATTTAAGGATTCAGCAGTCAGAAGCTCTGACACTGAAACTGTGGTTAACACACCTCCTTCCCAGGCTATCATTTACCACTCGGTTTCTGTTTTCCCCAACGCCGATTTACAGCTTCAGCAGGCAGAAGCTCCCACACTGAACCTAAGGACAACACACCTCATTCCCAAGCCCTTATTTTCCATTAGGTTACTGTTTACCCCAGCCCCCCATTTACGGCTTCAGCAGGCATAAGGTCTGATACTGAACCTATGGACAACACACCTCCTTCCCAGGCTGTCTTCTTACATTGGGTTCCTGTTTTCCACAGCCCCCCATTTAGGGCTACGGCAGGCAGAAGCTCTGACACTGAACCTATGGACAACACACTGCCTTCCCAGGCTGTCATTTTCATTGGGCTCCTGTTTTCCCCAGCCCCCCATTTCCAACTTCAGGAGGCAGAAACTCTGACACTGAACTTAGGCACACCACACCGCCTTCCCAGGCTGTCATTTTCGATGCGGCTCCTGCTTCCCCCGGCCCTCTATTTACGGCTTCAGCAGGCAGAATTTCTGACGCTAAACCTAGAGACACCACACATCCTTCCCAGGCTGTCATTTTCCATTCGGCTCCTGTTTTCCGCAGCCCCCCATTTACAGCTTCAGCAGGAAGAAGCTCAGATACTGAACCTATGGAAAACACACCTCTTCCCAGGCTGTCACTTTCCATTCGGCTACTGTTTTCCCAGCCCCCCATTTATGGCTTCAGCAGGCAGAAGCTCTGACCATGAACCTATGGACAACACACCTGCTTCCAGGCTGTCATTTTCCATTCGGCTCGTTTTCGCAGTCCCCCATTTAACGCTTAAGCAGGCAGCAGCTTTGACACTGAACCTATAGATACCACACCTCCTTCCCAGGCTGTCATTTTCCATTCGGCTCTTGTTTTCCCAATGCCCCATTTACAGCTGCAAAAGGCAGAAGCTCTGACACTGAACCTATGAACACCACACCTCCTTCACAGGCTGTCATTTTCTCTTCGGCCCCTGTTTTCCGCTGGCCCCCATTTAGGCTTTAGCAGGCAGAAGCTCTGACATTAAACCTATGGAAAACACACCTCCTTCGGAGGCTGTCATTTTCCATTGGGCTCCAGTTTTCCCCAGCCCCCCATTTCCAGGTTCAGGAGGCAGAAACTCTGACACTGAACTTATGGACACCACACCCCCTTCCCACGCGGTCATTTTCTATTCGGCTCCTATTTTCCCCCGTCCTCTATTTACAGCTTCAGCAGGCAGAAGCTCTGACACTGAAGCGATGGACAACACACATCCTTCCCAGGTGGTCATTTTCCATTTGGCTCCTGATCACCCCTGCCCCCCCCGTTTACGGCTTCAGCAAGCAAAAGCTCTGACACTGAACCTATGGACAGCACACTTCCTTCTCAGGCTGGCTTCTTACATTGGTCTCCTATTTCCACCAGGCCCCCATTTCCGGCTTCAGCAGGCAGAAGCTGTGACACTGAATCTACGGAAAACACACCTCCTTCCCAGGCTGTCATTTTCCATCTAGCTCCTCTTTTCCCCAGCCACCCATTTAGGGCTTCAGCAGGCAGAAGCTCTGACACTGAACTTATGGACAACACACCTCATTCCCAAGCTGTCATTTTCCATTCGGATCCTGTTTTCCCCAGTTGCCCATTTACGGCTTCAGGAGGCAGAAACTCTGACACTGAACTTGTGGACACCACACCCCCTTCCCAAGCTGTCATTTTCTATTCGACTCCTATTTTGCCCAGCCCTCTATTTACAGCTTCAGCAGGCCGAAACTTTGACACTGAAGCTATAGACAACACACTTCCTTCCAAGGCGGGCCTTTTCCATTTGGCTCCTGATCACCCTTGCCCCCCATTTATGGCTTCAGCAGGCAAAAGCTCTGACACTGAACCTATGGACGACACACCTCCTTCTCAGGCTGTCTTCTTACATTGGTCTCCTGTTTCCGCCAGCCCCCCTTTTCCGGTTTCAGCAGGTAGAAGCTCTGACAATGAACCTGTGGACACCAAACCTCCTTCACAGGATCTCATTTTCCATTTGTCTCTTGTTTTCCACAGACCCCCATTTATGGCTTCAGCAGGAAAAGCTCTCACAAAGAACCTATGGACAACATACCTCCTTCCCAGGTTGTCATTTTTCATTAGACTCCTGTTTTCTCAGTCCCGCATTTATGACTTCAGCCAACAGAAGCTTTGACACTGAACCTATGGACACCACATCTCCTTCCCAGGATGTCATTTTCATTCAGCTCGTTTTCCCCCATCCCCCATTTATGGCTCAGAGGGCAGTAGCTGTGACACTGAACCTATGGACACCACACCTCCTTCCAGGCTGTCATTTTCCAGTTGGCTCCTGTTTTCCCCAGCCCCCCATTTACCGCTTCAGCGGACAGAAGTTCTGACACTGAACCTATGGAAAACACACCTCCTAGCCAGGCTATCATTTTCCAATCGTCTCCTGTTCTCACGAGACCCACCTTTAAGGATTCAGTAGGCAGAAGATCTGACACTGAACCTACGGAAAACACACTCCTTCCCAGGCTGTCATTTTCCAGCTAGCTCCTCTTTTCCCCAGCCGCCCATTTAGGGCTTCAGCAGGCAGAAGCTCTGACACTGAACCTATGGAGAACACACCTCATTCCCAAGCTGTCATTTTCCATTAGGGTCCAGTTTTCCCCAGCCGCCCATTTGAGGCTTCGGCAGGCAGAAGCTCTGACACTGAAACTGTGGATAACACACCTCCTTCCCAGGCTATCATTTACCACTCGGTTTCTGTTTTCCCCAGCGAAGATTTACGGCTTCAGCAGGCAGAAGCTCCCACACTGAACCTATGGACAACACACCTCATTCCCAAGCTGTCATTTTCCATTAGGGTCCAGTTTTCCCCAACCCCCATTTACGGCTTCAGCAGGCATAAGGTCTGATACTGAACCTATGGACAACACACCTCCTTCTCAGGCTGTCATTTTCATTGGGCTCCTGTTTTCCCCAGCCCCCCATTTCCAACTTCAGGAGGCAGAAACTCTGACACTGAACTTAGACACACCACACCGCCTTCCCAGGCTGTCATTTTCGATGCGGCTCCGGTTTTCCCAATCCCCTATTTAAGGCTTAAGCAGGCAGAAGCTTTGACACTGAACCTATAGATAACACACCTCCATCCCAGGCTGTCATTTTCCATTCGGCTCTTGTTTTCCCAATGCCCCATTTACAGCTGCAAAAGGCAGAAGCTCTGACACTGAAACTGTGAACACCACACCTCCTTCACAGGCTGTCATATTCTCTTTGGCCCCTGTTTTCCCCTGGCCCCCATTTAGGCTTCAGCAGGCAGAAGGTCTGACATTAAACCTATGGAAAACACACCTCCTTAGGAGGCTGTCATTTTCCATTGGGGTCCTGTTTTCCCCAGCCACCCATTTCCAGCTTCAGGAGGCAGAAGCTCTGAAACTGAAATTACGGACACCACAACCCCTTCTCAGGATGTCATTTTCTATTTGGCTCCTATTATCCCCAGCCCTTTATTTACAGCTTCAGCAGGCAGAAGCTCTGACACTGAACCTATGGGCAACACACCTCCTTCACAGGCTATCATTTTCCACTCGGCTCCTGTTTTCACCAGCCCTGCCTTTACGGATTCAGCAGGCAGAAGCTCTGACACTGAAACTATGGACAACAAACCTCCTTCCCAGGCTGTCATTTTCCATTCGGCTCCTGTTTTCCCAGCCCCCTATTTACGGCTTCAGCAGGAAAAGTTCTGACAAAGAACCTATGGACAACATACCGCCTACCCAGGTTGTCATTTTTCATTCGACTCCTGTTTTCCCCAGTCCCCCATTTATGGCTCAGAGGGCAGTAGCTGTGACACTGAACTTATGGACAGCACACCTACTTCCAGGCTGTCATTTTCCAGTCGTCTCCTCTTTTCCACAGCCCCCCATTTCCGGCTTCAGCAGGCAGAAGCTGTGACACTGAACCTACGGAAAACACACCTCCTTCCCAGGCTGTCATTTTCCATCTAGCTCCTCTTTTCCCCAGCCACCCATTTAGGGCTTCAGCAGGCAGAAGCTCTGACACTGAACTTATGGACAACACACCTCATTCCCAAGCTGTCATTTTCCATTCGGATCCTGTTTTCCCCAGTTGCCCATTTACGGCTTCAGGAGGCAGAAACTCTGACACTGAACTTATGGACACCACACCGCCTTCCAAGGCTGTCATTTTCTATTTGGCTCCTATTTTGCCCAGCCCTCTATTTACAGCTTCAGCAGGCCGAATCTTTGACACTGAAGCTATAGAAAACACACTTCCTTCCAAGGCGGGCCTTTTCCAATGGCTCCTGATCAACCCTTCCCCCCATTTATGGCTTCAGCAGGCAAAAGCTCTGACACTGAACCTATGGACGACACACCTCCTACTCAGGCTGTCTTCTTACATTGGTCTCCTGTTTCCGCCAGCCCCCCTTTTCCGGCTTCAGCAGGCAGAAGCTCTGACACTGAACCTATGGAAAACACACCTCTTACCCAGGCTTTCAATTTCCATTTGGCTCCTGTTTTCCCCAGCCCCCCATTTGTGGCTTCAGCAGGCAGAAGCTCAGGCAGTGAACCTACGGACAACACACTTCCTTCCAGGCTCGCATTTTCCACTCGGCTCCTGTTTCCACAAGCCCCCCATTTCTGGGTTCAGCAAGGAGGAGCTCAGACACTGAAACTATGGACAACAAACCTCCTTCCCAGGCTGTCATTTTCCATTCGGCTCCTGTTTTCTCAGTTCCGCATTTATGCCTTCAGCCAACAGAAGCTATGACAATGAACCTAGGGACACCACACCTCCTTCCCAGGATGTCATTTTCAGTCAGCTCCTGTTGTCCCCAGTCCCCCATTTATGGCTCCGAGGGCAGTAGCTGTGACACTGAACCTATGGACACCACATCTCCTTCCAGGCTGTCATTTTCCAGTTGGCTCCTGTTTTCCCCAGCCCTCCATTTACCACTTCAGCAGGCAGAAATTCTGACACTGAACCTATGGAAAACACACCTCATTCCCAAGCTATCATTTTCCATTAGGGTCCAGTTTTCCCCAGCCGCCCATTTAAGGCTTCAGCAGGCAGAAGCTCTGACACTGAAACTGTGGATAACACACCTCCTTCCCAGGCTATCATTTACCACTCGGTTTCTGTTTTCCCCAGTGCAGATTTACGGCTTCAGCAGGCAGAAGCTCCCACACTGAACCTAAGGACAACACACCTCATTCCCAAGCTGTCATTTTCCATTAGGGTCCAGTTTTCCCCAACCCCCATTTACGGCTTCAGCAGGCAGAAGCTCTGACCATGAACCTGTGGACACCAAACCTCCTTCACAGGATCTCATTTTCCATTCGTCTCTTGTTTTCCACAGACCCCCATTTATGGCTTCAGCAGGAAAAGCTCTCACAAAGAACCTATGGACAACATACCTCCTTCCCAGGTTGTCACTTTTCATTCGATTCCTGTTTTCTCAGTCCCGCATTTATGCCTTCAGCCAACAGAAGCTGTGACACTGAACCTATGGACACCACATCTCCTTCCAGGCTGTCATTTTCCAGTTCGCTCCTGTTTTCCCCAGCCCTCCATTTACCACTTCAGCAGGCAGAAGTTCTGACACTGAACCTATGGAAAACACACCTCCTAGGCAGGCTATCATTTTCCAATCGTCTCCTGTTTTCACCAGACCCACCTTTAAGGATTCAGTAGGCAGAAGCTCTGACACTGAACTTACGGAAAACACACCTCCTTCCCAGGCTGTCATTTTCCATCTACCTCCTTTTTTCCTCAGTCACCCATTTAGGGCTTCAGCAGGCAGAAACTCTGACACTGAACCTATGGACAACACACCTCATTCCCAAGCTGTCAGTTTCCATTAGGGTCCAGTTTTCCCCAGCCGCCCATTTAAGGATTCAGCAGTCAGAAGCTCTGACACTGAAACTGTGGTTAACACACCTCCTTCCCAGGCTATCATTTACCACTCGGTTTCTGTTTTCCCCAATGCCGATTTACAGCTTCAGCAGGCAGAAGCTCCCACACTGAACCTAAGGACAACACACCTCATTCCCAAGCTCTTATTTTCCATTAGGTTACTGTTTACCCCAGCCCCCCATTTACGGATTCAGCAGGCATAAGGTCTGATACTGAACCTATGGAAAACAAACCTCCTTCCCAGGCTGTCTTCTTACATTGGGTTCCTGTTTTCCACAGCCCCCCATTTAGGGCTACGGCAGGAAGAAGCTCTGACACTGAACCTATGGACAACACACTGCCCTCCCAGGCTGTCATTTTCATTGGGCTCCTATTTTCCCCAGCCCCCCATTTCCAACTTCAGGAGGCAGAAACTCTGACACTGAACTTAGGCACACCACACCGCCTTCCCAGGCTGTCATTTTCGATGCGGCTCCTGCTTCCCCCGGCCCTCTATTTACGGCTTCAGCAGGCAGAATTTCTGACGCTGAACCTAGAGACACCACACATCCTTCCCAGGCTGTCATTTTCCATTCGGCTCCTGTTTTCCGCAGCCCCCCATTTACAGCTTCAGCAGGAAGAAGCTCAGATACTGAACCTATGGAGAACACACCTCTTCCCAGGCTGTCACTTTCCATTCGGCTACTGTTTTCCCAGCCCCCCATTTATGGCTTCAGCAGGCAGAAGCTCTGACCATGAACCTATGGACAACACACCTGCTTCCAGGCTGTCATTTTCCATTCGGCTCGTTTTCCCAGTCCCCCATTTAACGCTTAAGCAGGCAGAAGCTTTGACACTGAACCTATAGATACCACACCTCAATCCCAGGCTGTCATTTTCCATTCGGCTCTTGTTTTCCCAATGCCCCATTTACAGCTGCAAAAGGCAGAAGCTCTGACACTGAACCTATGAACACCACACCTCCTTCACAGGCTGTCATTTTCTCTTCGGCCCCTGTTTTCCGCTGGCCCCCATTTAGGCTTTAGCAGGCAGAAGCTCTGACATTAAACCTATGGAAAACACACCTCCTTCCGAGGCTGTCATTTTCCATTGGGCTCCTGTTTTCCCCAGCCCCCCATTTCCAGGTTCAGGAGGCAGAAACTCTGACACTGAACTTATGGACACCACACCTCCTTCCCACGCTGTCATTTTCTATTTGGCTCCTATTTTCCCCAGTCCTCTATTTACAGCTTCAGCAGGCAGAAGCTCTGACACTGAAGCGATGGACAACACACATCCTTCCCAGGTGGTCATTTTCCATTTGGCTCCTGATCACCCCTGCCCCACCCCATTTACGGCTTCAGCAAGCAAAAGCTCTGACACTGAACCTATGGACAGCACACTTCCTTCTCAGGCTGTCTTCTTACATTGGTCTCCTATTTCCACCAGGCCCCCATTTCCGGCTTCAGCAGGCAGAAGCTGTGACACTGAACCTACGGAAAACACACCTCCTTCCCAGGCTGTCATTTTCCATCTAGCTCCTCTTTTCCCCAGCCACCCATTTAGGGCTTCAGCAGGCAGAAGCTCTGACACTGAACTTATGGACAACACACCTCATTCCCAAGCTGTCATTTTCCATTAGGATCCTGTTTTCCCCAGTTGCCCATTTACGGCTTCAGGAGGCAGAAACTCTGACACTGAACTTATGGACACCACACCCCCTTCCCAGGCTGTCATTTTCTATTCGGCTCCTATTTTGCCCAGCCCACTATTTACAGCTTCAGCAGGCCGAAGCTTTGACACTGAAGCTATAGACAACACACTTCCTTCCAAGGCGGGCATTTTCCATTTGGCTCCTTATCACCCCTGCCCCCCATTTACGGCTTCAGCAGGCAAAAGCTCTGACACTGAACCTATGGACGACACACCTCCTTCTCAGGCTGTCTTCTTACATTGGTCTCCTGTTTCCGCCAGCCCCCCTTTTCCGGGTTCAGCAGGCAGAAGCTCTGACAATGAACCTGTGGACACCAAACCTCCTTCACAGGATCTCATTTTCCATTTTTCTCTTGTTTTCCACAGACCCCCATTTACGGCTTCAGCAGGCAGAAGCTCAGGCAGTGAACCTATGGACAACACACTTCCTTCCAGGCTCTCATTTTCCACTCGGCTCCTGTTTCCACAAGCCCCCCATTTCTGGGTTCAGCAAGCAGAAGCTCAGACACTGAAACTATGGACAACAAATCTCCTTCCCAGGCTGTCATTTTCCATTCGGCTCCTGTTTTCCCATTCCCCCATTTACAGCTTCAGCAGGAAAAGCTCTCACAAAAAACCTATGGGCAACATACCTCCTTCCCAGGTTGTCATTTGTCATTCGACTCCTGTTTTCTCAGTCGCGAATTTATGCCTTCAGCCAACAGAAGCTATGACAATGAACCTAGGGACACCACACCTCCTTCCCAGGATGTCATTTTCATTCAGCTCCTGTTGTCCCCAGTCCCCCATTTATGGCTCAGAGGGCAGTAGCTGTGAAACTGAACCTATGGAAACCACACCTCCTTCCAGACTGCCATTTTCCAGTTGGCTCCTGTTTTCCCAGCCCTCCATTTACCGCTATAGCAGGCAGAAGTTCTAACACTGAACTTATGGAAAACACACCTCCTAGTCAGGCTATCATTTTCCAATCGTCTCCTGTTTTCACCAGACCCACCTTTAAGGATTCAGTAGGCAGAAGCTCTGACACTGAACCGACGGAAAGCACACTCCTTCCCAGGCTGTCCTTTTCCAGCTAGCTCCTCTTTTCCCCAGCCACCCACTTAGGGCTTCAGCAGGCAGAAGCTCTGACACTGAACCTATGGAGAACACACCTCATTCCCAAGCTGTCATTTTCCATTAGGGTCCAGTTTTCCACAGCCGCCCATTTAAGGCTTCGGCAGGCAGAAGCTCTGACACTGAAACTGTGGATAACACACCTCCTTCCCAGGCTATCATTTACCACTCGGTTTCTGTTTTCCCCAGCGCAGATTTATGGCTTCTGCAGGCAGAAGTTCTGATACTGAACCTAGAGACACCACACATCCTTCCCAGGCTGTCATTTTCCATTCGGCCCCCGTTTTCCGCAGCCCCCCATTTACAGCTTCAGCAGGAAGAAGCTCAGATACTGACCCTATGGAGAACACTCCTCTTGCTGGCTGCCATTTTCCATTCGGCTCCCGTTTTCCGCAGCCCCCCATTTACAGCTTCAGCAGGAAGAAGCTCAGATACTGAACCTATGGAGAACACACCTCTTCCCAGGCTGTCACTTTCCATTCGGCTACTGTTTTCCCAGCCCCCCATTTACGGCTTCAGCAGGCAGAAGCTCCGACCATGAACCTATGGACTACACACCTGCTTCCAGGCTGTAATTTTCCATGCGGCTCCACTTTTCCCAGTCCCCCATTTAAGGCTTAAGCAGGCAGAAGCTTTGACACTGAACCTATAGATAACACACCTCCTTCCCAGGTTGTCATTTTCCATTCGGCTCTTGTTTTCCCAATGCCCCATTTACAGCTGCAAAAGGCAGAAACTCTGACACTGAACCTATGAACACCACACCTACTTCACAGGCTGTTATTTTCCATCTAGCTCCTCTTTTCCCCAGCCACCCATTTAGGGCTTCAGCAGGCAGAAGCTCTGACACTGAACTTATGGACAGCACACCTAATTCCCAAGCTGTCATTTTCCATTAGGATCCTGTTTTCCCCAGTTGCCCATTTACGGCTTCAGGAGGCAGAAACTCTGACACTGAACTTGTGGACACCACACCCCCTTCCCAGGCTGTCATTTTCTATTCGACTCCTATTTTCCCCAGCCCTCTATTTACAGCTTCAGCAGGCCGAAGCTTTGACACTGAAGCTATAGACAACACACTTCCTTCCAAGGCGGGCCTTTTCCATTTGGCTCCTGATAATCCCTGCCCCCCATTTACGGCTTCAGCAGGCAAAAGCTCTGACACTGAACCTATGGACGACACACCTCCTTCTCAGGCTGTCTTCTTACATTGGTCTCCTGTTTCCGCCAGCCCCCCTTTTCCGGGTTCAGCAGGCAGAAGCTCTGACAATGAACCTGTGGACACCAAACCTCCTTCACAGGATCTCATTTTCCATTTGTCTCTTGTTTTCCACAGACCCCCATTTATGGCTTCAGCAGGAAAAGCTCTCACAAAGACCCTATGGACAACATACCTCCTTCCCAGGTTGTCATTTTTCATTAGACTCCTGTTTTCTCAGTCCCGCATTTATGCCTTCAGCCAACAGAAGCTTTGACACTGAACCTATGGACACCACATCTCCTTCCCAGGATGTCATTTTCATTCAGCTCGTTTTCCCCCATCCCCCATTTATGGCTCAGAGGGCAGTAGCTGTGACACTGGACCTATGGACACCACATCTCCTTCCAGGCTGTCATTTTCCAGTTGGCTCCTGTTTTCCCCAGCCCCCCATTTACCGCTTCAGCGGACAGAAGTTCTGAAACTGAACCTATGGAAAACACACCTCCTAGCCAGGCTATCATTTTCCAATCGTCTCCTGTTCTCACGAGACCCACCTTTAAGGATTCAGTAGGCAGAAGATCTGACACTGAACCTACGGAAAACACACTCCTTCCCAGGCTGTCATTTTCCAGCTAGCTCCTCTTTTCCCCAGCCGCCCATTTAGGGCTTCAGCAGGCAGAAGCTCTGACACTGAACCTATGGAGAACACACCTCATTCCCAAGCTGTCATTTTCCATTAGGGTCCAGTTTTCCCCAGCCGCCCATTTGAGGCTTCGGCAGGCAGAAGCTCTGACACTGAAACTGTGGATAACACACCTCCTTCCCAGGCTATCATTTACCACTCGGTTTCTGTTTTCCCCAGCGAAGATTTACGGCTTCAGCAGGCTGAAGCTCCCACACTGAACCTATGGACAACACACCTCATTCCCAAGCTGTCATTTTCCATTAGGGTCCAGTTTTCCCCAACTCCCATTTATGGCTTCAGCAGGCATAAGGTCTGATACTGAACCTATGGACAACACACCTCCTTCTCAGGCTGTCATTTTCATTGGGCTCCTGTTTTCCCCAGCCCCCCATTTCCAACTTCAGGAGGCAGAAACTCTGACACTGAACTTAGGCACACCACACCGCCTTCCCAGGCTGTCATTTTCGATGTGGCTCCTGCTTCCCCCAGCCCTCTATTTACGGCTTCAGCAGGCAGAAGTTCTGACGCTGAACCTAGAGACACCACACATCCTTCCCAGGCTGTCATTTTCCATTCGGCTCCCGTTTTCCACAGCCCGCCATTTACAGCTTCAGCAGGAAGAAGCTCAGATACTGAACCTATGGAGAACACACCTCTTCCCAGGCTGTCACTTTCCATTCGGCTACTGTTTTCCCCACTCCCCATTTACGGCTTCAGCAGGCAGAATCTCTGACCATGAACCTATGGACCACACACCTGCTTCCAGGCTGTCATTTTCCATTCGGCTCGTTTTCCCAGTCCCCCATTTAAGGCTTAAGCAGGCAGAAGCTTTGATACTGAACCTATAGATACCACACCTCCTTCCCAGGCTGTCATTTTCCATTCGGCTCTTGTTTTCCCAATGCCCCATTTACAGCTGCAAAAGGAAGAAGCTCTGACACTGAACCTATGAACACCACACCTCCTTCACAGGCTGTCATTTTCTCTTCGGCCCCTGTTTTACCCTAGCCCCCATTTAGGCTTCAGCAGGCAGAAGTTCTGACATTAAACCTATGGAAAACACACCTCCTTCGGAGGCTGTCATTTTCCATTGGGCTCCAGTTTTCCCCAGCCCCCCATTTCCAGGTTCAGGAGGCAGAAACTCTGACACTGAACTTATGGACACCACACCCCCTTCCCACGCTGTCATTTTCTATTCGGCTCCTATTTTCCCCAGTCCTCTATTTACAGCTTCAGCAGGCAGAAACTCTGACACTGAAACGATGGACAACACACATCCTTCCCAGGTGGTCATTTTCCATTTGGCTCCTGATCATCCCTGCCCCCCCATTTACGGCTTCAGCAGGCCGAAGCTCTGACACTGAACCTATGGACAACACACTTCCTTCTCAGGCTGTCTTCTTACATTGGTCTCCTATTTCCACCAGGCTCCCATTTCCGGCTTCAGCAGGCAGAAGCTGTGACACTGAACCTACGGAAAACACACCTCCTTCCCAGGCTGTCATTTTCCATCTAATTCCTCTTGTCCCCAGCCACCCATTTAGGGCTTCAGCAGGCAGAAGCTCTGACACTGAACTTATGGACAACACACCTCATTCCCAAGCCGTCATTTTCCATTAGGATCCTGTTTTCCCCAGTTGCCCATTTATGGCTTCAGGAGGCAGAAACTCTGACACTGAACTTATGGACACCACACCCCCTTCCCAGGCTGTCATTTTCTATTCGGCTCCTATTTTGCCCAGCCCTCTATTTACAGCTTCAGCAGGCCGAAGCTTTGACACTGAAGCTATAGACAACACACTTCCTTCCAAGGCGGGCCTTTTCCATTTGGCTCCTGATCACCCCTGCCCCCCATTTATGGCTTCAACAGGCAAAAGCTCTGACACTGAACCTATGGACGACACACCTCCTTCTCAGGCTGTCTTCTTACATTGGTCTCCTGTTTCCGCCAGCCCCCCTTTTCCAGGTTCAGCAGACAGAAGCTCTGACAATGAACCTGTGGACACCAAACCTCCTTCACAGGATCTCATTTTACATTCGTCTCTTGTTTTCCACAGACCCCCATTTACGGCTTCAGCACACAGAAGCTCTGAAAGGAACCAACGGACAACACACCTCCTTCCCAAGCAGGCATTTGCCATTAGGTTCCTGTTTTCTCAAGTCCCCATTTACGGCTTCAGCTGGCAGAAGCTCTGACACTGAACCTAAGGAAAACACACCTCTTACCCAGGCTTTCAATTTCCATTTGGCTCCTGTTTTCCCCAGACCCACCTTTAAGGATTCAGTAGGCAGAAGCTCTGACACTGAACCTACGGAAAACACACCTCCTTCCCAGGCTGTCATATTCCAGCTAGCTCCTCTTTTCCCCAGCCACCCATTTAGGGCTTCAGCAGGCAGAAGCTCTGACACTGATCCTATGGAGAACACACCTCATTCCCAAGCTGTCATTTTCCATTAGGTTCCAGTTTTCCCCAGCCGCCCATTTAAGGCTTCGGCAGGCAGAAGCTCTGACACTGACAATGTGGATAGCACACCTCCTTCCCAGGCTATCATTTACCACTCGGTTTCTGTTTTCCCCAGCGCCGATTTACGGCTTCAGCAGGCAGAAACTCCCATACTGAACCTATGGACAACACACCTCATTCCCAAGCTGTCATTTTCCATTAGGGTCTAGTTTTCCCCAACCCCCATTTACAGCTTCAGCAGGCATAAGGTCTGATACTGAACCTATGGACAACACACCTCCTCAGGCTGTCTTTTTACATTGGGTTCCTGTTTTCCACAGCCCCCCATTTAGGGTGACAGCAGGCAGAAACTCTGACACTGAACCTATGGACAACACACTGCCCTCCCAGGCTGTCATTTTCATTGGGCTTCTGTTTTCCCCAGCCCCCCATTTCCAACTTCAGGAGGCAGAAACTCTGACACTGAACGTAGGCACACCACACCGCCTTTCCAGGCTGTCATTTTCGATGCGGCTCCTGCTTCCCCCAGCCCTCTATTTATGGCTTCAGCAGGCAGAATTTCTGACGCTGAACCTAGAGACACCACACATCCTTCCCAGGCTGTCATTTTCCATTCGGCTCCCGTTTTCTGCAGCCCCCCATTTACAGCTTCAGCAGGAAGAAGCTCAGATACTGAACCTATGGAGAACACACCTCTTCCCAGGCTGTCACTTTCCATTCGGCTACTGTTTTCCCAGCCCCCCATTTACGGCTTCAGCAGGCAGAGGCTCTGACCATGAACCTATGGACAACACACCTGCTTCCAGGCTGTCATTTTTCAACTCGGCTCCTGTGTTCACCAGCCCCACCTTTAAGGATTTAGCAGGCAGAAGCTCTGACACTGAACCTATAGACAACAAACCTCCTTCCCAGGCTGTCATTTTCCATTCGGCTCCTCTTTTGCCCAGCCACCCATTTAGGGATTCAGAATGCAGAAGCGCTGACACTGAACCTATGGACAACACACCTCATTTCCAAGCTGTCATTTTCCATCAGGGTCCAGTTTCCCCCAGCCGCACATTTACGGCTTCAGCAAGCAGAATCTCTGACACTGAAACTGTGGACAATACACCTCCTTCCCAGGCTATCAGTTACCACTCGGTTTTGTTTTCCCCAACGCCGATTTATGGCTTCAGCAGGCACAAGCTCTCACACTGAAGCTATGGACCACACACCTCATTCCCAGGGTGTCATTTTCCACCCAGCTCCTGTTTTCCCCAGTTCCCCATTTAGGGCTTCAGCAGGCACAAGCTCTCACACAGAAGCTATAGACAACACACGTCATTCCCAAGCTGTAATTTTCCATTAGTTCATGGTTTTCCCCAGCCCCCGATTTATGGCTTCAGCAGGCATAAGCTCTGATACTGAACCTATGGACAACACACCTCCTTCCCAAGCTGTCTTCTTATATTGGGCTCCTGTTTTTCCACAGTCCCCCTTTTAGGGCTTCAGTAGGAAGAAGCTATGACACTGAACCTATGGACAACACGCCTTCTTCCCAGGGTGTCATTTTCCACCCAGCTCCTGTTTTCCCCAGTGCCCCATTTAGGGCTTCAGCAGGCAGAAGCTCTCACACTGATCCTATGGACAACACACCGCCTTCCCAGGCTGTCATTTTCCATTTGGCTCCTGTTCTCCCCAGCCCCCCATTTATGGGTTTCATCAGGCAGAAGTTCTGACGCTGAAACTATAGACACCACACATCCTTCCCAGGCTGTCATTTTCCATTCGGGACCTGTTTTCCCAATGCCCCATTTATAGCTGCAAAAGGCAGAAGCTCTGACACTGAACCTATGAACACCACACCTCCTTCGCAGGCTGTCATTTTCTCTTCGGCCCCTGTTTTCCCCTGGCCCCCATTTAGCCTTCAGCAGGCAGAAGCTCTGACATTAAACCTATGGAAAACACACCTCCTTCGGAGGCTGTCATTTTCCATTGGGCTCCTGTTTTCCCCAGCCCCCCATTTCCAGCTTCAGGAGGCAGAAAGTCTGACACTGAACTTATGGACACCACACCCCCTTCCCAGGCTGTCATTTTCTATTTGGCTCCTATTTTCCCCAGCCCTCTATTTACAGCTTCAGCAGGCAGAGGCGCTGACACTGAAGCTATGGACAACACACTTCCATCCAAGGCTGTCATTTTCCTTTTGGCTCCTGATCACCCCTGCCCCCCATTTACGGCTTCAGCAGGCAGAAGCTCTGACACTGAACCTATGGACAACACACCTCCTTCTCAGGCTGTCTTCTTACATTGGTCTCCGGTTTCTGCCAACCCCCCATTTCCGGCTTCAGCAGGCAGAAGCTCTGACACTGAACCTACGGACAACACACCTACATCCTAGGCTGTCATTTTGCATTCGGCACCTGCTTTCCCATCCCCCCATTTATGGCTTCAGCAGGCAGAAACTCTGAAACTGAACCTATGGACACCACACCTCCTTCCAGGCTGTCATTTTCCACCTGGCTCCTGTTTTCGCCAGCCCCACCTTTACGGATTCAGCAGGCAGAAGCTCTGACACTGAAACTATGGACAACAAACCTCCTTCCCAGGCTGTCATTTTCCATTCGGCTCCTGTTTTCCCAGCCCTCCATTTACGGCTTCAGCAGGAAAAGCTCTGACAAAGAACATATGGACTACATACCTACTTCCCATGTTGTCATTTTTCATTCAACTCCTGTTTTCTGAGTCCCCCATTTATGGCTCAGAGGGCAGTAGCTGTGACACTGAACCTATGGACAACACACCTCCTTCCCAGGCTGTCATTTTCCATTAGGGTCCAGTTTTCCCCAGCCGCCCATTTACGGCTTTGGCAGGCAGAAGCTCTGACACTGAAACTGTGGATAATGCACCTCCTTCACAGCCTATCATTTACCACTTGGTTTTGTTTTCCCCAAAACCGATTTATGGCTTCAGCGGGCACAAGCTCTCACACTGAAGCTATGGACCACACACCTCATTCCCAAGCTGTAATTTTCCATTAGGTCATAGTTTTCCCCAGCACCCCATTTACGGCTTCAGCAGGCATAACTCTGATACTGAACCTATGGACAACACACCTCCTTCCCAAGCTGTCTTTTTATATTGGGCTCCTGTTTTCCACAGTCCCCCTCTTAGGGCTTCAGCAGGAAGAAGCTCTGACACTGAACCTATGTACAACACACCATCTTCCCAGGGTGTCATTTTCCACCCAGTTCCTGTTTATCCCAGCACCCCATTTAGGGCTTCAGCAGGCAGAAGCTCTCACACTGATTCTATGGACAACACACCGCCTTCCCAGGCTGTCATTTTCCATTTGGCTCCTGTTCTCCCCAGCCCCCCATTTATGGGTTTCATCAGGCAGAAGTTCTGACGCTGAAAGTATAGACACCACACATCCTTCCCAGGCTGTCATTTTCCATTCGGGACCTGTTTTCCCATTGCCCCTTTTATAGCTGCAAAAGGCAGAAGCTCTGACACTGAACCTATGAACACCACACCTCCTTCGCAGGCTGTCATTTTCTCTTCGGCCCCTGTTTTCCCCTGGCCCCCATTTAGCCTTCAGCAGGCAGAAGCTCTGACATTAAACCTATGGAAAACACACCTCCTTCGGAGGCTGTCATTTTCCATTGGGCTCCTGTTTTCCCCAGCCCCCCATTTCCAGCTTCAGGAGCCAGAAAGTCTGACACTGAACTTATGGAAACCACACCCCCTTCCCAGGCTGTCATTTTCTATTTGGCTCCTATTTTCCCCAGCCCTCTATTTACAGCTTCAGCAGGCAGAAGCTCTGACACTGAAACTATGGACAACAAACCTGCTTCCCAGACTGTCATTTTCCATTCGGCTCCCGTTTTCCGCAGCCCCCCATTTATAGCTTCAGCACGCCGAAGCTCAGATACTGAACCTATGGAGAACACACCTCTTGCAGGCTGTCATTTTCCATTTGGCTCCCGTTTTCCACAGCCCCCCATTTACAGCTTCAGCAGGAAGAAGCTCAGATACTGAACCTATGGAGAACACACCTGCTTCCAGGCTGTCATTTTCCATTTGGCTACTGTTTTCCCAGCCCCCCATTTACGGCTTCAGCAGGCAGAAGTTCTGACCATGAACCTATGGACAACACACCTGCTTCCAGGCTGTCATTTTCCATTCGGCTCGTTTTCACAGTCCCCCATTTAAGGCTTAAGCAGGCAGAAGCTTTGACACTGAACCTATTGATAACACACCTCATTCCCAAGCTGTCATTTTCCATTAGGATCCTGTTTTCCCCAGTTGCCAATTTACGGCTTCAGGAGGCAGAAACTCTGACACTGAACTTATGGACACCACACCGCCTTCCCAGGCTGTCATTTTCTATTCGGCTCCTATTTTCCCCAGCCCTCTATTTATAGCTTCAGCAGGCCGAAGCTTTGACACTGAAGCTATAGACAACACACTTCCTTCCAAGGCGGGCCTTTTCCATTTGGCTCCTGATCACCCCTGCCCCCCATTTACGGCTTCAGCAGGCAAAAGCTCTGACACTGAACCTATGGACGACACACCTCCTTCTCAGGCTGTCTTCTTACATTGGTCTCCTGTTTCCGCCAGCCCCCCTTTTCCGGGTTCAGCAGGCAGAAGCTCTGACAATGAACCTGTGGACACCAAACCTCCTTCACAGGATCTCATTTTCCATTTGTCTCTTGTTTTCCACAGACCCCCATTTACGGCTTCAGCAGGCAGAAGCTCTGAAAGGAACCAATGGACAACACACCTCCTTCCCAAGCAGGCATTTGCCATTAGGTTCCTGTTTTCTCAAGCCCCCATTTATGCTTTAAGCAGGCAGAAGCTCTGACACTGAACCTACGGAAAACACACCTCTTACCCAGGCTTTCAATTTCCATTTGGCTCCTGTTTTCCCCAGCCCCCCATTTGTGGCTTCAGCAGGCAGAAGCTCAGGCAGTGAACCTATGGACAACACACTTCCTTCCAGGCTCTCATTTTCCTCTTGGCTCCTGTTTCCACAAGCCCCCCATTTCTGGGTTCAGCAAGCAGAAGCTCAGACACTGAAACTATGGACAACAAATCTCCTTCCCAGGCTGTCATTTTCCATTCGGCTCCTGTTTTCCCATTCCCCCATTTACAGCTTCAGCAGGAAAAGCTCTCACAAAAAACCTATGGGCAACATACCTCCTTCCCAGGTTGTCATTTGTCATTCGACTCCTGTTTTCTCAGTCCCGCATTTATGCCTTCAGCCAACAGAAGCTATGACAATGAACCTAGGGACACCAAACCTCCTTCACAGGATCTCATTTTCCATTTGTCTCTTGTTTTCCACAGACCCCCATTTATGGCTTCAGCAGGAAAAGCTCTCACAAAGAACCTATGGACAACATACCTCCTTCCCAGGTTGTCATTTGTCATTCGACTCCTGTTTTCTCAGTCCCGCATTTATGCCTTCAGCCAACAGAAGCTATGACAATGAACCTAGGGACACCACACCTCCTTCCCAGGATGTCATTTTCATTCGACTCCTGTTTTCCCCATCCCCCATTTATGGCTCAGAGGGCAGTAGCTGTGACACTGAACCTATGGACACCACACCTCCTTCCAGGCTGTCATTTTCCATTTGGCTCCTGTTTTCCCCAGCCCCCCATTTACCGCTTCAGCGGACAGAAGTTCTGAAACTGAACCTATGGAAAACACACCTCCTAGCCAGGCTATCATTTTCCAATCGTCTCCTGTTCTCACGAGACCCACCTTTAAGGATTCAGTAGGCAGAAGATCTGACACTGAACCTACGGAAAACACACTCCTTCCCAGGCTGTCATTTTCCAGCTAGCTCCTCTTTTCCCCAGCTGCCCATTTAGGGCTTCAGCAGGCAGAAGCTCTGACACTGAACCTATGGAGAACACACCTCATTCCCAAGCTGTCATTTTCCATTAGGGTCCAGTTTTCCCCAGCCGCCCATTTGAGGCTTCGGCAGGCAGAAGCTCTGACACTGAAACTGTGGATAACACACCTCCTTCCCAGGCTATCATTTACCACTCCGTTTCTGTTTTCCCCAGCGAAGATTTACGGCTTCAGCAGGCAGAAGCTCCCACACTGAACCTATGGACAACACAACTCATTCCCAAGCTGTCATTTTCCATTAGGGTCCAGTTTTCCCCAACCCCCATTTACGGCTTCAGCAGGCATAAGGTCTGATACTGAACCTATGGACAACACACCTCCTTCTCAGGCTGTCATTTTCATTGGGCTCCTGTTTTCCCCAGCCCCCCATTTCCAACTTCAGGAGGCAGAAACTCTGACACTGAACTTAGGCACACCACACCGCCTTCCCAGGCTGTCATTTTCGATGCGGCTCCTGCTTCCACCTGCCCTCTATTTACGGCTTCAGCAGGCAGAAGTTCTGACGCTGAACCTAGAGACACTACACATCCTTCCAAGGCTGTCATTTTCCATTCGGCTCCCGTTTTCCACAGCCCGCCATTTACAGCTTCAGCATGAAGAAGCTCAGATACTGAACCTATGGAGAACACACCTCTTCCCAGGCTGTCACTTTCCATTCGGCTACTGTTTTCCCAACTCCCCATTTACGGCTTCAGCAGGCAGAAGCTCTGACCATGAACCTATGGACCACACACCTGCTTCCAGGCTGTCATTTTCCATTCGGCTCGTTTTCCCAGTCCCCCATTTAAGGCTTAAGCAGGCAGAAGCTTTGACACTGAACCTATAGATACCACACCTCCTTCCCAGGCTGTCATTTTCCATTCGGCTCTTGTTTTCCCAATGCCCCATTTACAGCTGCAAAAGGAAGAAGCTCTGACACTGAACCTATGAACACCACACCTCCTTCACAGGCTGTCATTTTCTCTTCGGCCCCTGTTTTACCCTAGCCCCCATTTAGGCTTCAGCAGGCAGAAGTTCTGACATTAAACCTATGGAAAACACACCTCCTTCGGAGGCTGTCATTTTCCATTGGGCTCCTGTTTTCCCCAGCCCCCCATTTCCAGGTTCAGGAGGCAGAAACTCTGACACTGAACTTATGGACACCACACCCCCTTCCCAGGCTGTCATTTTCTATTCGGCTCCTATTTTGCCCAGCGCTCTATTTACAGCTTCAGCAGGCCGAAGCTTTGACAATGAAGCTATAGACAACACACTACCTTCCAAGGTGGGCCTTTTCCATTTGGCTCCTGATCACCCCTGCCCCCCATTTATGGCTTCAACAGGCAAAGGCTCTGACACTGAACCTATGGACGACACACGTCCTTCTCAGGCAGTCTTCTTACATTGGTCTCCTGTTTCCGCCAGCCCCCCTTTTCCGGGTTCAGCAGGCAGAAGCTCTGACAATGAAATTGTGGACACCAAACCTCCTTCACAGGACCTCATTTTCCATTCGTCTCTTATTTTCCACAGACCCCCATTTACGGCGTCAGCACGCAGAAGCTCTGAAAGGAACCAACGGACAACACACCTCCTTCCCAAGCAGGCATTTGCCATTAGGTTCCTGTTTTCTCAAGCCCCCATTTACGGCTTCAGCTGGCAGAAGCTCTGACACTGAACCTATGGAAAACACACCTCTTACCCAGGCTTTCAATTTCCATTTGGCTCCTGTTTTCCCCAGCCCGCCATTTGTGGCTTCAGCAGGCAGAAGCTCTGACACTGAACCTATGGAGAACACACCTCATTCCCAAGCTGTCATTTTCCATTAGGGTCCAGTTTTCCCCAGCCGCCCATTTAAGGCTTCGGCAGGCAGAAGCTCTGACACTGACACTGTGGATAGCACACCTCCTTCCCAGGCTATCATTTACCACTCGGTTTCTGTTTTCCCCAGCGCCGATTTACGGCTTCAGCAGGCAGAAACTCCCATACTGAACCTATGGACAACACACCTCATTCCCAAGCTGTCATTTTACATTAGGGTCCAGTTTTCCCCAACCCCCATTTACGGCTTCAGCAGGCCTAAGGTCTGATCCTGAACCTATGGACAACACACCTCCTTCTCAGGCTTTCTTCTTACATTGGGTTCCTGTTTTCCACAGCCCCCCATTTAGGGCGACAGCAGGCAGAAGCTCTGACACTGAACCTATGGACAACACACTGCCTTCCCAGGCTGTCATTTTCATTGGCCTCCTGTTTTCCCCAGCCCCCCCATTTCCAACTTCAGGAGGCAGAAACTCTAACACTGAACTTAGGCACACCACACCGCCTTCCCTGGCTGTCATTTTCGATTTGGCTCCTGCTTCTCCCAGCCCTCTATTTACGGCTTCAGCAGGGAGAATTTCTGACGCTGAACCTAGAGACACCACACATCTTTCCCAGGCTGTCATTTTCCATTCGGCTCCTGTTTACCGCAACCCCCCATTTACAGCTTCAGCAGGAAGAAGCTCAGATACTGAACCTATGGAGAACACACCTCTTCCCAGGCTGTCACTTTCCATTCGGCTACTGTTTTCCGCAGCCCCCCATTTACAGCTTCAGCAGGAAGAAGCTCAGATACTGAACCTATGGAGAACACACCCCTTGCAGGCTTTCATTTTCCATTCGGCTCCCGTTTTCCGCAGCCCCCCATTTACAGCTTCAGCAGGAAGAAGCTCAGATACTGAACCTATGGAAAACACACCTCTTCCCAGGCTGTCACTTTCCATTCGGCTACTGTTTTCCCAGCCCCCCATTTACGGCTTCAGCAGGCAGAAGCTCCGACCATGAAACTATGGACAACACACCTGCTTCCAGTCTGTCATTTTCCATTCGGCTCCACTTTTCCCAGTCCCCCATTTAAGGCTTAAGCAGCCAGAAGCTTTGACACTGAACCTATAGATAACACACCTCCTTCCCAGGTTGTCATTTTCCATTCGGCTCTTGTTTTCCCAATGCCCAATTTACAGCTGCAAAAGGCAGAAGCTCTGACACTGAACCTATGAACACCACACCTATTTCCCAGGCTGTCATTTTCCATCTAGCTCCTCTTTTCCCCAGCCACCCATTTAGGTCTTCAGCAGGCAGAAGCTCTGACACTGAACTTATGGATAACACACCTCATTCCCAAGCTGTCATTTTCCATTAGGATCCTGTTTTCCCCAGTTGCCCATTTACGGCTTCAGGAGGCAGAAACTCTGACACTGAACTTATGGACACCACACCCCCTTCCCAGGCTGTCATTTTCTATTTGGCTCCTATTTTGCCCAGCCCTCTATTTACAGCTTCAGCAGGCTGAAGCTTTGACACTGAAGCTATAGAAAACACACTTCCTTCCAAGGCGGGCATTTTCCATTTGGCTCCTGATCACCCCTGCCCCCAATTTACGTCTTCAGCAGGCAAAAGCTCCGACACTGAACCTATGGACGACACACCTCCTTCTCAGGCTATCTTCTTACGTTGATCTCCTGTTTCCGCCAGCCCCACTTTTCCGGGTTCAGCAGGCAGAAGCTCTGACAATGAACCTGTGGACACCAAACCTCCTTCACAGGATCTCATTTTCCATTCGTCTCTTGTTTTCCACAGACCCCCATTTATGGCTTCAGCAGGAAAAGCTCTCACAAAGAACCTATGGACAACATACCTCCTTCCCAGGTTGTCACTTTTCATTCGACTCCTGTTTTCTCAGTCCCGCATTTATGCCTTCAGCCAACAGAAGCTTTGACACTGAACCTATGGACACCACATCTCCTTCCCAGGATGTCATTTTCATTCAGCTCGTTTTCCCCAGTCCCCCATTTATGGCTCCGAGGGCAGGAGCTGTGACACTGAACCTATGGACACCACACCTCCTTCCAGGTTGTCATTTTCCAGTTGGCTCCTGTTTTCCCCAGCCCCCCATTTACCGCTTCAGCGGGCAGAAGTTCTGACACTGAACCTATGGAAAACACACCTCCTAGCCAGGCTATCATTTTCCAATCGTCTCCTGTTTTCACCAGACCCACCTTTAAGGATTCAGTAGGCAGAAGCTCTGACACGGAACCTACGAAAAACACACCTCCTTCCCAGGCTGTCATTTTCCAGCTATCTCCTCTATTCCCCAGCCACCCATTTAGGGCTTCATCAGGCAGAAGCTCTGACACTGAACCTATGGAGAACACACCTCATTCCCAAGCTGTCATTTTCCATTAGGGTCCAGTTTTCCCCAGCCGCCCATTTGAGGCTTCGGCAGGCAGAAGCTCTGACACGGACACTGTGGATAGCACACCTCCTTCCCAGGCTATCATTTACCAGTCGGTTTCTGTTTTCCCCAGCGCCGATTTACGGCTTCAGCAGGCAGAAACTCCCATACTGAACCTATGGACAACACACCTCATTCCCAAGCTGTCATTTTACATTAGGGTCCAGTTTTCCCCAACCCCCATTTACAGCTTCAGCATGCATAAGGTCTGATACTGAACCTATGGACAACACACCTCCTTCTCAGGCTGTCTTCTTACATTGGGTTCCTGTTTTCCACAGCCCCCCATTTAGGGAGACAGCAGGCAGAAGCTCTGACACTGAACCTATGGACAACACACTGCCTTCCCAGGCTGTCATTTTCATTGGGCTCCTGTTTTCCCCAGCCCCCCATTTCCAACTTCAGGAGGCAGAAACTCTGACACTGAACTTAGGCACACCACACCGCCTTCCCAGGCTGTCATTTTCCATGCGGCTCCTGCTTCCCCCAGCCCTCTATTTACGGCTTCAGCAGGCAGAATTTCTGACGCTGAACCTAGAGACACCACACATCCTTCCCAGGTTGTCATTTTCCATTCGGCTCCCGTTTTCCGCAGCACCCCATTTACAGCTTCAGCAGGAAGAAGCTCAGATACTGAACCTATGGAGAACACACCTCTTCCCAGGCTGTCACTTTCCATTCGGCTACTGTTTTCCCAGCCCCCCATTTACGGCTTCAGCAGGCAGAGGCTCTGACCATGGACCTATGGACAACAAACCTGCTTCCAGGCTGTCATTTTTCCACTCGGCTCCTGTTTTCACCAGCCCCACCTTTAAGGATTCAGCAGGCAGAAGCTCTGACACTGAACTTATAGACAACAAACCTCCTTCCCAGGCTGTCATTTTCCATTCGGCTCCTCTTTTGCCCAGCCACCCATTTAGGGCTTCAGAATGCAGAAGCGCTGACACTGAACCTATGGACAACACACCTCATTTCCAAGCTGTCATTTTCCATTAGGTCACGGTTTTCCCCAGCCCCCAATTTATGGCTTCAGCAGGCATAAGCTCTGATACTGAACCTATGGACAACACACCTCCTTCCCAAGCTGTCTTCTTATATTGGACTCCTGTTTTCCACAGTCCCCCTTTTAGGGCTTCAGCAGGAAAAGCTCTGACAAAGAACATATTGACTACATACCTCCTTCCCATGTTGTCATTTTTCATTCAACTCCTGTTTTCTGAGTCTCCCATTTATGCCTTCAGCCAACAGCTTTGACACTGAACCTATGGACAGCACACTTCCTTCCCAGGATGTCATTTTCATTCAGCTCCTGTTTTCCCCAGTCCCCCATTTATGGCTCAGAGGGCAGTAGCTGTGACACTGAACCTATGGACACCACACCTCCTTCCAGGCTGTCATTTTCCATTAGGGTCCAGTTTTCCCCAGCCGCCCATTTACGGCTTTGGCAGGCAGAAGCTCTGACACTGAAACTGTGGATAATGCACCTCCTTCACAGCCTATCATTTACCACTTGGTTTTGTTTTCCCCAACGCCGATTTATGGCTTCAGCAGGCACAAGTTCTCACACTGAAGCTATGGACCACACACCTCATTCCCAAGCTGTAATTTTCCATTAGGTCATAGTTTTCCCCAGCACCCCATTTACGGCTTCAGCAGGCATAAGCTCTGATACTGAACCTATGGACAACACACCTCCTTCCCAAGCTGTCTTCTTATATTGGGCTCCTGTTTTCCACAGTCCCCCTCTTAGGGCTTCAGCAGGAAGAAGCTCTGACACTGAACCTATGTACAACACACCATCTTCCCAGGGTGTCATTTTCCACCCAGTTCCTGTTTATCCCAGCACCCCATTTAGGGCTTCAGCAGGCAGAAGCTCTCACACTGATTCTATGGACAACACACCGCCTTCCCAGGCTGTCATTTTCCATTTGGCTCCTGTTCTCCCCAGCCCCCCATTTATGGGTTTCATCAGGCAGAAGTTCTGACGCTGAAACTATAGACACCACACATCCTTCCCAGGCTGTCATTTTCCATTCGGGACCTGTTTTCCCAATGCCCCATTTATAGCTGCAAAAGGCAGAAGCTCTGACACTGAACCTATGAACACCACACCTCCTTCGCAGGCTGTCATTTTCTCTTCGGCCCCTGTTTTCCCCTGGCCCCCATTTAGCCTTCAGCAGGCAGAAGCTCTGACATTAAACCTATGGAAAACACACCTCCTTCGGAGGCTGTCATTTTCCATTGGGCTCCTGTTTTCCCCAGCCCCCCATTTCCAGCTTCAGGAGCCAGAAAGTCTGACACTGAACTTATGGAAACCACACCCCCTTCCCAGGCTGTCATTTTCTATTTGGCTCCTATTTTCCCCAGCCCTCTATTTACAGCTTCAGCAGGCAGAAGCTCTGACACTGAAACTATGGACAACAAACCTGCTTCCCAGGCTGTCATTTTCCATTCGGCTCCCGTTTTCCGCAGCCCCCCATTTATAGCTTCAGCACACCGAAGCTCAGATACTGAACCTATGGAGAACACCCCTCTTGCAGGCTGTCATTTTCCATTCGGCTCCCGTTTTCCACAGCCCCCCATTTACAGCTTCAGCAGGAAGAAGCTCAAATACTGAACGTATGGAGAACACACCTCTTCCCAGGCGATCACTTTCCATTCGGCTACTGTTTTCCGCAGCCCCCTATTTACAGCTTCAGCAGGAAGAAGCTCAGATACTGAACCTATGGAGAACACACCTGCTTCCAGGCTGTCATTTTCCATTCGGCTACTGTTTTCCCAGCCCCCCATTTACGGCTTCAGCAGGCAGAAGTTCTGACCATGAACCTATGGACAACACACCTGCTTCCAGGCTGTCATTTTCCATTCGGCTCGTTTTCCCAGTCCCCCATTTAAGGCTTAAGCAGGCAGAAGCTTTGACACTGAACCTATTGATAACACACCTCATTCCCAAGCTGTCATTTTCCATTAGGATCCTGTTTTCCCCAGTTGCCCATTTACGGCTTCAGGAGGCAGAAACTCTGACACTGAACTTATGGACACCACACCCTCTTCCCAGGCTGTCATTTTCTATTCGGCTCCTATTTTCCCCAGCCCTCTATTTATAGCTTCAGCAGGCCGAAGCTTTGACACTGAAGCTATAGACAACACACTTCCTTCCAAGGCGGGCCTTTTCCATTTGGCTCCTGATCAACCCTTCCCCCCATTTATGGCTTCAGCAGGCAAAAGCTCTGACACTGAACCTATGGACGACACACCTCCTTCTCAGGCTGTCTTCTTACATTGTTCTCCTGTTTCCGCCAGCCCCCCTTTTCCGGGTTCAGCAGGCAGAAGCTCTGACAATGAACCTGTGGACACCAAACCTCCTTCACAGGATCTCATTTTCCATTCGTCTCTTGTTTTCCACAGACCCCCATTTACGGCTTCAGCAGGCAGAAGCTCTGAAAGGAACCAATGGACAACACACCTCCTTCCCAAGCAGGCATTTGCCATTAGGTTCCTGTTTTCTCAAGCCCCCATTTATGCCTTCAGCAGGCAGAAGCTCTGACACTGAACCTATGGAAAACACACCTCTTACCCAGGCTTTCAATTTCCATTTGGCTCCTGTTTTCCCCAGCCCCCCATTTGTGGCTTCAGCAGGCAGAAGCTCAGGCAGTGAAACTATGGACAACACACTTCCTTCCAGGCTCTCATTTTCCACTCGGCTCCTGTTTCCACAAGCCCCCCATTTCTGGGTTCAGCAAGCAGAAGCTCAGACACTGAAACTATGGACAACAAACCTCCTTCCCAGGCTGTCATTTTCCAATCGGCTCCTGTTTTCACAGTCGCCCATTTACGGCTTCAGCAGGAAAAGCTCTGACAAAGAACCTATGGACAACACACCTCATTCACAAGCTATCATTTTCCATTAGGTTCCAGTTTTCCCCAACCCCCATTTACGGCTTCAGCAGGCATAAGTTCTTACACTGAACCTATGGACAACACACCTCCTTCCCCGGCTGTCTTCTGATATTGGGCTCCAGTTTTCCACAGCCCCCCATTTAGGGCTACAGCAGGCAGAAGCTCTGACACTGAACCTATGGACAACACACTGCCCTCCCAGGCTGTCATTTTCATTGGGCTCCTGTTTTCCCCAGCCCCCCATTTCCAACTTCAGGAGGCAGAAACTCTGACACTGAACTTAGGCACACCACACCGCCTTCCCAGGCTGTCATTTTTGATGCGGCTCCTGCTTCCCCCAGCCCTCTATTTACGGCTTCAGCAGGCAGAAGTTCTGACACTGAACCTAGAGACACCACACATCCTTCCCAGGCTGTCATCTTCCATTCGGCTCCCGATTTCCACAGCCCCCATTTACAGCTTCAGCAGGAAGAAGCTCAGATACTGAACCTATGGAGAACACACCTCTTCCCAGGCTGTCACTTTCTATTCGGCTACTGTTTTCCCAACTCCCCATTTATGTCTTCAGCAGGCAGAAGCTCTGACCATGAACCTATGGACAACACACCTGCTTCCAGGCTGTCATTTTCCATTCGGCTCGTTTTCCCAGTCCCCCATTTAAGGCTTAAGCAGGCAGAAGCTTTGACACTGAACCTATAGATAACACAGCTCCTTCCCAAGTTGTCATTTTCCATTCGGCTCTTGTTTTCCCAATGCCCCATTTACAGCTGCAAAAGGCAGAAGCTCTGACACTGAAACTATGAATACCACACCTCCTTCACAGGCTGTCATTTTCTCTTCAGCCCCTGTTTTCCCCTGGCCCCCATTTAGGCTTCAGCAGGCAGAAGGTCTGACACTAAACCTATGAAAAACACACCTCCTTCGGAGGCTGTCATTTTCCATTGGGCTCCTGTTTTCCCCAGCCCCCCATTTCCAGCTTCAGGAGGCAGAAACTCTGACACTGAACTTATGGACACCACACCCCCTTCCCAGGCTGTCATTTTCTATTCGGCTCCTATTTTCCCAAGCCCTCTATTTACAGCTTCAGCAGGCAGAAGCTCTGACACTGAACCTATGGACAACACACTTCCTTCTCAGGCTGTCATTTTCCACTGGGCTCCTGTTTCCGCCAGGCCCCCATTTCTGGCTTCAGCAGGCAGAAGTTCTGACACTGAACCTACGGAAAACACACCTCCTTCCCAGGCTGTCATTTTACATCTAGCTCCTCTTTTCCCCAGCCACCTATCTAGGGCTTCTGCAGGCAGAAGCTCAGACACTGAACTTATGGATAACACACCTTATTCCCAAGCTGTCATTTTCCATTAGGATCCTGTTTTCCCCAGTTGCCCATTTACGGCTTCAGGAGGCAGAAACTCTGACACTGAACATATGGACACCACACCCCCTTCCCAGGTTGTCATTTTCTATTCGGCTCCTAATTTCCCCAGCCCTCTATTTACAGCTTCAGCAGGCCAAAGCTTTGACACTGAAGCTATAGAAAACACACTTCCTTCCAAGGCGGGCATTTTCCATTTGGCTCCTGATCAACCCTGCCCCCCATTTACTGCTTCAGCAGGCAAAAGCTCTGACACTGAACCTATGGACGACACACCTCCTTCTCAGGCTGTCTTCTTACATTGGTCTCCTGTTTTCGCCAGCCTCCCTTTTCCGGGTTCAGCAGGCAGAAGCTCTGACAATGAACCTGTGCACACCAAACCTCCTTCACAGGATCTCATTTTCCATTTGTCTCTTGTTTTCCACAGACCCCATTTACCACTTCAGCAGGCAGAAGTTCTGACACTGAACCTATGGAAAACACACCTCCTAACCAGGCTATCATTTTCCAACCGTCTCCTGTTTTCACCAGACCCACCTTTAAGGGTTCAGTAGGCAGAAGCTCTGACACTGAACTTACGGAAAACACACCTCCTTCCCAGGCTGTCATTTTCCATCTAGCTCCTCTTTTCCCCAGCCACCCATTTAGGGCTTCAGCAGGCAGAAACTCTGACACTGAACCTATGAACAACACACCTCATTCCCAAGCTGTCATTTTCCATTAGGGTCCAGTTTTCCCTAGCCGCCCATTTAAGGCTTCAGCAGGCAGAAGCTCTGACACTGAAACTGTGGATAACACACCTCCTTCCCAGGCTATCATTTACCACTCGGTTTCTGTTTTCCCCAACGCCAATTTACGGCTTCAGCAGGCAGAAGCTCCCACACTGAACCTAAGGACAACACACCTCATTCCCAAGCTCTTATTTTCCATTAGGTTACTGTTTACCCCAGCCGCCCATTTACGGCTTCAGCAGGCATAAGGTCTGATACTGAAATTATGGACAACACACCTCCTTCCCAGGCTGTCTTCTTACATTGGGTTCCTGTTTTCCACAGCCCCCCATTTAGGGCTACAGCATGCAGAAACTCTGACACTGAACCTATGGACAACACACTGTCTACCCAGGCTGTCATTTTCATTGGGCTCCTGTGTTCCCCAGCCCCCCATTTCCAACTTCAGGAGGCAGAAACTCTGACACTGAACTTATGCACACCACACTGCCTTCCCAGGCTGTCATTTTTGATTCGGCTCCTGCTTCCCCCAGCCCTCTATTTACGGCTTCAGCAGGCAGAATTTCTGACGCTGAACCTAGAGACACCACACATCCTTCCCAGGCTGTCATTTTCCATTCGGCTCCCGTTTTCCGCAGCCCCCCATTTACAGCATCAGCAGGAAGAAGCTCAGATACTGAACCTATGGAGAACACACCTCTTCCCAGGCTGTCACTTTCCATTCGGCTACTGTTTTCCCAGCCCCCCATTTATGGCTTCAGCAGGCAGACGCTCTGACCATGAACCTACGGACAACACACCTGCTTCCAGGCTGTCATTTTCCATTCGGCTGCAGTTTACCCAGTCCCCCATTTAAGGCTTAAGCAGGCAGAAGCTTTGACACTGAACCTATAGATAACACACCTCCTTCCCAGGCTGTCATTTTCTAGTCAGCTCCTGTTTTCACCAGCCCGCCGCCCCCCATTTACCGCTTCAGCAGGCAGAAGCTCTGACACTGAACCTATGGATAACACACCTCCTTCCCAGGCTGTCATTTTCCATTCGGCTCCTGTTTTCCCAACGCCCCATTTACAGCTGCAAAAGGCAGAAGCTTTGACACTGAACCTATGAACAACCACACCTCCTTCACAGGCTGTCATTTTCTCTTCGGCACCTGTTTTCCCATGGCCCCCATTTAGGCTTCAGCAGGCAGAAGGTCTGACATGAAACCTATGGACAACACACCTCATTCAGAGGCTGTCATTTTCCATTGGGCTCCTGTTTTTCCCAGCCCCCCATTTCCAGCTTCAGGAGGCAGAAAGTCTGACACTGAACTTATGGACACCACACCTCCTTCCTAGTCTGTTATTTTCTATTCGGCTCCTATTTTCCACAGCCCTCTATTTACAGCTTCAGCAGGCAGAAGTTCTGACACTGAAACTATGGACAACACATCTCACCTCCTAGCCAGGCTATCATTTTCCAATCATCTCCTGTTTTCACCAGACCCACCTTTAAGGATTCTGTAGGCACAAGCTCTGACACTGAACCTACGGACAACACACCTCCTTCCCAGGCTGTCATTTTCCATCGGGCCCCTCTTTTCCCCAGCCACCCATTTAGGGCTTCAGCCAGCAGAAGCGCTGACACTGAACCTATGGACAACACACCTCATTCCCAAGCTGTCAATTTCCATTAGCTTCCTGTTTTCCCCAGCCGCCCATTTACGGCTTCAGCAGGCATAAGCTCTGATACTGAAACTGTGGACAACAAACCTCCTTCCCAGGCTATCATTTACCATGCGCTGTTTTCCCCAACGCCGATTTACGGCTTCAGCAGGCAGAAGCTCCCACACTGAACCTATGGACAACACACCTTCTTCCCAGGGTGTCATTTTCCACCCAGCTCCTGTTTTCCCCAGCGCCCCATTTAGGGCTTCAGCAGGCAGTAGCTCGCACACTGATCCTATGGACAACACACCACCTTCCCAGGCTGTCATTTTCCATTTGGCTCCTGTTCTCCCCAGCCCCCCATTTACGGGTTTCATCAGGCAGAAGTTCTGACGCTGAAACTATAGACACAACACATCCTTCCCAGGCTGTCATTTTCCATTCGGCTCCCGTTTTCCGCAACCCCCCATTTCCAGCTTCAGCAGGCAGATGCTCAGACACTGAACCTATGGACAACACACCTCTTCCCAGGCTGTCATTTTCCATTCAGCTCTAATTTTCCCAGCCCCCCATTTAAGGCTTAAAGCAGGCAGAAGCTCTGACACTGAACCTATGGATAACACACCTCCTTCCCAGGCTGTCATGTTCCATTCCGGTCCTGTTTTTCCAATGCCCCCTTTACAGCTGCAAAGGGCAGAAGCTCTGACACTGAACCTATGAACACCACACCTCCTTCACAGGCTGTCATTTTCTGTTCGGCCCCTGTTTTCCCGTGGCCCCCATTTAGGCATCAGCAGGCAGAAGTTCTGATATTAAACCTATGAAAAACACACCTCCTTCAGAGGCTGTCAATTTCCATTGGGCTCCTGTTTTCCCCAGCCCCCCATTTCCAGCTTCAGGAGGCAGAAAGTCTGACACTGCAGTTATGGACACCACAGCCCCTTCCAACGCTGTCATTTTCTATTTGGCTCCTATTTTCCACAGCCCTCTATTTACAGCTTCAGCAGGCCGAAGCGCTGACACTGAAGCTATGGACAACGCACTGCCATCCCAGGCTGTCATTTTCCATTTGACTCCTGATCACCCCTGCCCCCCATTTACGGCTTCAGCAGGCAGAAGCTCTGACACTGAACCTATGGACAACACACCTCCTTCTCAGGCTGTCTTCTTACATTGGTCTCCTGTTTCTGCCAGTCTCCCATTTACGGCTTCAGCAGGCAGAAACTCTGACACTGAACCTATGGACACCACACCTCCTTCCAGGCATTCATTTTTCCACTCGGCTCCTGTTTTCACCAGCCCCACCTTTACGGATTCAGCAGGCAGAAGCTCTGACACTGAACCTATAGACAACAAACCTCCTTCCCAGGCTGTCATTTTCCATTCAGCTCCTGTTTTCCTAGCCCCCCATTTATGGCTTCAGCAGGAAAAGCTCTCACGAAGAACCTATAGACAACATACCTCCTTCCCAGGTTGTCATTTTTCATTCGACTCCTGTTTTCTCAGTCCCCCATTTATGCCTTCAGCCAACAGAAGCTTTGACACTGAACCTAGGGACAACACACCTCCTTCCCAGGATGTCATTTTCATTCAGCTCCTGTTGTCCCCAGTCCCCCATTTATGGCTCCGAGGGCAGGAGCTGTGACACTGAACCTATGGACACCACACCTCCTTCCAGGCTGTCATTTTCCATTCAGCTCCTGTTTTCCCCAGCCCCCCATTTACCGCTTCAGCAGGCAGAAGTTCTGAAACTGAACCTATGGACAACACATCTCACCTCCTAGCCAGGCTATCATTTTCCAATCGTCTCCTGTTTTCACCAGACCCACCTTTAAGGATTCAGTAGGCAGAAGCTCTGACACTGAACCTACGGACAACACACCTCCTTCCCGGGCTGGCATTTTCCATCCGGCTCCTCTTTTCCCCAGCCACCCATTTAGGGCTTCAGAATGCAGAAGCACTGACACTGAAACTGTGGACAACACACCTCCTTCCCAGGCTATCATTTACCACTCGGTTTTGTTTTCCGCAACGCCGATTTATGGCTTCAGCAGGCAGAAGCTCCCACACTGATCCTATGGACAACAGACCTCCTTCGCAGGGTGTCATTTTCCACCCATCTCCTGTTTTCCCCAGCGCCCCATTTAGGGCTTCAGCAGGCACAAGCTCTCACACTGAACCTATGGACCACACACCTCATTCCCAAGTTGTTAGTTTCCATTAGGTCACAGTTTTCCCCAGCCCCCCATTTACAGCTTTAGCAGGCATACGGTCTGATACTGAACCTATGGACAACACACCCTTCTTCCCAGGCTGTCTTCTTATATTGGGCTCCTGTTTTTCACAGTCCCCCATTTAGGGATTCAGCAGGCAGAAGCTCTGACACTGAACCTACGGACAACACACCGCCTTCCCAGGTTATTATTTTCCATTAGGCACCTGTTTTCCCCAGCCCCCCATTTCCATCTTCAGGAGGCAGAAACTCTGACACTGAACTTATGCACACCACACCCCCTTCCCAGGCTGTCATTTTCGATTTGGCTCCTGTTTCCCCCATCCCTCTATTTACGGCTTTAGCAGGCAGAAGCTCTGACACTGAATCTATGGACAACACACTTCCTTCCCAGGCGGTCATTTTCGATTTGGCTCCTGTTCTGCCCAGCCCCCCATTTACGGCTTCAGCAGGCAGAAGCTCAGACACTGAACCTATGGACAAGACACCTCCTTCCCAGGCTGTCATTTTCCATTCAGGTCCTGTTTTCCCAATGCCCCATTTACAGCTGCAAAAGGCAGAAGCTCTGACACTGAACCTATGAACACCACACCTCCTTCACAGGCTGTCATTTTCTCTTTGGCCCATTTTCCCCTGGCCCCCATTTAGGCTTCAGCAGGCAGAAGCTCTGTCATTAAACCTATGGAAAACACACCTCCTTCGGAGGCTGTCATTTTCCATTGGGCTCCTGTTTTCCCCAGCCCCCCATTTCCAGTTTCATGAGGCAGAAAGTCTGACACTGAACTTATGGACACCACACCCCCTTCCTAGTCTGTTATTTTCTATTCGGCTCCTATTTTCCACAGCCCTCTATTTACAGCTTCAGCAGGCAGTTCTGACACTGAAACTATGGACAACACATCTCACATCCTAGCCAGGCTATCATTTTCCAATCATCTCCTGTTTTCACCAGACCCACCTTTAAGGATTCTGTAGGCACAAGCTCTGACACTGAACCTATGGACAACAAACCTCCTTCCCAGGCTGTCATTTTCCATTCGGCTCCTCTTTTGCCCAGCCACCCATTTAGGGCTTCAGAATGCAGAATCGCTGACACTGAACCTATGGACAACACACCTCATTTCCAAGCTGTCATTTTCCATTAGGTCACGGTTTTCCCCAGCCCCCAATTTATGGCTTCAGCAGGCATAAGCTCTGATACTGAACCTATGGACAACACACCTCCTTCCCAATCTGTCTTCTTATATTGGACTCCTGTTTTCCACAGTCCCCCTTTTAGGGCTTCAGCAGGAAAAGCTCTGACAAAGAACATATTGACTACATACCTCCTTCCCATGTTGTCATTTTTCATTCAACTCCTGTTTTCTGAGTCCCCCATTTATGCCTTCAGCCAACAGCTTTGACACTGAACCTATGGACAGCACACTTCCTTCCCAGGATGTCATTTTCATTCAGCTCCTGTTTTCCCCAGTCCCCCATTTATGGCTCAGAGGGCAGTAGCTGTGACACTGAACCTATGGACAACACACCTCCTTCCAGGCTGTCATTTTCCATTAGGGTCCAGTTTTCCCCAGCCGCCCATTTACGGCTTTGGCAGGCAGAAGCTCTGACACTGAAACTGTGGATAATGCACCTCCTTCACAGCCTATCATTTACCACTTGGTTTTGTTTTCCCCAACGCCGATTTATGGCTTCAGCAGGCACAAGTTCTCACACTGAAGCTATGGACCACACACCTCATTCCCAAGCTGTAATTTTCCATTAGGTCATAGTTTTCCCCAGCACCCCATTTACGGCTTCAGCAGGCATAAGCTCTGATACTGAACCTATGGACAACACACCTCCTTCCCAAGCTGTCTTCTTATATTGGGCTCCTGTTTTCCACAGTCCCCCTCTTAGGGCTTCAGCAGGAAGAAGCTCTGACACTGAACCTATGTACAACACACCATCTTCCCAGGGTGTCATTTTCCACCCAGTTCCTGTTTATCCCAGCACCCCATTTAGGGCTTCAGCAGGCAGAAGCTCTCACACTGATTCTATGGACAACACACCGCCTTCCCAGGCTGTCATTTTCCATTTGGCTCCTGTTCTCCCCAGCCCCCCATTTATGGGTTTCATCAGGCAGAAGTTCTGACGCTGAAACTATAGACACCACACATCCTTCCCAGGCTGTCATTTTCCATTCGGGACCTGTTTTCCCAATGCCCCATTTATAGCTGCAAAAGGCAGAAGCTCTGACACTGAACCTATGAACACCACACCTCCTTCGCAGGCTGTCATTTTCTCTTCGGCCCCTGTTTTCCCCTGGCCCCCATTTAGCCTTCAGCAGGCAGAAGCTCTGACATTAAACCTATGGAAAACACACCTCCTTCGGAGGCTGTCATTTTCCATTGGGCTCCTGTTTTCCCCAGCCCCCCATTTCCAGCTTCAGGAGCCAGAAAGTCTGACACTGAACTTATGGAAACCACACCCCCTTCCCAGGCTGTCATTTTCTATTTGGCTCCTATTTTCCCCAGCCCTCTATTTACAGCTTCAGCAGGCAGAAGCTCTGACACTGAAACTATGGACAACAAACCTGCTTCCCAGGCTGTCATTTTCCATTCGGCTCCCGTTTTCCGCAGCCCCCCATTTATAGCTTCAGCACACCGAAGCTCAGATACTGAACCTATGGAGAACACCCCTCTTGCAGGCTGTCATTTTCCATTCGGCTCCCGTTTTCCACAGCCCCCCATTTACAGCTTCAGCAGGAAGAAGCTCAAATACTGAACGTATGGAGAACACACCTCTTCCCAGGCGATCACTTTCCATTCGGCTACTGTTTTCCGCAGCCCCCTATTTACAGCTTCAGCAGGAAGAAGCTCAGATACTGAACCTATGGAGAACACACCTGCTTCCAGGCTGTCATTTTCCATTCGGCTACTGTTTTCCCAGCCCCCCATTTACGGCTTCAGCAGGCAGAAGTTCTGACCATGAACCTATGGACAACACACCTGCTTCCAGGCTGTCATTTTCCATTCGGCTCGTTTTCCCAGTCCCCCATTTAAGGCTTAAGCAGGCAGAAGCTTTGACACTGAACCTATTGATAACACACCTCATTCCCAAGCTGTCATTTTCCATTAGGATCCTGTTTTCCCCAGTTGCCCATTTACGGCTTCAGGAGGCAGAAACTCTGACACTGAACTTATGGACACCACACCCTCTTCCCAGGCTGTCATTTTCTATTCGGCTCCTATTTTCCCCAGCCCTCTATTTATAGCTTCAGCAGGCCGAAGCTTTGACACTGAAGCTATAGACAACACACTTCCTTCCAAGGCGGGCCTTTTCCATTTGGCTCCTGATCAACCCTTCCCCCCATTTATGGCTTCAGCAGGCAAAAGCTCTGACACTGAACCTATGGACGACACACCTCCTTCTCAGGCTGTCTTCTTACATTGTTCTCCTGTTTCCGCCAGCCCCCCTTTTCCGGGTTCAGCAGGCAGAAGCTCTGACAATGAACCTGTGGACACCAAACCTCCTTCACAGGATCTCATTTTCCATTCGTCTCTTGTTTTCCACAGACCCCCATTTACGGCTTCAGCAGGCAGAAGCTCTGAAAGGAACCAATGGACAACACACCTCCTTCCCAAGCAGGCATTTGCCATTAGGTTCCTGTTTTCTCAAGCCCCCATTTATGCCTTCAGCAGGCAGAAGCTCTGACACTGAACCTATGGAAAACACACCTCTTACCCAGGCTTTCAATTTCCATTTGGCTCCTGTTTTCCCCAGCCCCCCATTTGTGGCTTCAGCAGGCAGAAGCTCAGGCAGTGAAACTATGGACAACACACTTCCTTCCAGGCTCTCATTTTCCACTCGGCTCCTGTTTCCACAAGCCCCCCATTTCTGGGTTCAGCAAGCAGAAGCTCAGACACTGAAACTATGGACAACAAACCTCCTTCCCAGGCTGTCATTTTCCATTCGGCTCCTGTTTTCACAGTCGCCCATTTACGGCTTCAGCAGGAAAAGCTCTGACAAAGAACCTATGGACAACACACCTCATTCACAAGCTATCATTTTCCATTAGGTTCCAGTTTTCCCCAACCCCCATTTACGGCTTCAGCAGGCATAAGTTCTTACACTGAACCTATGGACAACACACCTCCTTCCCCGGCTGTCTTCTGATATTGGGCTCCAGTTTTCCACAGCCCCCCATTTAGGGCTACAGCAGGCAGAAGCTCTGACACTGAACCTATGGACAACACACTGCCCTCCCAGGCTGTCATTTTCATTGGGCTCCTGTTTTCCCCAGCCCCCCATTTCCAACTTCAGGAGGCAGAAACTCTGACACTGAACTTAGGCACACCACACCGCCTTCCCAGGCTGTCATTTTCGATGCGGCTCCTGCTTCCCCCAGCCCTCTATTTACGGCTTCAGCAGGCAGAAGTTCTGACGCTGAACCTAGAGACACCACACATCCTTCCCAGGCTGTCATCTTCCATTCGGCTCCCGATTTCCACAGCCCCCATTTACAGCTTCAGCAGGAAGAAGCTCAGATACTGAACCTATGGAGAACACACCTCTTCCCAGGCTGTCACTTTCCATTCGGCTACTGTTTTCCCAACTCCCCATTTATGTCTTCAGCAGGCAGAAGCTCTGACCATGAACCTATGGACAACACACCTGCTTCCAGGCTGTCATTTTCCATTCGGCTCGTTTTCCCAGGCCCCCATTTAAGGCTTAAGCAGGCAGAAGCTTTGACACTGAACCTATAGATAACACAGCTCCTTCCCAAGTTGTCATTTTCCATTCGGCTCTTGTTTTCCCAATGCCCCATTTACAGCTGCAAAAGGCAGAAGCTCTGACACTGAAACTATGAATACCACACCTCCTTCACAGGCTGTCATTTTCTCTTCAGCCCCTGTTTTCCCCTGGCCCCCATTTAGGCTTCAGCAGGCAGAAGGTCTGACACTAAACCTATGAAAAACACACCTCCTTCGGAGGCTGTCATTTTCCATTGGGCTCCTGTTTTCCCCAGCCCCCCATTTCCAGCTTCAGGAGGCAGAAACTCTGACACTGAACTTATGGACAACACACCTCTTTCCCAGGCTGTCATATTCCATTGGGCTCCTGTTTTCCCTAGCCCCCGATTTACCACTTCAGCAGGCAGAAATTCTGACACTGAACCTATGGACAACACACCTCCTTCCCAGGCTGTCATTTTCCACTGGGCTCCTGTTTTCCCAGCCCCCCATTTACCGCTTCAGTAGGCAGAAGTTCTGACACTGAACCTATGGAGAACACACCTCCTTCGCAGGCTATCATTTTCCACTCGCCTCCTGTTTTCACCAGCCCCACCTTTACGGATTCAGCAGGCAGAAGCTCTGACACTGAAGCTATGGACAACACACATCCTTCCCAGGCGGTCATTTTCCATTTGGCTCCTGCTCACCCCTGCCCCCCATTTACGGCTTCAGCAGGCAGAAGCTCTGACACTGAACCTATATACACCAAACCTCCTTCCCAGGCTGTCATTTTCCATTAGGGCCCTGCTTTCCCCAGCCCCCCATTTCTGGCTTCATCAGGCAGAAGCTCTGATACTGAACCTACGGACAACACAGCTACATCCTAGGCTGTCATTTTGCATTTGTCACCTGCTTTCCCAGCCCCACATTTTCGGCTTCAGCAGGCAGAATCTCTGACACTGAACCTATGGACAACACACCTCCTTCACAGGATGTCATTTTCCATTCATCTCGTGTTTTCCCCAGACCCCCATTTATGGCTCCAGCAGGCAGAAGCTCAGAAACGGAACCTATGGACAACACACCTCCTTCCCTAGCAGTCATTTTCCATTAGTTTCCTGTTTTCTCTAGCCCCCATTTACGGCTTCAGCAGGCAGTAGCTCTGACACTGAACCTAAGGAAAACACACCTCTTTCCCAGGTTTTCAATTTCCATTTGGCTCCTGTTTTCCCCAGCCCCCTATTTGTGGCTCCATCAGGCAGAAGCTCTGACACTAAAGGTATGGACAACACACTTCCTTCCAGACTCTCATTTTCCAATTGCCTCCTGCTTCCCAAAGCCCCCCATTTCCGGCTTCAGCAGGCTGAAGCTCAGACACTGAAACTATGGACAACAAACTTCCTTCCCAGGCTGTCATTTTCCATTTGGCTCCTATTTTCCCAGCGCCCCATTTACGGCTTCAGCAGGAAAAGCTCTGACAAAGAACCTATGGACAACATACCTCCTTCCCAGGTTGTAATTTTTCATTGGACTCCTGTTTTCTCAGTCCCCCATTTATGCCTTCAGTCAACAGAAGCTTTGACACTGAACCTACGGACACCATACCTCCTTCCCAGGATGTCATTTTCATTCACCTCCTGTTTTCCCCAGTCCCCAATTTATGGCTCAGAGGGCAGTAGCTGTGACACTGAACCTATGGACACCACACCTCCTCCCAGCCTGTCATTTTCCATTTGGCTCCTGTTTTCCCCAGCCCCCCATTTACCGCTTCAGCAGGCAGAAGTTCTGAAACTGAACCTATGGACAACATACCTCCTAGCCAGGCTATCATTTTCCACTCGTCTCCTGTTTTCACCAGACCCACATTTAAGGATTCAGCAGGCAGAAGCTCTCACACTGAACCTATGACAACACACCTCTTTCCCAGGCTTTCAATTTCCCTTTGGCTCCTGATCACCCCTGCCCCCCATTTACGACTTCAGCATGCAGAAGCTGTGACACTGAACCTATAGACACCAAACCTCCTTCCCATGCTGTCATTTTCCATTAAGGCCCTGCTTTCCCCAGTCCCCCAATTTACGGCTTCAGCAGGCAAAAGCTCTGACACTGAACCCATGGACAATACACCTCATTCTCAGGTTGTCTTCTTCCATTTGTCTCCTGTTTCCTCCAGCCCCCCATTTCCGGCTTCAGCAGACAGAAGTTCTGACACTGAACCTACGGACAACACACCTACATCCTAGGCTGTCATTTTGCATTCAGCACCTGCTTTCCCAGCCCCCCATTTACGGCTTCAGCAGGCAGAAGCTCTGACACTGAACCTACGGACACCACACCTCCTTCACAGGATGTAATTTTCTATTCATCTCTTGTTTTCCCCAGACTCCCATTTACGGCTCCAGCAGGCAGAAGCTCTGAAACGGAACCTATGGACAACACACCTCCTTCCCTAGCAGTCATTTGCTATTAGGTTCCTGTTTTCTCTAGCCCCCATTTACGGCTTCAGCAGGCAGAAGCTCTGACACTGAACCTATGGACAACACACCTCTTTCCCAGGCTTTCAATTTCCATTTGGCTCCTGTTTTCCCCAGCCCCCCATTTATGGCTTCAGCAGTCAGATCCTCGACACGGAACCTATGCACAACACACCTCCTTCCTAGAGTGTCATGTTCCACTAGGCTCTTGTTTTCACCAGTCCCGCATTTACGGCTTCAGGAGGCAGAAGCTCTGACAGTGAATCTATGGACAACACACCTCCTTCAAAGGCTGTCATTGTCCATTTGGCTCCTGTTTTCCCCAGTCTCCCATTTATGGTGTCAGCAGGCATGAGCTCTGAAACTGAACCTATGAACACAACTCCTCCACAGGCTGTCATCTTCCAGTCGGCTCCTGTTTTTCCCAGCGCCCCATTTATGTCTTCAACAGGCAGAAGCTCTGACACTGAAACTACGGACAACACCCCTCCTTCCCAGGCTGTCATTTAACCTTCGGCTCCTGTTTTCCTAAGCCCCCCCATTTACAGCTTCAGCAGGCTGAAGCTCTGTCTGACACTGAACCTACGGACAACACACCTGCTTCCACGCTGTCATTTTTCATTCGGCTCCTGTTTTCCCCAGACCAACATTTCCGGCTTTAGCAGGTAATGCTCTGACACTGAACCTATGGACAACACACCTCCCTCCCAGGATGTCATTTTCCTTTCGGCTCCTGTTTTCCCACTCCCCACATTTATGGCTTCAGCAGGCAGAGACTCCGACACTGAATCTATGACTATCAGCCCTCCCTCATGGCTGTCATTTTCCCTTAGGCTCCTGATTTCCCCAGGCCCCCATTTATGGCTTTAGCGGGCAGAACCTCTGACACTGAACCTATGAACAACACACCTCCTTCCCAGGCTGTCATGTTCCACTCAGCTCCTGTTCTCACCAGCCCCACATTTAAGGCTTCAGGAGGCAGAAGCTCTGACACTAACCCTATGGACAACATACCTCCTTCCCAGGTTGTCATTTGTCATTCGACTCCTGTTTTCTTAGTCCCGCATTTATGCCTTCAGCCAACAGAAGCTTTGACACTGAACCTATGGACACCACACCTCCTTCCCAGGATGTCATTTTCATTCAGCTCCTGTTTTCCCCATCCCCCATTTATGGCTCAGAGGGCAGTAGCTGTGACACTGAACCTATGGACACCACACCTCCTTCCAGGCTGTCATTTCCCAGTCGGCTCCTGTTTTCCCCAGCCCCCCATTTACCGCTTCAGCAGGCAGAAGTTCTGACACTGAACCTATGGAAAACACACCTCCTAGCCAGGCTGTCATTTTCCAATCGTCTCCTGTTTTCACCAGACCCACCTTTAAGGATTCAGTAGGCAGAAGCTCTGATGCTGAACCTACGGAAGACACACCTCCTTCCCAGGCTGTCATTTTCCATCTAGCTCCTCTTTTCCCCAGCCACCTATTCAGGGCTTCAGCAGGCAGAAGCTCTGACACTGAACCTATGGACAACACACCTCATTCCCAAGCTGTCATTTTCCATTACGGTCCAGTTTTCCCCAGCCGCCCATTTACGGCTTCGGCAGGCAGAAGCTCTGACACTGAAACTGTGGATAACACACCTCCTTCCGAGGCTATCATTTACCACTCGGTTTCTGTTTTCCCCAACGCCGACTTACGGATTCAGCAGGCAGAATCTCCCACACTGAACCTATGGACAACACACCTCATTCCCAAGCTGTTATTTTCCATTCGGTTACTGTTTACCCCAGCCCCCCATTTACGGCTTCAGCAGGCATAAGGTCTGATACTGAACCTATGGACAACACACCTCCTTCCCAGGCTGTCTTCTTACATTGGGCTCCTGTTTTCCACAGCCCCCCATTTATGGCTTCAGCATACAGAAACTTTGACACGGAACCTATGGACACCACACCTCCTTCCCAGGATGTCATTTTCATTCAGCTCCTGTTTTCGCCAGCCCCCCAATCATAGCTCAGAGGGCAGTAGCTGTGACACTGAATCTATGGACACCACACCTCCTTCCAGTCTGTCATTTTCCACTCGGCTCCTATTTTCATCAGCCCCTCACTTACGGATTCAGTATACAGAAGCTCTGACACTGAACCTATGAAAAACAGACCTCCTTCTCAGGCTGTCATTTTCCATTTGGCTTCTGTATTCCCCAGCCCCCCATTTACGGCTTCAACAAGCAGAAGCTCTGACACTGAACCTATGGACACCACACCTCCTTCCTAGGCTGTCATTTTCCATTTGACGTTTGTTTTCCCCAGCCCCCCATTTACGGCTTCAGCAGGCAGAAGCTGTGACAGTGAACCTATGGACAGCACACCTCATTTCCAAGTTGTCATTTTCCATTAGGTTCCTGTTTTCCCAGACCCCTATTTATGGCTTCAGCAGGCAGAAGCTCTGACAAAGAGCCTATGGACAACTCAGCTCCTTCCCAAGCTGTGATTTTGCATTAGGTTCCTGTTTTCTCTAGCCCCCAACCCCGTTTACTGCTTCAGCAGGCAGAAGCTCTGACACTGAACCTATGGACAATACACCTGTTTCACAGGCTTTCAATTTCCATTTGGCTCGTTTTCCTCAGCCCCCCATTTCCTGCTTCAGCAGGCAGGAGCTCGTACACTGAACCTATGGACAACACACCTCCTTCTAAGGCTGTCATTTTCCATTGGGGTCCTGTTTTCCCCAGCCCCCCATTTTAGCTTCAGGAGGCAGAAACTCTGACACTGAGCCTATGGACAATGCACCCCCTTCCCAGGCTGTCATTTTCTATTCGGATCCTGTTTTCCCCAGCCCTCTATTTACAGCTTCAGCAGGCAGAGGCTCTGACACTAAACCTATGGATCACACACCTCCTTCCCAGGTTGTCATTTTCCACTGTGCTCCTCTTTTCCCCAGCCCCCCATTTCGGCTTGAACAGGCAGAACCTCTGACACTGAACCTATGGACAACACACCTCCTTCCCAGGCTGTCATTTTCCATTCGGCTCCTGTTTTCCCAGCCCCCCACTTACGGCTTCAGCAGGCAGAAGCTCTGCCAGTGAACCTATGGACACCACACCTCCTTCCCAAGCTGTCATTTTCCAATCTGCCCCTGTCTCCTGGCAGAACTAACAGCCATTTCACTGGGCTGTTCCTAGTCTGGGAACACACCACCCATTGGTAGCCTCAGTCTATGCCTCGACACATTTACCTGCAATGCGACCAACAGATAGCCCAACACTTCAAGCTTCCTCGCACCCAGGCCTCCCGTCTCAGGCCAAACTGGGGCACAATGATGGGCAGAGGCCTAACCAGTATTTTCTATTGGAAAACCCAGCAGCCTCAGCACAAGATGAAGTCCTAGCCGCTCCTGCAGCCTAGCCACCACGAGTCAGCCTCCTGCAGTCAGCTTTGCCCTCTTCCCTATTCGCCACCACCAGCAACATGCAGCGGGCCTTTGACGACAACCCAGGCATTCTGCCAGGGCTGTGTCCATTGCTACTGGCTTTGGAGTTGCCACCAGGATGCCCAGTACTGGGACGGTAGCTCGCTCTTTGCCTACACCACACCGGGCCCACTGTTCATGTGACCTGCAACCCCTACGGCCGGTGGGAGCCTTGGAGTTGGTGTGTCAGCCCCAGGCCTCACTCATTCAGAGGCATCCAGACCACTTAACTTTCGGGCAGGACTAAGTGGGGCACCCAGCACCGCTTCTCTTCCTACTTTGGGCCAGACAACGTGCCATCTACCTACCACAGCAAGGCTGCTGCAGTAGGAGGGGCAGGCACCATCCCAGCATTTGGGAACATGCTGGAAAAGGGCATCGAGTGGGCCGCACGTATCTCAGAAGAATGTTTTTCTCAGACTGATGAAGAGAAGCGACAGGACTTGCCTGTGGTGATGCCAGTTTTTGACAGAAATACCTGCAGCATCCCCAAATCCCAAGTCTCTTTCATTGACTATTTCATCACAGACATGTTTGTTGCTTGGGACACCTTTGTAGACCTGCCTGAGTTAATGCAGCATCTTGACAACAATTTTAAATACTGGAAGGGACTGGATGAACTGAAGCTGCGGAGCCTCCGCCCACCTCCTGAATAGTGGGCGACACTGCCTGGGGCCCTGACGCTGTGTCCCTCCAGTCACTTGGGATTCCTGAGGGCACAGTTCCTTGGTCCTTTTGTCCCCCGGTCTGCAGAGCCTGTAAGAGCACAAAGGGACGTCGGCAACCTTCTGTAGCCACCATCTGATGCCACTGCCGTAAAGTGAGACTTAGTCCACTCAAGGTACCTGGGCCTGATGCAGGGGCTCTTCAGAAAGTCATGTGAGAACCACGGTTTGCATTTGCGTCCATTAAAACACGAGCTCGGGACTGCCCCCGCAAAGGACGGAGATCGATTTCCTGCCAGTGACAGAGAGTGTCTTGTTAAAATTTCTCTCAGTTATGTTCAGCACTTAAGAACAGCTAATGGCAATCGAATCTCTTTTCATATCATAGAAGGTGCGATCACTCACTTTGGAACACTACTGAAAGCGACTTCTCTTTTAAAATTGAACAGAAAATGCAGACAAAGAAATTTAATTTTGAAGTTGATTATTAATATCAATTATTAAAATGTTTTATTTATTTTATTAGAAGTTCAATATTTTCTATGAATTTAAAAATAATTCAAAGCCAAGGCCAACTTTAAATGCCATGACCAAATTTACATGATTCATATTCATTCAATACGCATTACTTCGTGTACAGACTTATTTTCATAATGCAAATTTAAAATATAAAATGACACATTTTTACTGCAAAAAAAAAAAAACCCACACTGGAGGCTAGATAATCCCTGATGTGTGATAAGGAACCACACTTTATGATTGTACTGTTCGATAATGCTGAAATGTCTTTTGGGGCATCTTTTTATTCAATTGAGACTTAGGCCAGTCATCTTCATACATTCCCACTACACCCAGAGAGGATGGATTTGGCATCCATGTTCATGTGTCTGGAGAAACAAAGGAAGAGTTCGTACCTGCTCTGTAATTATGGAAAATTTAAGTTGACCTCAAATGTACCAAGCTGCTTAAAATAGCAGAAAAGATCCTCTTTAATAACTGGCTTGGCTCTGAGCTAATCCACTAAAATATCATATCACAAGAGTTATAATTGTGCCCAGTTCTGGCTGACCCTAGAGTTCTGCTGGGCCTCCACTAGGTTTCATAATGGCAAAATTCCTGAGTCTGTGGAGGGGAGAACAGAAACCCATGTGCATTATCTGGTAGGTCCGCCAGTAATAAATGCTATGGAGATTAAGCAGTATATGGTGAGATGAGATTGTGGGCAGAGTGAAGCAAGGCTTTCAACTCAAACGGTAGACAGGATAAGTCTTACTGGGAAGGTGGAATCTGAACAGTCTAGAGAGAGGCAGATGAGTCAGACATCTGAGGGAAAAGCATTCCAGATCATGGGAATAACCTCTGCAAGGCCCAGAGGAAGGATGCCAGTGTCCTCAGGGAAGAGTTAGTAAATAATGTGGCTGGAATAGAGTCAGCAAGTAGGAGGGAGGGAAGGAGGAAAGGAGGACAGAGAAGATGTGTGTGGAATTCCATGCACACCATTTACTGATTGAGTGATCACAAACAGTTAATTCAACCTTCAAGTGTTTAAGTGGACTCAGTGCTTTTCCTGTGGCCTATTGACCTCTCAAGAGTTTTGGAAGGATAAAATAATGTAAGGAAGTGACATATAAGGCATTGTTACTGTTCTTTACATAAGGATAGATGGATAGACAGGTAGATATAGATAGATACAAAGATAGATACATAGATAGAGAGATGGTAGAGAGATAGAGAGAGAGAGAAATACAAAGATAGATAGATACATAGATACATAGATACATAGATAGAGAGCTGGTAGAGAGATAGCAAGAGCGAGAGTGAGAGCGAGCGAGAGTGAGAGCGAGCGAGAGAGAGAGAGAGAGATACAAAGATAGATACATAGATAGATAGATAGATTCCCAGATAGATACACAGATAGATACACAGAGTTAAGGACTGAATTTCTGTGCCCACCCACCCACCAAATTCATATGTTGAAACCCTATCCCCTTATGTATGATGGAATTAGGAGGTGGGGCCTTTAGGAGGTAATTAGGTTTAGAAGAGGTCATGAGGATGAAGCTGCCATGATGTGATTAGCTCTTATAAGAAGAGGAAGACACACCAGAGTTTTCCCTCTCCACCATGTGAAGAGACAGCAAGAATGTGGCCCTCTACAAGCCAATAAAGGAGGACTCACCAGGAACTGGATTTGCCTTGATCTTGGACTTCCAAGACTCTAGAACTGTGTGAAACTTCTGTTGTTTAAACCACTCAGTCTATGATATTTTGTTATAGCAGCCTAAGCAGACTGATACAGATAGGTAAACAGGGAGATAATGATTGATAGATGATAGTTAGATAAACAGATAGATAGATATACATACATACATTCATACTCACTTCAATGACAGATGGAGATACTGCACATATCTGTATGCTTAATGAATTCCTTAGAAAGCTTTCACTTGGCAATTCAGCTGGGAGATCCCCTTTTTAAAGGGAGCATAAAAGCGCTTACTTTTATGAAGTACACACGTGGAAAAATATAACTCAGCCTAAAAATGCACAGCACTGAGCCTAGTGCAACATTTATGAGATTAGACCTGTAAAAACAAAGAACACCATCACAGAGAGGCTTCCAGACTCCTCCAGGCACTCAGGCGCCTGATTCATTTACTCCGAGTTGTTTGTTACAGTTCCAGAGGATCAAAACTCCTGCTCCCGAACCTTTTTTGTTTGTTTTCTTTTTTGAGATTCCATATATACCTGTTAGCATACGGTATTTGTTTTTCTCTTTCTGACTTACTTCACTCTATATGACAGACTCTAGGTCCATCCACCTCACTACAAATAACTCAATTACATTTCTTTTTAAGGTTCAGCAATATTCCATTGTATATATGTGCCACATCTTCCTTATCCATTCATCTGTTGATGGACACTTAGGTTGCTTCCATGTCCCGGCTATTGTAAATAGAGCAGCAATGAACATATTGGTACATGACTCTTTTTGAATTATGGTTCTCTTAGGGCATATGCCCAGTAGTGGGATTGCTGGGGCAGGACAGGAATAAAGATGCAGACGTCTCTACGGGGAGGGGGAAGGGGAAGCTGGGACAAAGTGAGAGAGTGGCATGGACATATATACACTACCAAATGTAAAATAGATAGCTAGTGGGAAGCAGCCACATAGTACAGGGAGATCAGCTCAGGGTTTTCTGACCACCTAGAGGGGTGGAATAGGGAGGGTGGGAGGGAGACGCAAGAGGGAGGGGATATGGGGATATATGTATATGTATAGCTGATTCACTTTGTTATAAAACAGAAACTAACACACCATTGTAAAGCAACTATACTCCAATAAAGATGTTAAAACAAAAAACAAAAAAACTCCTGCTACCTGGCTTCAGAGAATCTCCTGCCCTTGTAGTCAGAACTGCCTCCCAGAAGCAGGGTTGATATCCAGGTTGCTTCTAATAGTTCCACACCTTCT